>NW_027466497.1:7317500-7629186 GCF_050575085.1 Anarhichas minor | reverse complement strand
GAAAGGTTGCCAGCTCGTGTGAAGAGCTGCTGACACAAACTGCAGTTTGTCTCAAACGAGTGAAATACATCATTTGTGCCTCTGCAGGTTATTTTTCCCTTCGTCGACCCTTTTGTTATTTTAAAGACCGGGAGCTTTAAACTCTACTTCAGACCTGTGCAGAACGCTGACACTTCCATTCCCTTGGAGGCTCCACTTGGGGAGGAAACAGCACAAAAGACATCACAGCTGTAGGACGGCAGGAGTCAAAAGGACACGGAGCGGAGACGCTGCCAGGAGTTTAAGCTGGTGACTATAATGTGACAGACATTCAGATTTGGGTTCTGTGCTTCAAACACAAAGACAGAAACCTCAGGATTCACAGGCTAACAGGCTAACGTGAGAGGACAACACATCTCTGCAGACATCAACGGTTTTTCAATATATCGATCGGTGGTTTCTATAAAGACCGCTCTGTGCTCGTCTCCCTCTTCACCTGTTCATATATAGAACGGTCAGCTCTGAGATGCATGACTCAGCACTTTTCTGAAAGCGATGATGCGCCGCCGTTCGACCTGCCGGGCTCCGATTGAACAGCTCAAGCTCTGAAGCGAAGGCCTCGTTTAGGTGCCAATCAAACGACACAAAGTGCTGCCGAGCGCCTCAAACCACTTCTTCAACAGATTGAAACCACTCGATGAGATGGACGAGTTCCTGAGGTGTGAGGACTGAGAGCACTCATGTTTCTGTGGGTGGCAGCAGTATTTACTATGCTGTATAAATGGAGGACACGTAGAGAAGTGCTTTATGTCGGGGTTTGACATTTTGACCAATTCAAAGAATCTGAATTCATCATCATCCTTCATCAGGTTTGTCTCTCTCTTTCTAGCCTCATGTTTTCATCCATCTGACGCCTTCAGCTCTTTGTTGAGAATACTGAGCAGCAAGTCAATCCCCGTTTACTTCACACGGCTCTGAACTTCTATCTACTGGATTTATGAGCAAACTATTCCCGCAGATTTGTACTATTTATCTGAATTAACGTCAGGCGTCTGTTAGTGTCGCTGGTGCAGAATGTTCTCTGCATAGAGATCAGACCTGAAAGAGGAAACCTTCTCCAGCCCTCAGAATGATTGTTATACCTGCACAGGAGCCAAGAGGGAAACAGCTAGAAAGTGATTTAGTTTTGTTGTGATATGAAATGAAAGCTCACGCATCAGTTTAGTCTTGGTCTGAACTACAGCACTGCACGCTCACTTTAAGGGGTTTGGGCCTTTATATCTTTTAAAGATAGTTGAACTCGTGACGGGAGAGTAAACTGTTGTAGAGAATACCCTGTACTATATTAACACACTGCACATCTTACACATTCAAAAGGTACATTTATATTTTTAATACAGTGCTGAAGGGAAGATGTATTTATGTAGAACAGGAAGTTAACACGACACATGGTTCCCTGCACAAATCGTCAAAGGGATTCTTAAATTGGATTATTGCAGATAATAATGCCGTTAATGATGGTTACACCACTTTTATGATTTATTAAAGCGTGAAGTAAGAAGCTAACGTTCAAAACGGAACCGGAAGTGTATAAATTGCTGACTCATTCCCTGGTTTAAATAAGAGAAACGTGTGCAGATTCTGGACCCAGAAGTACTTTACGTAACAGCTTCATTGCCGACGCAAAAACACTTTGTCGAAAAGATAAAAAGGTTGAAGTGCACACAGTCTAAGAGCTAACGTTTAACCTGCAGTGTGGACTACATGCGGCTTCACTGGGTGTGTCTCAGGTGGTTCATTATGAGCTGTAGTGAAGTGTTGAAGGTGATCCGCACCATTACAAACAGCAGCGCTGAGTAACAGGAGCAAGAATGTCACCTCACAACGTCCCGTCCTTCTTGATGTGATGCTGAAATGTTGAGCCACAGCATCTTAAATTAAAATAAAATACATTTAATCTCATTTTAATTTGGATGAGTTTACTTAGTGTGTAACAGTCTGCCCAATGTTTAGTCACACTGAACCTTTAATGAGCAACTGGTCCTTTAAACTTTCAGGTCATTCATTCATTATATTTAAAAAAAACAACACTAGCAGAGCTGGGTTTCAATGTCCTTTCTTTTTTATTAGCAAAGAGCAATTTAGAAATCATTTAGTGTTGGAGAAATCTCATTTCCAGTCGGCATTGACCTTTGTTTTTGTCAATAAAAATATTGCAAACATTTCCTGCAGCAGCTCTGTTCAGCTGTAACTGAAGGATTTGAGCTGCGTTCTGGTTCATTTTCTTTCTGAAACCCTCGTCTGTACGCCAAACATCATCTAGACTGGACTGAGAGTTTTTCTAGTCCAACAAGATCAACGGAGTCTTCTTTAAAGAAAGTAACGAGCAGATTTCATGCATATTAAATGTTTTTAGCTCAACGTGATAATGCTGAATCAGGACTTAGTATGAAGTGAGTACGTAAACCAACATGTTCCATCTTCTGTCGCTCGGCTCACTTTCAGGTCGTCAACATTTTATTCGGCTGCAACTCAAAAACCTTCTCAGCCAACAAACGTTAATCTTTGACTTTATATTCGCAGCTTTGGTTTGCTGTAAAATGTTAGAAGCTAAACCTTCTGGATTTGATAAAATACTATAAATCCCAGACTCAATACAGTATTTATATGCCCATTAAACTTTGTCTAAAAATCAATATTTAGAGTCACAGATCCTGTTCAGCTGCTGCAGAAACGTCTGCTGATGTGGGGAAGCACTATTTGAGTTAAATAAATGTGTGTGTGGTCGGCCACGTTTTCAATCTCATTAATCATGACAAACTGCCTGATTTAGGTCATTGATCTACAAGAGCGAGGAGGAATTTTCACCCAGCATGCTTTGCTTTACAGAGACTGTGTGCAACAGTGGAATATAATATTAGGTTCTGTTTTCTTTAACGTATAATTACCTGAAAATAGGAATTTGTCGTTGTTTCTTCGTTACCTTAGAACGAGTCGTTTTTAATCTACGTACAGAGCCGCCCGCCATGTTTCTACGGTAGCCCAGAACAGACATTTACACGTTGGCCATCGACATACTTGTGACACGGGAGAAGTTTCAGTTGGCTGCAATCTGCAACCTCACCACTAGATGCCGCCAAACCCTGCACACTGCACCTTGAAGATGCCATACATTGGAGAACCAATTTAACCGTAAACAGCTAAATGGATACCAACTAATATAGGCTATGCATTACCCCCAAAACAGCTCATGAAATAAGGGAATATTAGTCTCACATCATGCATTATGAATCACACACACACACACACACACACACACACACACACACACACACACACACACACACACACACACACACACACACACACACACACACACACACACACACACACACACACACACACACACACACACCAAGAGCATAATCGATTATGAGATATTGCTTCAAATAGACTCAACGATCAGTGAACCAATCGGCATATTGTTGCAATTCTGCTTCGAACAATCGGCCCTGAAAGTCCTGATCGGAGCACCCGGAGCTGTGATTTATTTGATTGTTGCACATTTTGTAGTCATTTTTGTTTCAATAAAAAAGGAAAATCCTCGTCATCTCTCGTTAGACAGTAAAGTTACAATAGAAGTAAATAACGGCCACAAGTTTGAGGAAAGATTGACAGCTTGTGTTTGAAGTTTGAATATTCTTCAGTATTGCTTTGAAGACCCAGAAAAGGTATTCAGGACAGCCTTACATATGACGAGTATCACAGAAACAAGTATATATGGTGTTTATACTGAATATAAACGTTTATATTTATATGTATTCCCTTCTTTAGGGTGGGGGTGTTGGTGTAATTAGTTGCACAGAACTGATTCAGGTTCCTTATGTTCAGGTTCCTTATGCATAGAGAGGTTTGTGTTGCCAACTGGCCTCACGAAACTCGATAAAAAAAAGAAATCACTTTAAATCAGAGCTTCAAAGAAGTGTTGTTCCAGCCAAAAGTTCCTCAATACTGAACATCAGTGTTTCCTCTTCTTAGAAGCCACTTCTGAGCTGATTACACTGTTACCGGAGGGAAAACAAAGTGACTGAATGTTCTCTTTTTAAATGTTTATAGGGGTAAAAATAAAACATGGACGACCCTAAAGTCACATTAAGATATAGTTCTATACATCGTAGATATCGATGCATTGGCTAAAATACATTGTAGGGTTTTAACAGGCTCATCTTTGTGTGGATGAACCAATGACTGGAGCCCTGAGTCTACTCTCCTCTTCACTAGTCACCTCATGACGACAGCATCGATCGCCAAATCAATCATACGAAAAGCCAGCCGATCTCTGGAGCACCGTGAGTGAGATCAACATATTAGCATTAACATTTCACACAAATGACTAAAGAAACAAGAGTTCATAGACAGTTAATGTCACGAACTCATTGTTAAACCAGCCTCTTCTCAGGTATATTCTGTTTTAAATGAAGTCTTGTCAAATCGTGTGTTAAAAATCAGTTAGTTTGGTAAACACAAATACACTTAGCAGGCCGAGGTAGAAAATAAAACAATATCAATCCTTCAAAATATGCCCCGAAATCTGCTCCGATACTAATACTTTGGATCAGCTCTGGACATGTTTAGTACGACTAAATCAATACCCGATTATTGGAGGTGACACCAGCATAGATATCTGTGAGTCGGCTCCTCTTAGTCCACTAATCGTTGTTTTGGTTTTAGTCGACTGAGATTCGTTTAGTTGTGTTTTTTATGCTGTTTTGCATGATTCTCTGCAGAGAAACTAAGTTTTATTAAATCAACTGATTGATTAGTCGACAGAATCGTACGAGTGTGAGTCAATTAGGAATTTCTTTAGTCGAAAACAATCCTATTTGCGAGTTTTAAAAATAAAATCTTTTTTACATAAACACAATAGATAAGGGTTTCTTATGTTTGAGGGAGATTTAAAAACACTGTTTCTAAACCACCTCAAACATGCCTTCAGATTTTTTTGCACAGCAATTCCTCACAAAAACAATGAGCCCATAACATTTAGGAATGTCGCCATTCCAGTGAAACACTGACTGAAACACAATATTTATGTTAAGTTACACCTGTCATCCACATCTGCTGCACAGAGGCCTTTAGTCTCAGCTAAATATAATGTTCTCTATCTTTACATTCACTGGGAGCCTCTTAGGAGCGTCTCTAAACGTGTGAAATGGAGATGTCGTGTTTTAATGAGCCAGCAGCTCGGCTCGCTGTCACACCAACTCACTGGAAACGCTTCAGATTCTCTCATTGTTCTTTTAGCTCATTAGTGGTAAAAGTAAAGATGGGGGAGGGGGGGGGGGGGTACAGTAGCTTATTAGAAAAGACTCAGCGTCATTCCTGCACTGACTGGGTCGTCTAGTTAATATGGTCGACTCTCCACTGTCCCACTTAAAAATACACCAAATAGTCTGAGCTCAGACACAAATATGACTGACTTACTTTTACACAGAAGAAGCAGAGTTACTGTGAGGAGTCAGGTAAAGGCAGGAAAATCGGAGAAAGTGGCGGCATGAGCAAGAAGTTAACACCAAGAAGTTCACAGTAAT
Organism: Anarhichas minor; assembly: GCF_050575085.1. Lineage (NCBI taxonomy): Eukaryota > Metazoa > Chordata > Actinopteri > Perciformes > Anarhichadidae > Anarhichas > Anarhichas minor. The sequence continues at coordinate 7,623,616 of NW_027466497.1, read as the reverse complement.
TTAAGTCTGGACTACTTTTCAAGGAACTAAAAAGGTTCCTTTAGCCCGTGACATTGAGACTGGAGCTTAGTTTATAATTGCTGTATAACTACAGCTGTAGTAAACCAGCCGACGTGTGTCTTGCTAGAAACAGTGAATAAACCTAGATGAAATCCACGGAGCTCCTCCGGATGATGTTATGAACCCAGACAAGAAGGCGTTTAGTTTCCCGTGATATCTGGGACTTCCACAACAAGTACTAAGCAGAAATAGAGGTTATTTCTTCCATGGTTGATGGCGAAAATAAATTGCTTGAGTTCATAACTGCTTCCAGGGCGATAAGCCACGCCCCCTCTCCGGCAGGTCTAAAGCAAATAACCACAAATGGTCTGCCGTGAGTAACGTTTATTAAGAATAGTTTCAGGCTCTAAAAGTAGCAACAAAAACTAAATCTCCATGATATAATAATACGTTAAGTAGTACTCGTACAGAAAAGAAAATGTTTTGCTCGCCGAGTCAAAGCTTCCAATCCCGGACGATGTTTAGGGATCATGAGAGAGGATGAAAATAATAAATTAATCTGCGACGCATCGCTGGAATACAGACGAGGAATTAGTTGTTTGGGTGGAACTCTCTGGAGGGGAACTCAAAGCTCTTCGCTGCCACTGTTTCTACGGGATAAAATAAAAACATCAACACATTCGTGTGACCTATGAAACTTTGCGAGGGCTCAAAGAATGGACACTCACTGGGATCATCATTATCATTACCCACAGCAGCTTAACATTGAGCCTCACAACCCAGAGCCATAACATGACACACTTCTGTCCTTTCATCCTCAGATTAGTACTGGGGAATGTTTCTGTTTTGAGAGGATACTTGTCCTTTAAGAATAAAAGATGTCCACTCTTCAAAATCTTCCATACCTGTAGAGAAACTTGAGGAAGCCACATTCCTACTTACACAACAGTCGCTCTAACAAAATGTTTGGGTGTGGATCCACAGCCGGGTCTCAGGCTCTCTTTCTTCATTTTGCTTGAAACTACAGGTTATGCAATGCTGCATTTCCTAATCCCTTGTAGTGTATTAATAGATGAACAAAAATGCTGTTGCGTGGTAGGCGGATAGATTAGCAGCCAGAAAAGGGAAACAAACAAAATAAATCAGCAGTTTGGGTGCAGAGTGCCAATAACGGAAAACTATAAATCTATTACGAAGGCGTTTCCTGAATTTTGGAGGCCTTTTTGCACAAATGTGGAGGGTCCCATAAATGCTCTCCACTCCATTAACCGCATAATATTTCGGGTGGCCAGTTACGGCTGCATGCTCAAGGACCTCTCGTGGTTGCCGTCAACTTTTATTGCCTGTTTTTTAATACTTTTATACTGATAGGGCCCCGCAAGTCATAACACAGCTGAGTGCATCACCGAACCCCAGGCACTGCTCTGAGACCAAACACACACACAGTGGGGTACAGACCATAGACCGTCTATGGGGAAATCAGTTTACTCACTTTTAGTGTTTTGGATGGTGTGATTGGCTAACAGCTAACAGAACTAGCAGTACAAACACTGGCGAGTACACCGTCGCCACTGCCGAGTACATCGTCGCCACTGTAACATTGTGACTAACTTCTCTATAAAATGGTAGACGAGGCACTTAGTAAACCTTTTGTGGTTTTGTAAACCTCCTTGCCACATCATTTAGTGATAAAACACTATTTACATGTCTGGGGCTCATACAAAGGAGGCCAATTCGATTTTAAATGCTTTAAAAACAGGTCTTAAAAACCTTAATTTGAGTAAGTATTTTGCAGCCAAATCAAATAGTTTACAGGATGTTCAGCCTTTGTTTCTTTATAATGCTTTTAATACTTAACTTCTTTCTTTATAGGTCTTGTACAGGGACAATATAATGTTGGAGACACACCCGGTGGAGATCTGGACTCTACTGAGAGCACCTTTCATAGTTGAATCTGCATTTTGTCTCCATGAGACTAAGATCTCTGTGACAAAGAGACGTCACTCCCTACTCAAATAAGTGCACTCCTGATTCAGCAGCTGATTTTACTATTTTAGTCCTAAGATGAGTCACTCTGCTTGAAAAGGGGAAACAATGCTTCAACATGAACCAAAACCAAACAGAAAATACCCTCTGATGACTCTCTCACTCACACCTTTTTATTTGGATCCAACCAAGAGAAACACAATAGCGGCAGCGACCTGTCAATTACAGTAAGCCCCGCCCTAAAGCATCCCCTGCTTTATGGTCTGTTTGACTCTAAATGGACCATAATGTACTAAATGAACATCATGCTGTATTGAAGAAGACTTGAAACTAGAGATTGAGATCATAAACTCATGTTTACTGAGGTAATAAATCAAGAGAGAAGTAGAGTCATTTTCTCATAGACTTCTATACAACCAGAGGAGTCGCCCCCTGGTGGTCAGTAGAGAGAATGCAGGCTATAGAAGGAGACACCCTCTTCAATGTTGTTGCGGTCTCTCCAGCTGCCATCGTTACCAAAGAGCCACATGTTTTACAGATTACTACACTTGTACCTGTCTCAGGTGTGGCTCACATGCCTTTGAGGGCCAACTATCATTCATTCAAAGACTCCACCCATTGACTCACACTCATTCAAGTGGAGATAAAGGACCCATCAGTTAAACACAAGCTGCTAAGGTGACAGATGTATACTAGCCATAGTTTGCACATCAATATCGGTCAATATGGGAAAATATCGGTGCATGTCTCGCGCCTGGGGATTTGTCGGGAGCTCGTTTAATAATTCTCACCTTGAACAATGGCTATGGACTCGAAACTCTGCAGCTCGTGCAGTAGACACGTCCTCTCCGTCGGCTGGAGGTGGTAAATAAAGTCTTTGGCTCTCATCGGAGAGTTCAGCGGCTCTCTCGGCTCGTTCCTCGCGCCGTGTGTTCCCATCTGTCGCCCATTTCCCGGCAGCCCCGGGAATATCACCGCAGCCGTTGATGGTGGCGGTTGCCTCAATCCCGACGGTAACTTCTGTACAACCGGTCGGAGGACTCTCTGTAGGCAAATCTTGAGCATTATGGCGAAATAAATAAAGTACTACTAAAACCAGTTTATTATTAACGCTTCTTTAAGCGCAGAGCTCCGCCGTCGTCTCAACCGTCGGCTCCCAGCAACAAACGGCTGGCACGCGAGCTTAGAAGCACTTTCTAGCTAGATTCGAGCTCGCGACGACTTTTAATGGCCGTTTCTCTAGAACTCGAGTTAACTTTCATGTACATGTCTTCTCCTTCGTCTCATGATCCATTGAGACTCAGCGGACAGGAGGAGTTAATGCACATGAAGTTCAAGCTAAAGCCGAACAAGTACTAAACAGCATCAAGCCGGAATTAAAAACACTGATTTCCGGCAGAAGCTTTTCAAAATAAGACGTGGTGCTTCCGGTCACACCTTTCATGTTAAATCCACTGGCAAAAAATATACATTATAAATAATGCCTTCACTACGAATTACGAAAATACTTAATGTTTTACTATATATATATCAAAATGATATATATATAGTATATACAATAATTATTATTACTATTAATAAACTATCATTTAAACATATACAATAAAAGGGCATAATGAGAAGTAGCATACATATATATATATATATATATGTATACACACCACTTCTCATATAAATTTACATTTCTGTTTCCAGTACAGTTTATTCATTTTGCAATTATTGTTCACCTTTCTATCACAAATATATATATATAATGTTATGTATGTTACATTTCATCCCTCTATATTAACTTCACATTTTCCTAGCTTGTTTTTCTTTTTATACATATTTAATGAGTGTCCTTGTCAGAAGCCTATAGATCAACAACTTTCATGGCCAGTAACTGCCTCTCTGTAATCGTAAATCGTTTATGTATCTTTTAACATAAAGTATCTGCAAACCAAATCTAATGTTTGTTTGTTATTTGTTTCCTTCATATTACAGCAACTTCACTCTCGTCTGAATACATTACCGTCATCTCTGATTTACTTTGATGGCATCCAGTAATATTGTGTATATTGTTCAATAGTATTATGTATAATAACTGTGTAGAGGGGGCTTCTTGAAGGCCTCTCTTCATCTCCAGAATGAATTAAAAACTGAAGTCCAGGACCAGTAGCACGGTAGTACCTTCACCTTGAAATGTCACCTAAATGTCAGTAAAATGTCCCTTTCAGCGAGAGTAGTCTCCTCCTGCAGGTGAGACTTGTTTGATTCATACCGGTTCACCTTTCTCAGTCTTCATGGCCCTTCACACTGTGCCACGGCAGAGATCCGGGCAGGTTAATGGTGTGCCACACTGTGAGAAATTAGTCAAATAAAATCTGTCTCAGGGTCGTAAAATATCAATTATGAGGCACGTCAGATTGTGCAATGAATGTCTGGTGAATCACAGCGCTAGGGATCGAAAAACAAAGACAAATGAATAAACAAAACAACAAGCACAGACAGGTCACATGATCCATCGCTACCATTGCTATGTTTTTAAAAATGCAGCATCAAACATTCGCTCTGCTGCTGGAACCTTTCAAAATAAACGTGAGTAGTAGCAGCAATGAGGTTTTTGGTCTTTGGTGTCCAAATATAAATAATATATATATATATATATATATATATAATATATATACATACATATATAAATAAATAAATATAAATAACAAATATAATATAAATAATATATAATACATATAAAAATAATATCAATATATATAACTAAATAAAAATGAATACAATATAAATATACTGTTAAGTGTACTCTATCTTTTGTATTTGCTTGGTTACCACAGTTTTGCAGTATTGCAGGTAAACTACTCAATGAATCACCTGCGAACTGCGACTTTAAAAGCATAAATGGTGAAATAGCTCCATCTACTGGACCAATGAGTCCACTGCATGATATTCACTGCAGTTCAGCAGTCTCATTGTATTTCTATGTGTGCCAAATATGTACTCGACAAAGTAATTTAAAGGGACAGCTCACCCCAAAATAAAAAATATGTTTTTTTCCTATTATGTGTAGTGCAATTTATCAATTTAGTTTGTTTTGGACAGCTTCATGTCGGATCTATTTTCTTGCAACCACAAGAAACTGTTCACAACAAGGTGTGTGGATTGTTTTGAGTCCCTTTAAAAAGAAAGAAAAAGAAAAAAAAAAGTTGATGTTTAATGTTGATGTTCGTGACATATCGGAGACACGGGTCCAAACGCAATATCAAAGATGATTTTATTTACATAAATCTCTTTTTAAAACAAAAGGCAAAAATGAACAGCTTTTACCTTTTTCAAAAAGCTTCCAGAACAATCAATCAAACCAATAATCAAGAGTCCTTCACAGCTGAGAAACATGTCAAAAAGCACAGCTTTCTAATCACACATCAGACCTCCCGCCTCTCTCTCTCTCTCTCTCTCTCGTCGTCATCAACAAGAACTTCACGGATTCCTTGCAGCTTATTTTTCTGCGACCAGCGATTACAACAGTAATGAACAGGAGTTTGTAGTCAAACCCTTTAAGACGTTCAGGCTGTGGAAGTCTAAACAGTGTAATACTCGGGAGGAGTTGTGCTTCAAAGAGGTTTAATACAAAGTCACAATGAAGACCTCTGTGATCTGTATCGTCTAAATAAAATAAAACAACAATTTGAGAACATGTCTCCTGAATGATTTCTGGGCTGTTCTTTTGTTCCAGTAGTTTAAGCATCAGTGTTTAGTCGGACATCTTCCTTGTAGCTCCAAACAGAAGAATAAATATCACAAATTGGGAGCAATGACAGCGTTTTCTGTGACTTCCAGACTGTTTTCTGCCGCTCCGTAAGATTTCAGAACCTTTTATTGCCCAAGTACGTTACACATACAAGGAGCCTGACTTGGTGACATTTCTTTCAGGCCTGCAGACAGGAACCCTGAGACTAGAAGCACAGTGTGAGCCTGTTGGACTCCTGTGTGGACCAGTGATTAGAAAACATAAAAAGGTGCATTTACTGAGTGATATGAGCGAAAATCAGCTCTTACAACGCGACTAATAACACAAAAAAAAGTAATTATGGTACGTTTTTTTTCTTCCTTTTGAAAGAAATGCAAAGTACTTCGTAGATAAAACAAGTGGCACCTTCTCATACTGTATTATTGTGACACTTAGAGAAATAATCATCTCACCCGAACACCAGCGCTGTTATTCACCGAACTAAATACTGATTCACGTGAAGAGGAAATATGCATTGTTGAAAGAACATCTCATCCGAATGGTGTTTGTTTTATTAGATGTACAATAACGTACACAAATGTAAGCGAGGTCACACAAGAGACCAGTAAGTCGTGACGAGAGGTATTTCAGTGATTTCAGTAGCGAGTCACTTTGTAAAAGTCAGACACACCTCTCAGGTTCTCTGGTCGGTGCAGAGTGGATAGAAAACGGCTTCACTCTCCTTCTCTCTCTCTCCGGACACGCTCACCAAATCTCTGCTTTAACAAGTCGGTTATGGTTATGTTGGTTAGTGACAAAAAACGTCGAGCATGCGTGCAGGAAACCCGAGCTGAGATCAATCAAGTCAGGATTTGAGAGAACACATATCAAGAGAAAGTGAGCGGAACTGATGCTTTGAGCCACACACACCGTCAACCAATCATTTTTGGCAAAAAATAACAGCTGGAGGAAGCAATAACAGCAGTTTTCACACTCTAAACTTTCTTAAAACTCTCAAAAAAACCCTGACTTTGCACGTCGATTGAAGCTCGAATCAGTTTAATCGCTCCGGTTCTTCGTCGTTAATGAACTAACACACTGCTGGAGAGCTTCAACTGCATCTCCAGACATCGTCTGAGCACATTATATGTCAGCAGGCACACACACACACACACGTGCACACACACACACACACACACACACACTGGGGCTGCTTACATGACAAAATCTAAACAAGTCATGTGACCCAAGTGTTGCTTCTTTTCTTTTCTCTGGAAGAAAAACTACATTTCCACAGTGTGCTTCAACTTATGCTGGGCAGAATATATATATATATATATATATATATATATATATATACACACATTTCAAAATGTAGGTTATTAAAATGGTTATTAAATAATAAGTATGAGTTTTTGGTCTACATCATGCAGCCTCGGCGTGCACACACACACACACACACACACGCGCACACACTCACTCAGAGCAGCAGTTAATCTTTCCTCGAGCCCTTTTAGAGTAAAACTCAAAATCAAACAAAAACAAACAAAGAATAAAAAGCATGACATCCCTGACATTTTTCAAGAACAAATTAAGATGCTGTTGTGTTTTTTATAATTATTAACTTAAATATAATAAAGATATATACGTATATTTCTCTTCTATAGATCTCTTCCTGTCAGTCCTCGGTGGAGTCTGTGTCGTCGTTGATATAGTCTTCTTCTACTGGCGAGCTGCCATGTTGAGTCCCCCACTCGTCCTCGTCGTACTCTATGCTGTCGTTGTCCTCCAGCAGCTCGTTGTCGAGCCCCCCCGGTCCTGCCGCGGCCTGGACGCCGCCGGCCGCCGCCCCATCGTCGCCCAGCAGCTCGGCGTCCGGAGCCGCTGGGTCTGCCGCGGCGGCGGCGACGTCTTGCGGCGCCGCGTAGCCCCCGTTGTTATTAGAAAAGGCGGCTCGGTCCCGGCTCTCGTCCTCCACGTACACTCTCTGGTGGCACATGGGACACGTGTCCTGGATGTAGAGCCACTTCCTCAGGCACAGCGCGTGGAAGTAGTGGTGGCAGGGCGTGATGCGCGCCGACGTGGAGAACTCCTGGTAACAGATGGCGCACACGTCCTCGATGTTCGTCAGCTGGTCGCCGCGCATCTCCGGCAGCGAGTTGATCTTCTTGACGGCGGTGCGGCGGTTGATGAAGGTCTTCCAGCCGTTCTTGGCCTGCAGGTAGATGTTGAAGTAGGCGTGCAGGCACATCATGCACGCGCGGATCTTGCTGCCCGACTCGAACATCATGGTGTAGGCGCCGTTTCCGAACATGATGACGCCGAACAGGAACTCGATGATGTTGCCCGTGGAGCGCACGTAGTAGACGTAGTCGTCCAGCTTCTCCCACAGGACGTTGGAGAAGCCGTCCACCATGAAGAGGCCGTAGACCGTCAGTGACACCACCACCTGGAGGGAGACAAGGAAGGGGAACATCAAAGACCTTGTTCTCTACGTAAGCCACGCTTTCTGTCTCCACCTATGTGATCCACAGCTGATCCATTACCATCTCCACGCTCTTTATACCTTCAAAAGACATTCTGGAAACAGTTTTCAGCTTTAAAAGCAGGAAAAATAACATGTCAGAGGGAAGCAGGAGAAGGTGCATCTTCTATCACGAGAGCCTCACAGACCGGTGAGACCCGACAGGTTCTCCGTCCTCACCTTGAGGCAGAGCTCCACGCAGAAGGCGGTGACGGCGAACAGCCAGGTGTTGAGGGCGTAGTGGTGCCAGAGGGCGTAGCTGAGCGCCACGGGGAGCACGAAGAGCGCCAGCGACACCAGCAGGACGGGGAAGTGGCGGCGGACGGAGGAGACGTGGGAGGCGCTCAGCGACATGAGGACAGGGTCTGTCATGCCGTGGACGAAGTGCAGGATGGCCGTCAGCAGGAGGCACATGTTCCGGCTCAGGCGGACCTTCAAAATAAAAGCGAGAGGCTCTCAGTCACTGATGCATAAAGTTAAAAACACAACCTCTGCTAGCGTTTAACAGCAAGCAATACTGCACACTATCTTTCTAATAAGTCGGTAAATCAACAAGGTGTTCGGTTCAAGGTGCCTCCAAGTTTCATCAACTTAGACTTAAGAGAGTTTAAGACTCATTTAATGCCAATTACAAGTTAAAATAAGACTTTAAGTCTCCGTGGATTAGAGGTCAGCAACGTCTACCAGTTCAGAGTCTAAGAGAATAAAGGATTAAATAGTTTGTGTAGTAATGCGTCATACAGGTATGCAACATATTAGCTTACATTATAGCTTATTACCTCATACAATAGATTTTTTTCAATCATGGCTTCCTAGTTGTGCTGAGGAACTCAGGATTCAATATTTTTTACAGTACGTGATGAGAGTAAACGGTTCATCTGGGCGGCTTTTTAAAAACCACAATTTTAAGCTTCGTTTTGTTTGTTATTCCTAACTGAAGCGTTCGTCGCACACGATGAGTTTACGGACCGTCAGAAAGATGAAAATCTGATGATAATGACTTTTTTTTTTTTTACAGCTTCTAGCTACGATAAGTACCAGGCGTTCCTCGGGGTCCAGGCTGCTGAGGCCAGTCTGCAGAGCCAGGATGAAGAACAGAACCGGAGCCACGAAGCCTAAACGCTTATCCTCCTCCTCCGTCGAACCTGCAGAGGGTCAAAACAAGACGCTGAACTCCAGAATCCTTATAAATTAAATAGATTAAAGGAAAGTCACACACACACACACACACACGCACACGCACGCACGCACGCACGCACGCACGCACGCACGCACGCACGCACGCACGCACGCACGCACGCACGCACGCACGCACGCACGCACGCACGCACGCACGCACGCACGCACGCACGCACGCACGCACGCACGCACGCACGCACGCACGCACGCACGCACGCACGCACGCACCTATGAAGGCCAGGATGCTGAGGCCCAGGTAGTGAGCGACGGAGGAGATGACGGCGCTCATCCCCAGCACGGTGAGCGTGGAGTCACAGCCGGAAATGATGAGGTTACTGGTGAGATCCCAGAACACGTCCCAGCTCAGCAGGAAGCCCTGAAACACAGAGTCACCCTTACTTAAAGCTCCCTTTACATTTATACACAACGATTACACACATTTTAAGACCTTTTTGATATCAGACAGAATGCAATTTAATACGTTTTTAACGATCAAACAGGTCAAAGAATAATGGAAAACCAGTGGCGACGATAAGGCTGATTAGTATTCATCAAGTACATGAATTTAGGGACTTTATTTTACATTTTTGTCAGTACTATTCCAGCTGCATATAAGAAGGATATATATTAGATTAATCCTGCAGTCACACTTTCAGTTTATAGATGTGCAATATCTCCCACAGCAGCTCACAACCACACAAATAAATATATTTAGAACTAACGTTACCATCTTCAGAAGGAAAAAACTAATTATCAAGACCTTTGTCAGAGAATCACCCTCCGAGGCCTTTTAGAGGAACTGAATTCAGTGTCAGACACCCTGATTAAAAGCAGACTCGGCGGTTGTGATCTCACCTGTGAGTCGGTGCCTCCGTCTCCGCTCTCCCTCCTCACCGCACGCACCACGTAGACCAGGATCAGCGCCTGCGCGGTGACCCGGGTCAGCCAGAAGACCCGCAGCACGTCGGGGAACCGGATCCTCTTCCACGTGTCCTCGAGCAGCAGCTGGAGCCCGTAGATCCGGTACATGTGCCGCACGAGCAGGTAGACGTACCGGCACGAGTAGTAGAACCACTTGAGCCTCGCGGCCAGGCACACGGCCGTGTTCAGAGCCAGCGCCAGGCCCGAGAACACGGCCACCATCTGCCGGACGTCGGCGGGCAGCTCGATCATCAGCCCCCACAGAGGGATCATGATGTCCAGGACCACCAGCGCGGCGAACACCGACTGGAGGTCGAGCAGGAACACGTAGCCCACGCCGAACACCAGCTGCACCGCCGCCACGCCCAGCCACAGCGTCGGCCCGTTTCTGGGCAGCAGCCGGAAGCCCAGCGCCGCTTTGTAGTAGGCGCTGTAGAAGTCTATGTGGGAGGTGGCGTAGTAGTTGATGAGCACCGCCGCCATGCCGAGGAGGACGGCGGAGAAGAGGGTGTAGAACTTAAACAAGGCCTTCTGGGAGAGCAGCAGCACCAGGCTGGAAACGAACACACCTGAGACACAACGGGGGGACGTTAAAGGGACGGTACTGTCTCCTATAAAGATGTCTGTCTCTCTGTCTGTCTCTCTATCAGATGGAGCATCAGGATCTGGTGATGAGGTAAACAGCTTCATATCTTATTCATACACTCATTTGTTGTTGTTGTTGTTGTTGTCATTATTTATATCCTAACAATAAATGTGATGTTGTAGAAAGTGAACACAGGACTGTCGCTGACTGAAGCTTCTCAAGTTTGTCTGATGAAACAATATCAACACAAACGAGATTTAGAGGTAAACAGTCAGCTGATAATCCTGACGAGTCAAATGTTGACCAAGCAACAAAGCAAACAGAGAGAATATATATAAATATTATCACAATTAGTTTTAACTAACATGATATCAACATTTCATTTTTACATATCCCGGTTATCGTCATCTCTCCTGCACCATGTTCATTAGTTTATTATATGGATTCTTTGTCTCCTGAACGACATTAACCTCTAACAGAGAGCAGCTTTAGTCAGTGACGACGTTAACCTCGGACCAGCTTTGTAAAGAGTGACTAAATGGACTTAAAGGGCTGTTTGTGGAAGTCTTCTACTTCAAATAATAGTGCGCATTATGTTGATTTGCATCGCCTTTGAGCACTTTTCTGAAGTCTTGTTGTAGTTTTGACTTCAGGTAAACACTACTAGCTTTACTTGCTGGCACTAAACATTATTAAAAAGTGTGTTGAAGAGTCATCAGACTGTTGGCTGACTCCTCTCCAAAACACAGAGCTCTTGGCCAACACCGAGTGGACTTTCATGGAGCCGTTCAAAGGTAACCTGAACAAACGGAGAGTTATGTAACCGGGTCGTTGTTTGTCTACAATGTTCTCTTCCACCACATTGTTCTGTGTGGGGAGAATAACAGCAGCTGTGGTTAACGTACACTAGGATCAAGACACTGAATAGCTTTGTCTGTCAAATGCCACAGAAACATGGACATGTTAGTCAAGAATCATGTGACGCAATGATTAAAATGCTAGTTTAAATTATGTTTTTATGAGTTGTGTAAAAGAAAACTGAAACCACATATCGGACTGCAAAAATGCAAACAAGGCCTTTGAGATTATGAACACTAAACTCATATATGATATGATGATGGGCTATTGGAGGTCACATGATTGTTGATTATTCGAGTAGTTCATCGAAATAAAGTTAAACTGCAACAACACGAATAATCTGGTAATTTTTAAATTGATTTTCAAGTCATTTTAAAAACAAAAAGTTGAAACTTTTAATGGTTCTAGTTTTATAGGTTTTCATTCTCGTCTATGTTAATGTATTGATATTTTATTTAAGTTCTGCACTATTAGTCAGACTAAACAAAGCGTAAAAGTAAACTTGGGAAATTGTGCATTTTTCACTATTTTCGAGAATGATAAATATAGTTTAGCTCTTGTGGTTATTACTGAAATATTAACTGTGTTCTTACACAGAGTTCAGTCTATGATTGACATAACATAACAGCTTTTATAGGCTAGAGATATATCTTGACAGGCAGAATGTCAGGCTGCCTAAAAGGCCTAAAACTTACTTTAAGGACAACCGTAGGATTCTAGGGATACAGAATGTATCACAACATCTGGGATGAAAAATAATACCTGACTTTAGCGGTTAGCGAGAGAGAGATGGCGAGTTGTTGGCATCAAAAGTTAAATTTCAGACTGAATTATGTTTGAGGCAGAAGAGCCAGCACTGTGTCAGATAAACCCGGCTTGTATTGATGTTATTAGCGGTGGTTAAATCGGCTTTATTCAGGTGTGACAGGTGACATAGCGTCACTCTGCTGACTGCTAACGTCACGGTTAAGCTAACGCTAGCTGCCAGTTTGACACGAGTTGTTCAGGCTCCTGTACTGGACTTTAAAAACCCAAAACTTACCCATGACTCTCACCAACACCTTCACCATCGTGCCGGTCCATCCCAAACCCGGGTCGTAGTACGAGTTAAAAATGGCGTCGATAATAAAGATACACGGAACTCTCAGGACCACATCGAGCACCGCTAAGGCCTGCGGGCCGAGCCGGACTGGAGTGGACGCCATGCAGGCTTACAGTCCTGAGGAAAAGCCCCGGCTATTTGGCAACATTAGAATAAACAACAACAACAAAAAGCCGGCTCTCCTCCTCGGTTTCCGCTTTGCTTGGTGTCTTTATTTGATAGGTGGAGACCTGTCCGCCATGTCTGAGCCTCCTGTTGCTTCTTCTTCTCTTTTAACGTTTTAACGTCGCGTTGCTCTCCTCCGGATTGTTGTCGCCATTAAACGTTACACCGTCAGAGTCTGATATCCTGAAAAAAATACTTGGATATCTAATTAAATGGCCGTTTCTGTTGCTTTGGGAACACACAGCAGAAGTTGCTGTTAGGCTGTTAGTTCCGACGTAAGGTGACGTGACGTCCAGCGTCAGAGGGCGTGGCAGGTGACGCGACAGTTTCTTCTTCTTCTTTTTTGAGGTTTTGTTTTAGGTTTATTGGCGGTTGGCAAACAATGAATTGGTACATTACTGCCACCAGCTGGTATGGAGTGTGGATCAGGATGTCTAGTACTTAAAATAAAATAAAATAAAACAAAACAAAACAAAAAAAAAAAAAAAAAACTGGCTCATATTTTCTTAATAATATTAGTTAGTCTAAGATATTGAAATAATACTTGATTTGACATTTAGTTAAATTCTAAATTAATATACAAACCCAAATAAATGTTATAAAAGCTTTAAAAGAACAGTTTGAATCAAACCTGCTTTATTTAGTTATATTTAATGTATTTTCTTATCATTTTATATACTTTTCATTTATTTTAACACTAGTCTTGTGAAAAATAACAACATATTTGGATCCGATATGCATGTTAATGTCCTCTTTCAACACGTTTGTTAATGTTTAGGTTTTTGTTAAGTTATTCATGATAACTGGTACATTTATGCAGACTTAAATGTTTTTTGCATTGTTAAAAAATTTGCATAGATAGCCTTATGATTGAAAAAATAGTTTGAGTGTAAACAATGTAAGAGCGTATATGTTCTTTAAATAACATAGAGGAAGTGAGGCAGACCTTATGACCAAGGCTTACATTTAGTGGGAAAATAAATGAATAAAAAACAACAGAAACTTAATTTAAAAGCACATGAAACACAGAAAATAACTAATTGTTGAAGCATTAAGGAAAAACCCATGAAAACATAATTTATTTTATTTCAGAAGAAGACAGATCAGAAGTTTTTTGACTTTTCAAAATTGGCAAAGACAGAATTGTATCCATCGTTCACACACACACACACACACACACATACACACACACACACACACACACACACACACACACACACACACACACACACACATTGATGAAGATCGTTTCAGTCGGTCTCCTGAAGGTTTAACGTGCTTCGTCATCAGCTGGAGCTGAAGAAGACTTTGATGGTGTTGTTGTAGATTGCGTTGGCGAGCTCCAGCGGCTCCTCCTCCCTCGCTGCAGCCATCACCTCTAACACTTGTCTGGACGAGAGAAATAGTGAAATCTATGCATCAGCTTTTGGACTGAAGAATGTTGATGTTTGCTCGCTTGCAAACTGATGAATTTATCGAGTGAGTTCTGCAGAGAATCCACCTCAACGTTACTCACATGATGTGACAGGGCTCGTTCCTGTCCTTCAGACAATGCTCCGCCTCCCACTTCTTCTTTGTGGGAAATGTAGTTGTTACATATTTGGAGCCTGCATGCGTGTTCTTCACGCCACACCACGGAGCATCTGGGAAGGAGCAGGAAGGTATGAACGCATTAATAACTGTCAAACAGCAATATGACGCACCAAACATCCAGATCTTTTGTGTAATGATGAGCATTTGTGTATGCTCTCCAATATCAATATCTTCTTTAATATTTATATCAAATACCTTTTATACTAAAACAAACTGAAGGCATCTCACCCGTTTCTATCATGAGCCTCTCAGTGGGGATGGACTTCATGGCTTCAATATTGGCCTCTGTTTTCAAGGAACTGAAAAATAGAAATAACAATAAACACTGTTTAACATGCAGTATTAAAATAAATAAATAATAACAAAATGATGTCGTGAAACACAGAGCTGAACTGATTTTTCTTTGTTAGATAATATAATATAATACATTATATCAGGGCTGTATTGTTCACATAATTGCGAATATAAAACTAAAATTACATATTTGATGAGTCATGTTACTTTAAATACAGAATACATTAAAACACTTTCCTTCATTGAATTATTATTATTAATAATTATTATTAACAAAAACAAAAATCCACCCAAAAATAAATAAATAAATAAATCCACCCAAAAATAATAATTAAAAAAATCCGCCACAAAAAAAAAAATGACCCCAAAAGAAAGTAATGTTTTTTTTGGGGTGGAGTTTTTATTTTTTTTGCTGGCGGGAATGGGCTTCCATAGCTTAGACAAGTGTTATTTAGCATGATACACTGAATCCAACATTGTAGACCAGATGTGGAGCTGAGTCCACATGTGGTTCATGTCGGGTCAAGTCTTCGGGTTCAGTTCAGGCGAAACACTACATCCTCTCACCATCCATTTATTCCAATGAAGAGGTCAAGGTCAATGAGGGCAGCCGCGTCCTCTGCCGTCCCGTCAAACGAGTGGACCTGAAATAATAAAACTCTCAGGTAATCAGCTGGATCATAGTTTCGTCTCCAACTTTAGTGAATTAATTTCTTCTTTCTTTACCATAATAATTACATTTGTGGCAAACTACCATTCCATTGAATTACGTTTCTATTTCTTTCAAATGTGAAAGCAATGTTCTACAAATATTTCCTACAGACATCTTGTAATGAGTGAAGATGTTTGAGATCCTTCTGCAGTAAGTTTTATTGGAACGTGTGTCTATTAAATGCATCACTTCCTGTAAACTGGAGATTACCCAGGATCCCACAATGCAATGCACAATGCACACGGAGGACTTAAACAGCTAATTTAAAGAAGAAACGTCAGACAGCTTCCACAACATCTTGGAAAATCAAAAACTTCAAACAAAATCAGTAAAAACCGCAAAGTAGCAAAGTTTGAATCCCTTTTAGTGAAACACTTTAAAGTGTCTTCCTCTCTTGTATACTTTCTACCAGACAGTTAACTTTGAAGAATATCATAAAGTGTAAAACAAATGTCCTCACCACTCCTCCAACACATCTGTCTCGGTTTCTCTTCATGATGTCTGTCAAAGAGAGACAAAGAAACAGTAAAATGCTTTGTTTCACAATAAAAAGCACACCAGGTCCAGAGTGAACAAACCTACCGATGAACTCCTGATGGGAGTTCCTGCAGTGGAGGAACATCGGCAGCTGGGTCTCCTCTGCCAAGTCAAACTGCTTCTCAAAGTATCTGTTCCACACCAGAACAAGCAGAGAGAGGAAACAGTGAAGAGAGTATTTAAGGGCTTCTTCAAATTTTTGTGACAAACAATTTAACAATTTCTCAACAAAGTTATCAATAGATTAGTTTGTGATGAAAACAATTGTTACACGTAGCCAGGCGTCAACCTCCAGGTCTTTAATAAACAATAGAGACAAATAAACTTACTTGAGTTGAGTCTCTTTTGGGCAAAATTGCAACCTGTCGAAATCTGTAACAGGGAGAAAAGACACATTACAGTCTCATTAAACAATGGAAACTCTTAATGTTACGATCCGCACATCCTACTCCCACACTCAGGACACTGGAGACTTTATATTTGATATCATATTTATATTCTATAGAAGAATACACACTGATGTAGTTGTATAAAAAAAGCTAAAAGCCACAAGTGTCAAATTTGTTGTGGATAAAATTTGAAGAATTTCCGTTTCCTTTTGTGTTTTATATCTTTTTTTAAATTATTACTGCACAAACGCAACACCGTCACCAGCACCCACCTAGCCCACACTCTCCGACGGCCACCACCTTTCCTCTGTGCGCCGTCACCAGCTCCCTCAGCCCTGAGAGGTACTGGGATTCACCATTCTGCTCAAACTCACTGCAGCGGGTGGGATGGCAGCCCACCGTGCAGTAGAACTCATCTGTAACAACACACAGGGAGCGAGTGTAAAGGTGGAGCACAGAGGACAGAATCAGGCAGATTTGGTTGATTCTGCTCCTGAAGAACTGGACTCATGAATTCACATTGAGGTTGTGCACCAGGCTCTGCGATACCATCGTAAAAAGCCCACAAAGAAATCCACAACACGTCTTTTGTCGTGGTTTTACCTCTGGTCTCGGCTAGTTTAAGAGCCTCCTTGCTGTCTTCGAGGTTTCCTCCTGTGATCATAAACTGGAACAAAGCGACAGGTTTTACATTACTTATGAGACAAAAATTCGAAATGGCTTTTCGGTGTTCAAAAACAAGACTTAAGAGTCTCGGATCACCACAGTTATTACTATTTAATGCTAAAGGGAACACAAGCGCCTTTCAGTGCAGTCCGTCCGATGGTTGTTGAAACATTTCCCTCAAAATCACAAACGTCGACCTCATGATGGTGCAAGAGGAAAAAGTCAGAGGATCACTTAAGTCAGTGGGATTCATCCTCTGAGGACCATGAATGTCTGCACTAAGTTTCATGAGAATCCATCTGACAGCTGTTGAGATATTTCAGTCAAACCAAAAGTAATAATGGAGACATGGCTTACCTTTTCGACTCCGGTTCTGAGAGCTCTGTCAATGATCTCATTGAAGTCATCTGTCACAAAATCACAACTGGTCTCAGGTTAACTGGTCTCAGATTAACTGGTCTCAGATTAACTGGTCTCAGGTTAACTGGTCTCAGATTAACTGGTCTCAGGTTAACTGGTCTCAGGTTAACTAGTCTCAGGTAAACTGGTCTCAGGTTAACTGGTCTCAGGTTAACTGGTCTCAGATTAACTGGTCTCAGATTAACTGGTCTCAGGTTAACTGGTCTCGGGTTAACTAGTCTCGGGTTAACTGATCTCAGGTTAACTAGTCTCGGGTTAACTGGTCTCGGGTAAACTGGTCTCGGGTTAACTAGTCTCGGGTTAACTGGTCTCGGGTTAACTGGTCTCAGGTTAACTAGTCTCAGGTTAACTAGTCTCAGGTTAACTGATCTCAGGTTAACTGGTCTCGGGTTAACTGGTCTCGGGTTAACTGGTCTCGGGTTAACTAGTCTCAGATTAACTGGTCTCGGATTAACTGGTCTCGGGTTAACTAGTCTCGGGTTAACTAGTCTCGGGTTAACTAGTCCCGGGTTAACTGGTCTCGGGTTAACTAGTCTGGTTAACTAGTCTCAGGTTAACTGGTCTCGGGTTAACTAGTCTCGGGTTAACTGGTCCCGGGTTAACTGGTCTCGGGTTAACTAGTCTGGTTAACTAGTCTCAGGTTAACTGGTCTCGGGTTAACTAGTCCCGGGTTAACTGGTCTCGGGTTAACTAGTCTGGTTAACTAGTCTCAGGTTAACTGGTCTCGGGTTAACTAGTCTCGGGTTAACTGGTCCCGGGTTAACTGGTCTCGGGTTAACTAGTCTGGTTAACTAGTCTCAGATTAACTGGTCTCAGGTTAACTGGTCTCGGGTTAACTAGTCTCGGGTTAACTAGTCCCGGGTTAACTGGTCTCGGGTTAACTAGTCTGGTTAACTCGTCTCAGGTTAACTGGTCTCGGGTTAACTAGTCTCGGGTTAACTGGTCTCGGGTTAACTGGTCTCAGATTAACTAGTCTCAGATTAACTAGTCTCGGGTTAACTGGTCTCAGGTTAACTAATCTCAGGTTAACTAGTCTCGACAGCACACAAGCCAAAAGTAAATGCGTAGCTCACCGTCGTGCTTCTGCTTCCCTCTGTAGAGTCCTCTGAACATCGGGTCGGTGAGGTTCACACCGATATCTGAAATGGGAAGGATGGAAGTTATCGATACTGAAATATTTCACCAAACATATTGTGATTCATTTTGGATCGTGCATTTTGACTGATATTCTCTTATGATATAGTTATGATATGATACAGTGATCCTGCTGGAATGTCGCCTCTTGAAATAATATATATATATAATTGATCAACTTCTCATCTCAGTACACATTTTAACTCCTATTGTTCATCATGTCATCTCAGCTGCTTGTAAATATGTAAAACTACGAGCATTTTTTAAAGTGCATGATCATGAGCCAAACCTGCACATGGTTAAGGCTTCAATTTCCCAGTGGGTTGAGGGTTTGATTCCCACTCTAATATTGTGCAACCACCACCTTTCTTGACTCTATCTGCATTCACTTTAATGCCAAGCACAGTACCTGTTGCTGATGTATAAGCTGTCATCAGGAGTTGTGAAATGCTTTAAACCAAAATCAAACCATCTGACATGTTCGTGCACACATCTGTACAGTTGGTAACTGCTGTGTTGTCATTTCTCAGCAGGGCTAACTCAAACTAGCTCCCATGCTAACTCAAAACACACATGCTTGTCTGTTTACCACCATTACCAGCATGCACTGACTCTCATCTAACCTTCTCTTTCTGTCATGTAATGTAAACATCAAACACAAGTGTCTCACCGATGAATTTGTGCTGAGCCATGTTTGTAAGAGCAATACTTCTAAAAAGAACCACACATGCAGCTCTCACCAATCCCATAATGCGTCAATACCGTAAGTACTGTAACTGAGAGCAATCACATTATTGGTATAGTTAGCTTTTTTGTTACTTTCCCTGCTCTCCAAAGGTTCTAGACGAAAGATAATATGGAGCGCGTTTGGTTGTAGTTAGCCGTTATTACTAACATCTGTGATTAAATTGTGGGAAAAAGGGACAAAATAAACATCCAAGAAAATACGTTTGCGCATTCTAAGTGCACTTACGGTAATAACGTCCACACGCCACATAGTCCCAGAATCCACCGCGCCGCTCGCCGAGAAGGTGACAGGGGACGGTGAAAATGGCCACTGCCTATCTCACTCACCACCAGAAGGTGTTGCGGCTTTACAAGAAATCCCTTCGACACCTGGAGTCATGGTGCATCTTCAGGTAAGAGGGGCTTGTCTTCGTTTAAGAACCGCGAAAATAAGAACATAACACGTCGATGCTGTACCGTAGACAGTCTGTGTTTGCTGTGCTGCTAAGCTAACCAGCTAAACTAAGCTAACGGCTAGCCAGGTCACCCATTCCAGTCGAGTTATAGCCTTATATCAAACAGCTAAACTTACAAATGTAGTCTAATAGATCTGAATAGATAAATACAGAAATCATCATACATTATATACATTAAGCGAGTTTACATTTTAGGAATTCACTTAGTGAGAAATCTTACTTCTCATTTGCTCACCACTCCAAACACTGTTCTGTGAAATCTATTATTGTTATTACTTAAGTAATTAATCAAGCTATTAACTCTGTTCCAGATGATGAACTGATTAATTCTTTTTTTTGTCAAATGCTGTTCAGTTTAAGTAAGTAGTAGTTAAGTATGGTAGGTATAGTATAGTATAGTATATATATATTAGTCAAAAATGAATGAAGTTATTCACTCTAGATGTGGTCAATATACAATTTACAATATCTGAGAATAAGTTACACATTGTAATAAAAACAACAGAGAAAAAAACAAATAGAGCCAGAACCATACTAGGCATGTGAGACCAGTATTTAGGGTTTTGAGTTAAAAGTTACATGGAGTTATACCCAGACGTTACATTGCAGACAAGAATTGTGAAGAAGAATCAAGAACAACTTCGACATTGTCAAGCTTCTCGATGTTACAGTGTAAACAGGAAACGCACTGTCGTGTTTCTTCTGAAAACAATTAGCACACATGATAATTTTGTTTGTGTCATGTTCACGCTGTATCTGCACTAGAAGTCTTGCGGTAACAGCACACATCTGAGTCTCTCTCTGCACTCTCATTTGTATGGTTTAAGACGTGTAACTGTTTTTTAAATTTTTTTATTGTTACAGAGACAAATACCGGTTCTACGCCTGCATGATGCGAGCTCGTTTCGATGACAGCAAGGACGAGAAGGACATGGTGAAGGCCACCATGATGCTGAAGTCGGGAGAGGAGGAGTTCTGGGCCAACCAACACCCTCAGCCCTACATCTTCCCCGACTCCCCCGGCGGGACGTCCTACGAGAGATACGAGTGCTACAAGGTGAGGCAGGGCGTCACGGGCTGCGTCTGGATGTTATTATCCTGTGGATACACATTTCTTCTTCTTCAGTATTTTATCTCTTACTTTATGAAGCTCACAACTTGAGACACGAAAACAACACAATTATTTGAACTTATTAGTTTGAGAGTTTTCCTGTAAACGTCTCTGTGAGGCTACAATAGGTTTGTAAGCTGTTTCACATTTTTCCCTTTTTTTCTGTAACATAAAGCCTAGGGATGTTTCAAACACAACCTTAAACTTTTCATAAAATGTTCACAACAATGTGACCGATATCGACATGCAGCACTATGTGGTCTATCGAGTCGTTACTGCCCTCTGCTGGAGATGTAAGGGGTGTGCAACTACGACCATCTACGTCACATAATCTGACAAATTCTGTCCTCAAATCTTGAGCGAGTTTTTAGCAAAGAAAAGGAACACTTGAATGTACTTATTTAAGATTAGAATAATGACAGGAAGATGCAGACGATCGTAATGTAACGTCCTGAGCTCCGCTCTGTTCCTGCAGGTCCCAGAGTGGGTGCTGGACCACTGGCACCCCTCAGAGAAGGCCATGTACCCCGACTACTTCTCCAAGAGGGAGCAGTGGAAGAAACTGAGAATGCAGAGCTGGGACAAAGAGGTGAGCGTTTCAGCACCCGGTCCGTCTACACATCACATGTTTTACATTCCACCGTGTCGCCTCCTCTTTGCGCTTTACAAGAAGCAAAATAGACATTATAGTCCTACCTATTTATACCCTTTTAATATTTAAGGTACTTTGATCAGTGCAGAAAATGAGCTCTGTGGCAAACAGACGTTTATGATACTTGCATGTTTGGTTCAGCACGTTAATCGTCACAATTGATCTTGGTTCCAGGTCGCCCAGCTGCAGGCTGAGACTTCAGCCGGAGGCCCCAAGACCGAAGCCCTCCCTCCCGCCCGCATTGAGGGAGACCTCCCCCCTCTGTGGTGGCAGTACGTCACCCGCCCCAGGGAGCGCCCCACATAATAACCCTCCACCCAACAATCTTCAACACACAGCAACAACAACAACAACAACAACAGCACGACATCTGGCTGAATTTACATATTTCTGTGAAGAATGTTTGACGAGTCATTCACCTGTGCAGGTTGCACAGCTGAGAAAACAACCTGCCTCAATTCACACTGATGTGACTTTGGGAAGTCCTGTAGATGTATCAATGAATACCTGTAACTATTAATAAATAATTATATGTAAATGTGTGTGTTGTGTTCAACTGCAAAAAGAAAATCCTCTAAATCTAGACCTCTACAATGAGTAAAAAGTGAGGTAAAGCATACTAACTTTAATTTGTTCCAAAACATCTTTCCTACCTCCAAATATCCCCCGAGTTTAAACGTGTCTTTATAGATCTTCTCATATAACTCTGCATATATATATATATATATATATATATATATATATATATATATATATGAACGTATATATATACATTGGATATTCTCCAAAAAAGCACGAGGAGTGTTTTATAAGTTCTGTATTAAAATGCACATATGCTTGCTTATAAGACCTCTGCTCAGGTGGGAGCTAAAGAGAGCTTTGCTGGGAATTTTGTGCAGTCAGCAGACTCTATGCACCAATAAGAATGATAAAGGTGTAGTTTGCTCCACCCTGACAGGTGCAACAAAACTTCCAAGAGAGGGAGGGTCAGTCTGCACCCTCCTGTGATGCATTCGAATCATCCAAAGAGAGTGAAATCACTTATTGTGGGTGAACCAGGGTCTGTGCACGGACCCTTAAAGGTGTAGACGTAACACTTTGACATCAGTGTCTTTACTGGTGCAACAGACGAAGCAGAAGAAGTCCGTAATGATTATGAGCCTCTAAATGTGACATTAAAGGCGCTGGATATATGCTGAGAAATCAAAGTACTTACAGTTATAGTTAGTTTACTCATACAGCATAAAAAGTGCATTTGTTGGGGACTATTTTCAGCAGTGTATTAATACATAATTTGGTACGTGGGAGTTCTGGCAACCCCTGGAGGCAGCTGGCAGTCCTAAGAAAGCTGCAAGCAGGGCTTCAGCTATGGCGACAAGCGCGGCCTGAAGTTGCACGGTCGCATCATCATGGTCACCTCCTTCAGAGAGTAGAAGTCTGACTCCTTCCAGGAGAACCAGACAATGCCATCCGGCCCGAGCAGGTTCTGAGCTTTCAGAGAGTAGCGCCCCCCCTGGTGGAAACAAAGGGTGTTTCACAATTAACATATTTATAAACCTGAGTCCTACAAAATCTAGTGGCGTGTTGTCTCTGACCTCGTAGTAGACGCCGTTGAGGTTGGTGTAGAAACACTGGTGGAACCACCAGCCGGCGTGGCTGATCTCGGCACAGATGTTGCCGGTGTCTGGCGTGCTGAAGTCGTGCTGGTCGTGGTACCAACCGAACGAATCCTCCACCGTTCCACTGAAACCAGACACATGGAGGCGGTACCGGTTCTCCTCGTTCTCTATCCTGCATGAGGAGGAGAGGAAACCATAAGAGTAGAGAGATCCACTTGTCCTCCAGCCCCCTGACTGTCCTCTACATGTTACCATCTTGGTTTTTTTTGCAACCAGAAGGGACACAAGGGGGTGGAGCTAAGTACAACCGACATTTTTCAGTGACCAAAATGTTACAATTATCTTTTAAAGTTAAAGTTCTCAGACAAAAGCACAGACAACTTCTTGACAGGAAAAAACGCTCTGGTAGCGACCTGTCAATCACAGTAAGCAACTAGAGATTGAGACCATAAACTCATGTTTACAATGTTTACTGAGGTAATAAATCAAGAGAGAAGTAGAGTCATTTTCTCATAGACTTCTATACAACCAGAGGAGTCGCCCCCTGGTGGACACTAGAGAGAATGCAGCTTTAAGACATGAAGCTTTGGCTTCACTTTTCAGACCCGGAGGTTGACGTCTGGTCTGATGTCTCTGTATTGTTTACGACTCATCTACATCATCCGGTCTGACTACCTGAAGCTGTGGTACAGGGCGTGTTTGTGGGCGTGGCTCCAGTCGTGCAGCTCGATGCGGAGGCTGTAGTGGCCCTGGTTGGACAGCAGGTGGAGCTGTTGGTTGCCCAGCCAGTGTTCCTCTCGTGGCTCGCCGAAGCCTTCGCGGTACTCCGACCAGCCGCGGTTAAAACTCACCAGGCCGCCGCGCCGCCGCTGAAACACAGTCCAGCCTCCGCCTGGAGCACACACGAAGAAGAAATATGTCTTTGTGTCTATACCTTGTACTAGATAACGCGAGTGTGTGTCTCACCCTCGGTCTCCATGTCGCAGTAGACGGGCAGGGCAATGCCTGGCGACTGGATGATGGTGTAAACACCGGAATGACGAACACCGTTGTAATACAGAGACGCACAGTCGGATGGACAGAAAGACAAGCGCGGTCCATCTGAGGGACGGAGACAGAGAGACATGAAACGGTCAACTAATGATGAAACTGTGAAATCCTGAGTTGTTCAAATCTTGTCATTAGCAGTTTTTATAATGTGTGTAAACAGGTTATAATTCTATTTATGTTGCTGTGAAAACATCCTTCAAACAACTGGATTTATTCAAGTTTCTCACCAACACTACATTTAATTAGTTAGTTAGAAAACATTGCATTTACATGCTGACATTATAATTTTCCTTTACATGATACTAATTTTCACTGAACAGCCTGAACGCATCATAATGTAACTTCAGGGAACCTCCATTGGTTAGCCGTTAGCGGTGCTGCTAACGCTGCTAGCTCTCCTCCTGTCAATTTAAACACGGATCGGTTGTTTACAATGTAACATTATCAGAGATCGGCAACGAGAAAAGCACGAATGGCGATGTCCTGATCGCACGTTGTGATGGTTAATATAATAATGAATTCCACCGCTCTTCTTGGCAAGACCTGCCCTGCGAAGCTGGTTTAGGCAGAGACAATTGGTTAAGTTGAGGTATTGACCTTGAGTAGTTAGGGTCAGGATAGCCCATTGGTCGGGGCATAGGACCCGAACAAATCAGGATATCGGGACCTCGGGGAGCTTGGACTCCCGGCCAATCCTAGCACTTGAATGCTTTACAGGGCGGCGTCTTGCCAAGAAGAGCAATGGGATTCATTATAACGCCTCCGGTAGCTGCTGCATGCTCTCCTCCGGACTAGTGGAGGGGAGGATGAAATAAAAAATGAAAACGTAACAAGTTGTTTTCTCATTTCTATTTTTTCTCGTCCCCTTTCTTCGGATTATGTGGCTATTTCTTACACATTGCACCTTTAACTGTTAACAAAACATAGGCTGCAAAATCTGATTTTTGTATGGTAAAGTCAAATACATGTTGAATGCCCTGCAGCAACACAGTGCTGCTGTGTGTCGTTTTGATTGGGTTAAAAAGTTCCAGTTAGGTTGCATGAACCTCATCATGCAACACGCAATTCATGCAACTCACCACTGTGTCGGTTGCATGTGTACCTGGTGGCAGTGTGTCTCGCGTGCCGAGCAGCGGCGTCATTCTGACGACGTTGATGGCGCAGCCCGTGTTGCGGCTCATGCGTTGCGCGGCGGCGGCGGCCGAGAGGTTGCGTAGCTGCGTCTGCAGCTCGTACAGCAGCGCCGCGTGCACCAGGAGCAGCGTGTCGGCCTCGGTGTGACGCAACTCCAGAGAATGCAGGCGCTGGTCGAAGGGCGACTCTACACTAACTCTTTCTTCACCCTGAGAGTTAAAAACAGAGAAGAGTTGGTGAGGTTTGACGTTGTTCTCCTGTTGTAAACAATGGGGCCTTAAAAAAGGAAGTAAGCAGTATAATTTCAAAGGAATGCTCAATGCATCTACAAAGTGTGTTTTTTAAATCTTTCAAACCAATTTATTTGTAAATATATTTAAATATGTGGTTTAAACTTCCAAACACATGTCTTCCAATATATTGGGCGGTTGAGGTTAAAGGGACAGTGTGTAACATTTAGGGGGATTAATTGGCAGAAATGGAATATAATATTCAGAACTACGTTTTAATTAATGCATAATCGTCTTCCACAGGTCCGCCATCTTGCACCTCCATGTTTCTAGAATGGACAAACTGAACGCTGGCTCTTGGGAGAGCCATTCGCGTTCTTACGTTACCCAAAGGTAGAGATCCGTACCAAATACATGGTATCAAACAGGCCCAGGTGCTAAATTAGGGGAGTATTAATAAACTCTGACGTTTCTGTTCTTTTTTTATTATTCCTTTTTAATGTTTAGGTGTAATTCATTATCACACTGCAGTGCTCATCTCAGCTCTCTCTGTCGGGGTGAGCTCCTCCAACTAAACACACACATAGACACTGTTCAACAAGCATGACCATGTAAACAAAAGTGAAACCTAATTCAATCAACTCTGTCAGCAGTCTCTCACCCGATCAGCCAAATGTTTTTTTTTTTTTTACAAACAAGCTTAAGCTAAAGCTGTCTGTATGTAGTCTGTTTATCATAGTCTGTTCTCGTAAACTTCTCAAAAAAAATGGAGGTACTACAAAGAGCCTATACGCCGTCTGAAGATGAAATTTACGGCACACGGATGAATGCGTACTCGCGGATACAGAAACTATAATTTTGGTTATTTTGTTTGTCTTCATTTTGGGAGGATTTTACTACTGCCTCATTTGTGTGGTACAATCAATTAAATTACCAAGATGTCGGATCACCAAAATGAATACTTTTCAATTACAGGACACACAAGTAGGTACATTTAGCCCATTGAGTAGCTTCTATGCTCAAAGGGAAGGGAAAGCATTCCTCTACTAGGACTTTCGTCAGCAAACAATGGCAACATTTACAAAAACAAGCAAATATCAGACAGCAGTCTTAACTCGACTTTGACCAAAGGCGGCCCCCGAGACACTCCAGCCCAGAAAAATACTCTCTGGGTCGGGCAGACCAAAAGGCCTGCAGCTAATCCTGTTAGCATTCAGGGTTAAGGAGGACTTAGTGGGTGTCAATACAGGGAGATAAAGACAGACAAAGATAAATAGAGACAGAGAGAGAGAGAGAGGAGGGTGTCCCAATAATCTTTGCCCCTATAAAATATAAACTGCATGTATGTGTACATTATCACAGTTATTGTTAGTGTTTGTAGCATTGCCTGTATTGTTTCTGTTCAGTTTCAGTGCTAAAAGCATTTAGCTTGTGAGGCAGTGCGTTAGCGTGAATATCAAAGTACAACTGAGGCCGACTGGACATGTGGCCTGTTGTTGATGCCAGATAAAAACTCACCAAAATAATTGGTATTAATCTTTTGGGGAACACGGATATCTGTGCAAACGTTTATGACAATCTGACGTAAAGCTTTTCAGATACATCACTCTGGACCAAAGTGCTGGACAGACATCAAGCCTACAGAGGGCTGCGTAGTAAAATAAAACTGTAAAAAGAAAGTGGTTGAAATAGATGAATAATACTAAACAAATGTTTAATCCAACGTAAAACCTGTTGAATTATAAAATATAGATAAATGTATCATTATCAATCATTGAGTCGACTCTAGAGGTATCTACTCGTGAATTTTATGTTGTAGAACAAAACTTCTAGAGTAAATCTCTTAATCTTGTGTTAACCACAGACCTCATTTCAGGCTACTAACCAAAATCCCATTAAAAAAACCCTGTGACTTTGAGAAGAGGGAACCAGATGTCAAAGAATTCTACATCATGTTCAGGTGTTAGGACTCACTCCTGCAGGACTCTATTTATAACATGTCCAACTATTTCTTTAAGAAAGTGAAAAGCTGCCATTTCATTCAAACAGAGACAAACTGTGAACTAGTGTACAGCCGTGTACCTGCACCTCCAGGGACTTGACTCGATGGCGGTGGTTCCTCAGCTCCTCCTGCAGCTCTGACATCGTCTCCCTCAGCTCCTCCAGCTGCTCCTTTCTGTTCTGGTTCTCGTGGAGCCAATATGAGATGTCGTCTGTGCAGCGGAACATATCCGGGCAGCGTTGCTGCGACGTTCCCACCGGCACCGGAGGCAGCGTGGCCATCAGCCGGCACTGGCCACTAGACGTCAGCTGGCTGCTGTACTCGCCGCACTGTGCCGATGAACTGACAATAGTCCGGTTGAAGCTTTGGTTGGTTCTGTCGTTAACACCGGTGTCGCTGCTGCGTATGAATGGTGGGGAGTTCGCTGACAGGTCGGAGTGTGTTTCCAGGAGGAAGGGAAGAGGATGCCAGTCAGCGTCCTCATAGTTGTCTTTGTTTGTGTCCCAGTTTGTGTCAAAGTCTGTGTCTGCTACATCCATGCTTGTTTGGATGTTCATGTCCAGTACATCCCCGTTATTTTCTGTGAAGGTATTGGGGTGTACGTCCTCTTCGTGTCCAACGTCTGGACGTTCATCGGAGGCCGCAAAGTCACCGGTGACATGGTGACACCGGCGGGTCAGTAAGACAAAGGTCAGTAGAATGGATCGCCAATTCATCCTAAACATTCAGTAACTCACCCTCACTGATTGTTGCTGATTTTTATTTTAATCCATAGTAACTTCAAGTGAAGTCATCGGTTTGAATTAGCTGATCAACATCAAGGTCAGACGTCATAGCTACAAGTTGAGGTCCAGACTTCACCCAAAGTTACACTTGGTTTGTAGGATGGGGAAAAAAATGTACAAAACACAGCAGAAGTCCATGGATTTTATTGTCCATGAATTGTGACTTAAACACAATCCGGTTCTCCCTCTTCAAACTCTGTAACATCCCAGCCAGGTTTCTATGAAGGTGCTCAACCTGGTTCAGTGGCCCATAGACTAGTGCTTTAACATTCACTGGATTGGTAGAGGAAGAGATCTCTGAAAGTCTTGTTAACTTTTAGCCCAGGAAACACAGTTACAATCAATGAGAAGAGCAGTTTTCTATACATCATTATGATTTTACCAGCAAGCCTTGAAGTTCTTGAAGAGAGAAACCTCTTTGACATGAAAAGAGTAGTTTTAGACAGGGATGATGGTCCTTCTCAACCAGATCTAAACCAAGCCCCAGATCCTGCTACGGTCCCAGCCAGGTCAAAGGAAAAGTTCAGACCTGCTGGTTCAATCTTCCACTTCGGTTGAAACAAACTGTTGAAGAGCAGAAACAAAGTCTGGATCACATTTACACATACTTTTGACAATGTATACCACAAACACAAACGTACTGGACAACTTCAAGCTTTCAAATTTGTTAATTTGTGGGACAAATCTACTTTACATCTTGGGTAAATTAAGACCCTATTCAAACCAAAACGGGAGTGTATCTATGTTCCCAGGGACCTAAGTTTGCAGGCTCATATGGTTTACAGGGTCCTAAGTTCAGGGTCCTTTGTTTCAATGGTCATAAGTTCCCGGGTCCTATGTTTCTAAGGTCCAATGATCCCAGGGTCCTATGGTTTACAGGGTCCTATGTTCTCAGGGTCCTGTTTCCAGGATCCTAAGTTCCCATGAAAAAACAGATGCAAGAAACTAAAAGTTCATGGAAACCCAGGACCATTAAAACGATCCCTGTTGGTGCATTCAAGGATGCTCCGACTTCTGAGATTCAAGAGTCAGCTGATGCACAGAAACCTTAAAGAAATAACCAAATGTAGATACTATGAATCTTTATTCCTGCCGTTGGACGTAAAAACATTGTCATTGAATATAAACTTGCGTGTTTTGCAAAATCATTCAATATCAACAATCTTCTCTGACATTCGTGTTGTTCTTTTCACAGTGTCTACGTCCTATGCGCTTGCTTCCTTGTCCATAAATGCAACTTCAAGAAAGTTTTCAGAACAGTCCCTGCTTTCAACTGTATCACCACACGATGGCATCGCAACTTTGACAACAAAACTAAAGGTGAACTGTTAACTGTGAGTGTCTAAAGCACTGGCAACAGAGCCAGTGAGCTAAAACTTAAAATAAACAATCCTTTGCTTTGCAAGAATTTTACATTTAATGTAAATCACACTCCTACCTGTTGCCCTGTACGTCCCAGCATTGCAACGCTGAATTCATCTCAATGGAAAAGCATCAGGACAGCCAGGAGACTATTTGTGTGTGTGTGTGTGTGTGTGTGTGTGTGTGTGTGGGCACCGGGTATGACATCTTATCCTGATAATCCTCTAATGGGATTGGCAGCAATTGGCCTTGAAGGTAATAGATTACATTTAATGGGTTCAAAGTAATGTGACGACAAGTTACAGCAACTGAAAACTGATCGCAGATCTGATCTGTTCATTTCATGACCATATAGTCAATCACAGGTGCAATAATATAAGTTCTCATTGTTGGCTAAAACAGCATACAAATAAACAAATTAAATGTTCCCTCATATACACATTTTAGTGGATACTGTATTGTATATGATTTTTAATGTTCATATAATGCTTATAGATGTTTAATGGGAGGAGCCTAACAGTAACTTGCTGTAGGCTTAGAATCAGCCCTAATCCCCGACAATGTTAATTACATCCCATGATACTAAACGTTAAACACAACAAACCACATACTAATGATATTGGACACAAGTTTCCAATATAATCACAAAATATATATATGGACACAAAATCCAAAAGTACTTTGAAGTTACAGAAGTAGAACTTCGTAAACTGAAACAAACTGTGATTCTGTGAATATTTATTGCAGGTAGTTGAACTTAACATGTAATATTCTTTTATTTCTGTTCAGTGTAGACAAAAGGACAGAAAGACGGACTGAATTTAATTGCAGGAGTCGGTGAGTAAAGTGCCTCCACTTCTGATACTGTGTCGATAATGTCATCGGTTGGCTCTTCTGCCCGTGTCATCGTGCCATTACCTCTTCATGTTTTTCTTGAGCATCCTAGAGAGTGCGTGTGTGTGCGTGTGTGTGCGTGTGTGTGTGTAATGGGCTGAATGGAGGTTCAAGGCTGTGGGAGTCCTCTAATGGGTTTATATTTACCTGCCTGCCTCCAGAAGATGCTCAGTTTGTTCCATTAGTAAAACAGAAAAAAACCAGACGCAGTCGAGTCTTTGTCTGAATCAGACTTGAGAACAAAACAACAGAACTTGAGTTCTCGATAGAGAAACAGTTTGAACGAAAATGTATGTTTTGTAACAAACATTTTTTAAATTTTGAGAACACAGCAAGGGAAATAAGATTGCTTAGCGGTAACTGATCTTTGTATTTTTTACAGAATAATGTGTGTAGCTTTGATATAGATATTAACAAAAGGTCTTAGAGGGAGATTCTTGGTGGATGTTGACAGTTTTTGGAGCTCCCAGACAAAAAGCCTCCAGATCAGAGGCAAATCAGTGTTGGTTCTTGTGTGAACTGTGCACAGACAGATGAATGATGAACAAAGGAAATGGTGCCTCAATCAACAGGCTTAAAAAGGGGCTCAATGGGTATTGGTTTTCTACAAAACTTTATAATGTTTTGTAGATCAGATATGATTGATTTCAGTATTTTTTCTTCCTCCACTTGCTTCTATTTAATTGATTTCTGTTCACTTTTTCTTTGTGGGTTTGGTTCCACTTACCCGACCAATCACCAACGCAAAGTTGCCAAGATTGTCGGAAAAGTTGCAAAAGTGTTCGGAAACAGATCTTCCAAATCCGATGTTGGAACGGTTCCTTTTTCAGACCATCTGCACTTCTGTTGACGGTGGTGGAGGTAGAACTGACAGAGGCTCCTGGTGCATGAAGGGTCTTAAAATGAGGCTACCAACGGATGATTAATCTTAAAGTGAGGAGTGGCTTTGGACACAGAGCTTCAAAAAAATGAAGTTGATCCTCATCAACCTTTTCCCCGGTGGTCCGTTAAACAAGTCAATCCCCTTTCAGATTAATCATTAGTCACAGAGAGGGCTCAGAGAATGGAAAGATGCTGCAGCAGGTGTGTGTGTGTGTGTGTGTAACTGTAGACGCTGACCCCGCAGGTTTGAATCCCCTCTTCCACCCCTGTGACACCATGTCGGCTTGGTGTTAATCTGCCTGATGCGTTGGCTGACATTTAACACGTTAGGAGGCGGAGGGAGACTTGCCTGGTGCGTCTCTGTCTTTTGTTGTGCCTCTACGTTTTTTTGTCCTGAAGTCTTCAGCTTTGGAGTTTGAAGGTTGATGTGTTTCCTCCGTGAAACCACCAAATAAACAACAACGTCATTATTAAAAACATACATTTGGATGTATCAGGAAACAGCTAATATCTACCTGCTGTGGTCACAAGGTGAAAACAGACTGCTCAGATAGAACTATTATGCATGTTAAAAGTTACTTTAGAACCCATCATACCATATTAGTTAGTATGCCAAAAGAAGATTTAGTATCTCCCAATACAAGGTATGTTTAATGCAGTATTCCAAAAATGGAGTGCAGCAGGGATGGCAGATTTTTGTTGGCCAACCAGGAAGTTAACATCACTGGTTCCCCCGACAAAATGCCAATGGGATTCTTCCATTGGACTTTGGATAATCTTCACAAATCAACACCACTTTCTTGATTTTTGAAGCGTAAACGGAGTCGGCAGAAGTAAAAAGCTAACGTTAGGCTATAAACTTAACACCATGGTTGTGAGTGAACACAACAAGGGTGTGAAGGCGGACTAGTCGTTTCATTTAGCGACCGCTTTTTTCAAGACACGTAAAAGCTTCAACATTTACGAGAGGGCTATTTACTGACATATTTTATATCTGCTTGTGTTAGCCACAGACCTTATTTCATGCATCTAACCAAACACTTATTCAAAAAACCCATTGAGTGCAAAAATGCTGACTCATTTCTGGGTTTTAGGACTCGTTCCTGCAGCGCTGTATATCCGGATTTCCTGCTGCATGCTGTTCTGAACTACAATCCTAAGATACATCACATCTACTGAGAGCAGAGGCAGACGACAGCTCATTGACAAAGGTCGCCGGATATGAGAGCGAGCAACGTCATCATCCTCGGTAGCCCAGCGCGTCAAACTACGACGCTCCACTACGGTCGCAGTAAACACGAGGTTAACGTTGTGAATCCAAACAAAAACACAAAAGGATAAAGGGTTCAGAGTTCAGGTACAAGTGCACTTTCAGTTTCAGGTGGCTTCTTCTTAAGTTTCCGGCTTCCACTGGAAACCCAGTGTTCAACATCACATCGCTATGATTTGTGGTTAATTCGCTTGGACAAAGTCTGCAATAATGCAGACCTACAGAAAGGGTTCATAATGGACTCAAAATGTCTCTGAGAGAGCCCTCAAACACTCGATGATGGTATAAATACTGCAGGACTGATGAGGGAAATGGAGAACAGGTGAGCAGGTCAGGTGATGGAGGGAAAATCAGGAGGGAGGGGCCAGATGTGGGAGTCAGGTGACTGGGACAGGTGGATAAGTGTGAGGACATCTGGTGGACAGGTAGAGAAGAGCAGTGAAAGGGCCTGAGGAGGCAGAATGGGCAAATATAAACACAACCGAGGGAGATATTGAGACGCTATCTTAGCGTGTTAACATGCTAACACTGACTAATTACCACAGTACAGTTGTACAGCTGAGACTTCTGGGAATGCAGCTACTTTTGCAGATATTTGGTCAAAAACAAAAGTTTTGGACAAATTTAAATGTAGACCAGATGATAGCGCTAAAAAACGCTTATTACAATTCATCCTGAAGGGAAGATGAAGGAGTACCAAATGTTATGGTAATCTGTCCAATGGTTGAGATAAAAAACCTCACGGTGGCGCTGAAAGAAAAATCAGAGGATCACCAACGTCAGTGGGGTTCATCCTCTGGGGAACATGAATGTCTGTACAAACTCTCCCAGCAGTCTGTTAAATAAATGTTGAGATATTTCAATCACAAGAGCCATATTTTATTTAATATAACTGGAGGAATATAAGAATAAATCAGGTTTATAACCAGAACTTTCCAACAGTTTTCGGTTTTCTTCACAATGAGCTGCGTCTTTTCCTTGAAAGTTCAGCTTTTTGAGTTGGGAAGTTTTCATTGGAGCGTGTGTGCGTGTGTGTGTGTGTGTGTGTGTGTGTGTGTGTGGGTGGAAGAGGGGGATGATGTTTCATTGATTGTCTATTTTCATGCAGCAGTGTGTGTTTGCAACCATGAATGAGAAAAATGATTCGGAGATTTCAGGTAATGACGTCATCATCGTATGTGTGTGTGTGTGTGTGTGTGTGTGTGTGTCCTTGGCTGACAGGATATAAAGTCGCCTGGTCAGTTGGAAGGACTAAAGTGGAGAACAACAGAAATCTCAGTCCAACAGCTGAACGAACTGAAAACAGCAGCGAGAGAGAGAGAGACGGCGAGGTGAGTGTCTGAATATTATGATCTTTTTCTTTATTCAAATTATATTAAAAAGCTGTTTTCTACGTTCTACTCGTGAAAAACCTTTAAACTAAAAGGAGGACAGATGTAAAATAAAGAAAAAGCAAAACAAAAACATAATTATCATAATATTGATAATAATAATATTGATAATAAGCAATATCACATCAAAACAGTGATTACAAAGTGCTTTATAAAAGGCAAACGTAATATAATAAATAAAGAGTTTTAAAGATATGATGAAAAGAAGAACTGCGTGAATACATGGAATTTAAAATACGTTCAATTATATTTGTAAGAAGAGAGAACAGAGGAAACATGTTTCTGTGGTGATTATGTGACATTATTCATTTTTGAACTATGAAATATAATAATACTATCGGGATGCTTTTGTGGTCATAAGAAACAGTTTTGTGCATCATTATATTATAATACTCAACATACACAACATAACATTAGGTGCATTCTGCAATTTAAATGAACAAGTTCATTAAAGTAGTAATGTTCTGCTATTATCTTGTGATCATAAAAGAACAATTCCAGTGATTAAAAAGAAAATATTTAATAACACGTTAACACGTCATCTGAAACCAGAGGGGAATATTAAAACAGTTTTCTTGGGTATGACATTTGAATCTTGTCAACCCAACGTAGAGAAATGTTTGAGCGGATTTTTGTGTTAGCAGTAAAAATATGTTCATGATTACGAGAAAACAACAACAACTGAAATCCATAATTATGTCCTCTCCAGTAGAACCAGGGTTCTAGTTCATTTACTGTCACTTGTTCACATTATTGTATATTTTTAATATACTAGTTTATTATCACTTCTTTTCTTTGTTTTTTTTAGGATTTTATTGTTTGATATTTACTCCACACTGTTTCTTATTTTGAAATATATATATATATATATATATATATTTATATATGTAAATATATAACTTTATTTAGTGTGCTGTGCTGTAAATATGTTTTAGCTGTGGGCCTACATTCAACACAGTAAAAGTGTTGTGATTGTGATTGTTAAAATGTTTTGTTCTCATGGATATTAATAGTAATTGTAGATCAGTAGATTTTTTGTGTTCAATTTTAGATGATTAATTCATTTGCATTTATAATATTTACTTTTAAAACAATCATCAGGGCTTTATAAATACAGATTAAAGCCAAACAAATTAAGTTGATTGGATGTGTCACAAATGAGAAGCTTTTATTTTGAAATTACTGCAGCTGATCACAGACAGAGAAAAAGATAACAATGTATCGATGTACGTGTTGCAGAGAAATGTGTCTTGCGTGGCTATTGGTGGCTGTGGTGGTGGTGGGCGTGGCCAGAGGAGACGCCAGTCAGTGCTGGGGACATCCAAGCTGTCAGGACGTCAACTCTGAGACGAGCATGATGGTAACACACACACACACACACACACACACACACCTGACTAGGTTTAAAATTAGTAAATCCTTTCACACATCTGCACACATCCTCTCTGTTGGTTACAAACATCTGCACACATCCTCTCTGTCCTCTCCTCCTGCAGGAGTGCATCAAGCACTGTCGCTCCGACCTCACCGCTGAGGTGCCCGTCATCCCGGGTGCAGCCCACCTCCAACCCCCTCCTCCTCCTGCTCCTCCATCAGACCCCGAGTCTCTACCTCCCCTCTCTTTTTTATCTCCCTCCTCCTCCTTCTCCTTCCCCTCCACTCCTCAGGCCAAGCGCTCCTACTCCATGGAGCACTTCCGCTGGGGGAAGCCCGTTGGGCGCAAGCGCCGCCCGGTCAAAGTCTACGCCTCCAACGGCGTGGAGGAAGAGTCGGCCGAGCTGTTCCCCGGAGAGATGAGGAGGCGGGAGCTAGCCGGCAAGATGATGATGATGGAGGACGAGGAGAAGGCGCAGGAGGTGGCAGAGGAGGAGGCGGAGGAGCAGAAGCAGCTCCCCAGTGACCTCCACGAGAAGAAAGACGGCACCTACAAGATGAAGCACTTCCGCTGGAGCGGCCCGCCGGCCAGCAAACGCTACGGCGGCTTCATGAAGAGCTGGGACGAGCGCAGCCAGAGGCCGCTGCTCACGCTCTTCAAAAACGTCATCAACAAAGACGGACAGCAGGAGGGAGAGCAGTGATGGAGGGAGGAGGAGAAGGAGGGAGGAGAGGGAGGGAGGAAAGAGAGGCAGGAGGAGATAGATAGAAGAGGAGCAGACAGATCCTTCAGATCCGGGCTGGGCGATATGGAGGAAAAGAAATCTAAATATCACGATATTTTTCCACCAAATACCTCGATATCGAGATGATATTGTCGTATAGATATTGATATATATGCAGATATATCTGCAGGCAACCCTGTCTCCTAGAGAATTCGTTTTTTTGTTTTTATAATAGATTAATATGTAGATTATTGCTTTAAATAATTGTTTAGTTTATAAAGTATCAGACTATAGTATAATGTCCAATTTGATGTTGTCAAATGTCTTTTTTTTTGTCCAACAAACTGTCCCAAACAATGCAATGATATGCAGAGAAAATACATAAATATTCACAACTGAGACTTTCTTTTTGGAGACTGAATCAAGGATTCAATTGTCAAATGAGGCCCGTCTCACTGTTGACTTCTCCTCCATGAAACCAAGACCGAGATGTTTCCCTCAAAGGCCTGAACACTATAGTTTCTCAACCAGCTCATGAGTGAAGGTTCCTTTCATGGAAACACACTAAAGGTTTTAATGATTTCACATGACCGATGTTTGTCTCTGCTCTGTGCTCTTCTCACTGGTCAAAAATCAGATTTTGAGTTGAGTATTTGAGTGTGAAACTCTGAATAAATAAAACCTAAAGATGATTTAAAAAGTGTGATCAGCCTTTAGTAGGTACGGGTTTTATTCGTAAAGCAAGGATGGAAATTTTCAGTAAAAAGTTTTGCAGATAAATTCAGAATCAACAAAGTTTCTTTAAATTGACACTAAAGTATCTGTGTGCCGTGTTACTGTTCACTTGTAAATAATAATGTGCTGTGTCAACGTCGTTTCTAAGAGACAGGGTTACAGGTTACAGCTGCTCCTCGATCGTCGAGGGTTGGTGAAGTTCAGGAAACTAAAACTACCTGGTGAAGATTGAGAGTTATTGTTGTCATGATTAAAGGTTAAGTGTTCACACATGAATGACAGTCAGTAACTTCACCCACAGAGATATCCTGCAACAAGAGGGAGAGGGAGAGAGAGGGAGAGAGAGGGAGAAGATGAGAGGAAAAATGTTTTATATATTGATTCATGTAAATAAATGTAAATGACATGAAAACATAAAGTTATTTGCAAGCAAAAGATACGAGGAATGTTTTATATACTATCTATCTGTCCATCTATCTATCTGTCTGTCTGTCTGTCCATCCGTCCATCTTTCTATCTATCTAGTGTAGTACCATAACATTTCCACAGGAGAGCAGCACTGTACAGACACTGCAGATGAGAATTGTTTTACTTCCGACTGTGTTTTGATACTTTGTGTCACAAAATATAAGACGTTGTAAAATGCTTCGAATCTCCAGATTCCAATGAAGACAGCAGCAGTTATCTGTGTAATATATGGACACAGCTGATTGGATGTATTATTATAATCTTTATTGGTTTTGGGGGGCAGCACCGTCAGGGTGGGATGGACATCACCTATATTTTATTGAACTATTGAAACAGCATCATCTGTTTTTTTCATAAAAATATACATTAAAACAATTAATTTGATGAAAAGTTCTTTATTATTTAAATCAACCTAAATTACAGCAACACAACTTTATCAATGCAACATGAACTGAGACAGTGAGTGAGTGAAAGAAAGAGATGAACAGACATAAAGAGTTACAGAGTGCAGACTGAGATCAGTATCAGAGTGAAACCAGCAGCAGAGTCCCAGTGAGTCAGGTCAGGACTGGGAACACTGGTCTCTCCTCAGTGTCTCTGAGAGCGGAGTCTGGGAGCCCTGGGTGGCCTCACAGGTCACAGAGCCCACCTTCCTCCACTGGTCTGCAGGGAGCCTCAGGGTGCTGCTCCAGCTGTAGTGGCCGTCCTTCTCCAGCACCCCGGGGCTCCTGCTCTCCTCCCAGCTGCTGCTGCTGCTGCTGCTGCTGCCGTCCACCTTCCAGGCCAGACTCCAGTCTGAGGGGAAGCCCTTGTTGGCCAGGCACATGAGCGTGGCCTTCCCCTGCTGCAGCTCCTCACTGGAGGGGGGCAGCACCGTCAGGGTGGGGACGACTCGACCCACTGCAGAGAGAGATTCATGAAGTTCATGAGGCTACTAGTTCTGTTGGTCTTCCTCAGATCGGATCAAACTGATCTCAAACGTTTCACTTCCCTCTCTGAGCTCATTAACCATGACAACAGACAGGCATCACTGCTGAACCATGACAACAGACAGGTTTCAGTACTGAAGATAAAACATATGAACTGACCTTATTTTACAAAACTTTCTGAGTTTCACACTTCAAAATATCACGATAAAAATGAAGATTGTGAGGCTTTTATAGTATTAAGTATCTTAAGTATTTCTAGTTTCAAGCCAACACCTCATACATGATGACATGTGTTTGTTCTCTTCATGTGAGCAGGAATCATCACTGAACAGTCTGCTTCATTACTGACACATAACTAATATTGTTAACTGCTGAAATACTTCTTCAAACTCTTACGACATGTTTATTAGCTTTAAATCATCAGTCTGGGAGAAAAAGTCAGAACCACATTAAACACTGAACTAACAATAAATAATTACTATTCATTCTTTAGCCGTAATATCAAAACTTTAACTTTTAAAATTATTTTCTTCATGAAAAGTAATGCAGAGTAGTTACAGTGAAATTATGATAATGAATCAACTTAAAGTTAAAAGTTTTGTGCAACAACATTATTCATCGGAGTGGATTTTCATCGAGCTATCGACACTGAAGACTTCAAGAATTGTTACAAATATATAAGATTTTAAATATCAGAGGAAATATTACAGTAAGCTCTACAGCTATGACATTCAAACATAATACATGTGTAATGTAAGTTATTAAGGGAGTCGATCGTACTTACAGTTAACATCCAGTCTGGTTCCTCCACCAAAAGTCCACCACAGTGATACAAAGTCATTGAGCCGCCGTACAAAAACCTCTCACTGTAGAGAGACACGCTCTCTGACTCTGACACCAACAAACTCAACAAACACGTTCACAGTTTACACAGTTTATGTTATAAATGGTTAAATTACTTTAAAATGAATTCACAAACGATACATATGTATTTAACAATGGATTTGTTTCATTTTAAACATCTATGAGTAATATTAATCGGTCTTTAAGTAAAACTAATTGATGAATGATCAAGATATTGCCAGAGAAAGACAATTATTCCTTTGAATTGTAAATAATTATCATAAACTCATGTTTATTTTATACTATAATAAATTAAAAACACTATTTGTGTTTAAATCCGTCCCACAGTGATGTTGATGTGTGTTGTAGTGAATTAGGGAGATTTTACTAAACATTCCAGAAGAAAATGTTTCCATCAAACTCAAAGCAAAGACTCTTATAAATGAGCACTGACACATTCCTGATCAATACTCTGATGAAGTGATTGATCCATTGATAAACAGCATCATCACAGTAATCCAAGTCCCTGTTGGAGTCAGTCAGAGCATTTCCATAGAGAGCCACTTTGCATCAGCAGCACCATGCTCCAGTGCTCTGGGAGAGTTTATAGTCCTGAGAGTTGAACACTGGATGACTGACAGCTGTCCTTCATCACAGCAGAAGACACAGAAATCCTCCTCATCACAAACATGACTTTGATCTGCGTCCTCATCTGGACTCTCCTCTGCTGCTGCTTCACAGGTAAAGTCCAGAGAATCAAACTCCTCTCCTCTATCAACATCCGTCCCTCTGAAATGAAGCCGACTAAACCGTGACGCTGCTTTATGTGTTTGTCTCTGTGTCCTCAGAGTCCAGAGGCCAGGTCACAGTGACTCAGCCTGGAGCAGTGAGCTCTGCTGTGGGAGGCTCCGTCTCCATCACATGTAGGACCAGTCAGAAGGTTTATAACTCAGACTTTTTAGCCTGGTACCAACAGAGAGATGGAGAAACTCCTAAACTGCTTATCTATAGAGCAACTACTCGACAATCAGGGATTTCAGGTCGTTTTACAGGCAGTGGATCAAACTCTGACTTCACTCTGACCATCAGTGGAGTCCAGACTGAAGATGCAGCAGTTTACTACTGTCAGAGTTATCATCAGATCAGCAGTCAGAGGGTGTTCACACAGTGAAAAAGCGTCGTACAAAAACCTCCCTCAGTCAGAATGAACAGAAACTGAACTGACTGCTGCAGCTGGAAGCTACTGCAGAGACTGATACACTTCACTGAAGACACACACACACACACACACACACACACACACACACACACACACACACACACACACACACACACACACATGATGTACATTTTCATCAAGAGGATTCAGTATTTCACTATTGTTGCTGTAACCATTAATGAACATTAATCACAAGAAGTTCAATGGCATAAAATAATCTTGTTGTTCATCAAATTACTCTTTCCACCACAGCTTTTTATCATCTATTCATATCCTGTTATAATCACATGTTCTCATCTGATTTACCAAAGAATCAAGAAAAGCCACGAATGAAAACATTCATATTTTCTTCCTATATCTGCATGTAAATAAAACGTATGCAAAGACACAATTACTCTGACATGAAACTCAAAAACCCAACAAATATATTGAGATTAATATTCATGCTTCACCTTGAAAACATCAAATCAATCTCTCTCAACGTCCATCCACTAACTGTTGTTGAGCCTTCAGTCACATCCTCAGCAGACGGAGTCGTCCAGTTGTCATTGAAATGTAGATTTTTAAATTCCCAACAGGAAAACTACTGAATGGACTTTGTGCTGAAATAGTTTTAATTGTAAAGCTTCAACTTTCAACCTCAACTTTTCAGTCAACGTGGACGAGAAGTTGTTAAAGTGCAGCATGAAGATCTTCAGAGAACTCACATCTACATGAACGTGAGTGAAACAAATCTGTCCAACTGGAATAGACGGTGGGCTGAAGGTGTTTTAGTGTTAGAGATCGATCTCCATCGATAGAGTAAACTATATTCATGTTTGATATTGAATTCTATCATATCATAAACAATTCAAACCCACATTAATATTGATATCAGTCATCACTGACCAAAGAGATCATATTACCAAACTGGAAAGACGGAACAAAACTGTCCTCAAGTCACTGGATCAGTTTACTACCAGACCATTCAATGTCCTCCACATGTAGATATGTAAATGTGTAGATCAAAGCTCTCAGCAGAGAGGAGGAAACATGATGGAGTGTTGAGGACAGCTACACTTCACTGACTCTGTGTGTTTGCATATGTGTCCTGCCTCTCTGCTCCCAGCCGTTAAGAGGCCAGTGTTGATCAGTGGCTGTCCAGGCCTTTCAGAGACACTGACACGCCGGCAGCACGATGATGATGTCACTGACTCTACTGCTGACCACCCTGGGGCTCCTTGTTCAGGGTGAGACTCTCTTCTGAACACTTTGGTTCACCACCATGATGTTCTGCTGTGATGGAGAAACAGTGAAACAAGCAGCATTGACCTTCTTCCATCTGTTCTCCATGTTAAAGAAATGAGACTCTTCTGTTTGGATGTTGATCATCTTTCTCCAAACTGGATTTGTCTCAATAACCCTTCTGCTCTTTTTCATGTTTTCCAGATTCATCAGGAGAAATCATCCTGACTCAGTCTGCTGGACCTCAGTCTGTTGTTCCAGGACAGACTGTCTCCATCACATGTAAAGCCAGTTCAACTGCTCGTATCTACCTTCACTGGTACCTTCAGAAATCTGGAGAATCTCCTAAACTCCTAATTTATAATGCTCAATCCCGTCATACTGGAGTTTCAAATCGTTTCAGTGGAAGTGGATCTGTAACTGACTTCACTTTGACCATCAGTAGAGTTCAGACTGAAGATGCAGGAGATTATTATTGTCAGCAGGGTAGCAGCTTCCCGTTCACACAGTGATACACCGTCGTACAAAAACCTCCTCAGCTAAAGAGAAACTGATCTCACTCAACAGCTGCATTGAAGTACCGACACTTTATGATTCACTGACAATGAAGACGATATAACAGAATAATGTCAGGAAATACTTTTTATACTATAGTAAGTAATAATAGTATTTTTTTTTTAATACGGGTGTTAATCAATATATTTAAAGTCTGATCAACAATGAGCTGAAGAGTAGATAAGTTAATAAAGGTAACATGAACACTAGATACTTGCCTCTGAAATACAATATTTACTTTCATTTTTTTTAAGGATTATTTTTCAAGTAATTCAAATTTAATTTTAAATGTGATAAATATTCAAGTCAAACAGTTAAGTTTCCAACAAACCTAAACACATTGTGTGTTTGAATGATCTTGTGTTCATAGTGAAACACTTAAGCTAAGTTATATTTTGATCACACTGCTGATACTGATACTGTAGTGACTGATTCCTGTAACTAGCCACTCGGCTGGGTGCGGGAGAAGATTGTGTTTTCGTACTCGCTTCGACATAAAGATACCAGGCTTTGCGTATCTTTGGGTGAGGTTCCCATTTAATTAGAGTTCACAATTGACAATAGAACTTGATATCACTTAGAGTTAGAGTTAGAGTTATTTATTTTGCACAATTCAAACAACAAAATTTAAAATAATCAAACACAACAGAGATAAATGAATATCACAGTGCAGGAAGAGACAGAAAGCCAACTGGGCTTATTTGAAGCCTCCACCTATATAATATTAAAATTTTACAAAATTACAAAGATAAAATTTAATATGCATAAGACATTACACTACAACAAAACAAACAAAGAAAGAAAAGAAAACAAATAATGTAATTGTGTCGAGTGTGTGTGAGCATGTGTAATATAACAGCTAAAACAAGAAAGACATGAACACTAATACATAAAAAAAACTGTTACAAAACAGCAATTCGATTTTCTTTTAGGCATCTTTTAAAACATTTTATCGAGGGACATTTTTTTGTTCATTTTTTTGATATTCAAAGATAGTTTATTTAATCTGAACCATGTAGCATAGGCAGTTAAACCAGCATTAGCTTTCATAATCAGAGAATTGAAATTTGAATGAGAGAGAACTAGGGTTGTGTCATCTGCAAACATTATCGGAAAAGGCTTTTTGACACATTAGACAAATCATTAATATAAATAAGGAATAATAATGGTCAAAGAATGGACCCCTGTGGAACCCCACATATTAGTCTGGCTGTGTTTGAATAACAACCTTTAACACAAACAAACTGTCTTCTGTTGGAGACATAATTTTTTAGCCATTTGTATGCAATGTCATGGAAACCATATTTATGCAGCTTTTCCAATAAAATATTATGGTTTACTGTATCGAAGGCTTTGGAAAGGTCTATAAAAATACTGCAAGTAAATTCCTTATTGTTATGTGCAGAGATAACTTTATCAACAAGGTAAAGTAAAGCCATATAAGTTGAGTGATTTTTACAGAAACCATACTGGTGTTTGTAAAGAATTGAATTAGACTGTACATGAAACAATCTTTTTGTGTACAATTGTTTCTAGTATTTTTGAAAAACAAGGCAATATAGATCTGGGTCTATAGTTGTTAAAACAAAGTGGGTTTTCTGCTTTAAACAAAGGAATAACTTTGGCAATTTTTAAATCCTCTGGCACAACACCTGTTTTCAAAGACAAGGTGAAAATGTGAACAAGTGGCTGCAATATTGACTGTTTCACCTGTTTGACAAGAAATGCAGAAATGTTGTCATGGCCAGCCGAAGATGTTTTGATATCATCAATTATATCACTTATTTCTTG
Source organism: Anarhichas minor (assembly GCF_050575085.1). Classification (NCBI taxonomy): domain Eukaryota; kingdom Metazoa; phylum Chordata; class Actinopteri; order Perciformes; family Anarhichadidae; genus Anarhichas; species Anarhichas minor. The sequence goes on along the minus strand of NW_027466497.1, from coordinate 7,579,385 downwards.
AATATTTGGGGGCATAAAATTAGAGATAATAGGGACATTTGTTGGAATAAAATCCAGTGGATTCCCATGACAAGCCGGAATATTGTTAGCTAATTCATGACCAATATTTACAAAGAATTCATTACATTTTTGAGCGATATCAAATGGCTCGTCAAGAGAATTGTCACCATCCAAAAAGACTGAAGGAAGCTCTGGGGTCGTCTTTTATCTTTGCAGCAGTTGATTTATTACTTTCCATGTGTTTTTTATATCTTTTGAGCACTTCATAAATGTTTCACTGTAATATTTCTTTTTTGTAGATCTAATGATATGGGTATAATTATTTCTACAGGATTTATAAGCCCCATGAGTAAGAGGCGTGGGATTTGAAACATATTTTCTGTTGAGTTTATTTTTTTTCCTCAGCAACTTCAGTAAATGTGTTGTGAACCGGTTCTTACTAACTTGACTGCTTTTCTTGGTGGAACTACAAATTGGAAAACAATCATTGAAACTAAGGTTAATAACTTTCATAAACTTCTGATATGCCAAATCAGCGTTATTTTCCACATATAGATCATCCAATGAAATACTGGTAAGAATATCTTTAAATTTTGAAATATTTGATTTGCTCATAATTCTTTTCTGCATAATTTTCTTAGTATGTTTAGCTCTCTTAGTCTTGATTAAAGAGTACTGGAAAATGGGAAAATGATCTGACAAGTCGGAATACAAGACTCCAGATTTGGTTCCTTCACTCAAAGAATTGGTTAAGATGTTATCAATCAAAGTCACTGAATTTTCTGTAACTCTTGTTGCTTTATGAATAAGAGGGAAAAAGTAACTAGAGTAAAGAATATTGAGAAAATCCCCAGTAGAAGTATGTAGTCGATTTTTTAAAAGGTTTATATTGAAATCTCCTAAAAGGTAACAAAGTTTATCCTCATTGTTTATCAGGTCAAGAGAACAGCCCAGACTGTCATTGAAAACTTTGATATCAGAGTCAGGTGGGCGATAAATAGCACCAATAATAACATTCTTTACACCAGAGACACCAGAGAGCTCTAAAAAAACAGATTCCACCTCATCCCTCTCTGACTTCAGCGTGAGATCATCCCTAATTTTGAATTCATAGTCACCGTGAATAAACAGAGATACTCCACCTCCAGATCTATTCTCTCTTACATAGTGAACTGAATTGTATTTTGGTATTTTAAAGATTTCTCTTGAGTCCTCAGTAAGCCATGTTTCTGACAGGGCAATAACTGATAACTTTCCCTGGTTTTGGGATGGACAATAAGTTTGTCGTATCTCAAATATGCAATGTCATACTTAGCTTCCTGGTCTCCCTCTGGTGTGTCTGGCTTGCGGTAAAAACCGTGCAATCTCCCCGTCACCCATGCATCATCACCTGTCTGTTGCACCTGTGCCCCATTTATTAATTACCTGCCACACTAACCCACACTGCCACCTGTGGTCAACCTGAGGAAGGCTCCCAATATACATTTATAATACCCAGACCTAACTAATGGCTCCTACAGATACTATTGTGATATAATGCTGAAGATATCCTACTTCATCATTGTGATTTAATTTAAACTTCTCAGACGTTGTAGTTCATTCTGATTCATTGTACTTTCTGGACACTTCTAAAACCGTGTTTCTACCAATAACACACTTTATTTGTGATACACCAGAATCATAATCAGCTTTATTGGCCATGTACGCGTACAATTTGACCCCGGTTTTTCGTTGACCTCCACGTACATACATAGAATTTATAATTAAATATAAACATTTAACGACTATGTAAAAAATAAATATAAATATGAATCCAAACAGTATATATATTTATATATGAACATAACCGTATACAACAATATAACAATAGTGTCAATGGAGTTAAGGTGATAGTGCAGTATGACTGATTAATTGTTCATGAGTGTGACGGCCAGCGGTAAGAAGCTGTTCCTGTGTCTGGTGGTTTGGGCGTATACATACAGTACACCGGATTTTCCTTGAAATATTTAAATAATCAGCTTAGTTATGAAAAACATGAATTAGCAAATAGTGTAATGAAGCAGATTCTGATGTCACAAACGCTTTAATGAATCTGGAATAAAGGTTGAATTTACTTCTATCATGTCTGGGTAACAATAACTTAAATAGTGATTATCTCACTTTATTTTTCTAAATATGAAAACTATCAAACAACATTATACTAATATTATATTATTTCTTTACACATTTCCAAGGAATTATAAAATCTCAAGACTCAGTTGAGTTAACTGTTTCTAGATTTGTTGGAACTTTTAAGACTTTATTTTAAAATAACATACATGATAACAATGAATTTGATGAAAAGTTATTTATTGTGTTGAAATAATCAAAATTAGCATCAAAACTGTATCAATGAAATGAAATGTACTGAGACAGTGAGTGAAAGAAAGAAAGAGATGAACAGACATAAAGAGTTACAGAGTGCAGACTGAGATCAGTATCAGAGTGAAACCAGCAGCAGAGTCCCAGTGAGTCAGGTCAGGACTGGGAACACTGGTCTCTCCTCAGTGTCTCTGAGAGCGGAGTCTGGGAGCCCTGGGTGGCCTCACAGGTCACAGAGCCCACCTTCCTCCACTGGTCTGCAGGGAGCCTCAGGGTGCTGCTCCAGCTGTAGTGGCCGTCCTTCTCCAGCACCCCGGGGCTCCTGCTCTCCTCCCAGCTGCTGCTGCTGCTGCTGCTGCTGCCGTCCACCTTCCAGGCCAGACTCCAGTCTGAGGGGAAGCCCTTGTTGGCCAGGCACATGAGCGTGGCCTTCCCCTGCTGCAGCTCCTCACTGGAGGGGATCAGCATCGTCAGGGTGGGAGGGACATCACCTAGGAGACACCAATCAGCTTAGAGGACAGGGACCACACAGCTGTCAATCAAGCACCAGACACGTGGACACCTTCACTGTGAGAGAGTTGATTTCCTCCTTTAAGGAGTTTCTGTCAGATGTTCTTTCTGCTCCACCAGTCACTCACTCACACATTGTTTCACTTCCCTTTAAGAAGCCTCTCATGCATATCAGCACAGAGAGAGTCATCATACAGAATGAGCTGAAATATATCAAACTACACTGGAGATAAAACATCAATATGTGGACAAATATTAAATCTTTATCATCAGAAACATTAACTAAACATTACTTATAAATATTTAGTGGAAACATTTACAAGTACAGAAAATGAAGTGACTACAATCAAACGTTCTTCATGTGGATGTCAGTCATCAATAAAAACTGTTCAAAAACTTTCAAATTTTGAAACAATATTTGACACAATGAAGAAGTTTTGCACATTTTCAAATATCTTCATCTTCACTCGGTTCAATTAATTCTGAATCATTCTGATTCTGAATTAATTTAAAAATAGTTTTAATTAAGGTCGAAATAAAAAAACTTTAAAAACATTTGTAGAAGTTTTATCTTTTTTACATTTCCAGCTGTTTAAGTTCCAGTAGGAGAGGAATGAGTAAACACATGTTTAGTAAAGCTGCTCTGAGTTAGTCTCCATGATAAAGGAGCAGAAATAAACACATGAATCCTAAAAGTGTACGATTAAAACAAGATGTATTCATCTGCCTCAAACATCCACAAACTACATTTAAAACATTACTTTAGAATAATTAGTTTAGTATTATTGTGCAGAAACTTACTTCCAACATCCAGTCTGGTTCCTCCACCAAAAGTCAACCACAGTGATACAAAGTCATTGAGCCGCCGTACAAAAACCTCTCACTGTAGAGAGACACGCTCTCTGACTCTGACACCAACAAACTCAACAAACACATTCACAGTTTACACATTGCATTTAATAAATGGTTAAATTACTAAAAACTGGTTCAGAAATGATACATATGTATTTAACAATTTATTTTAGAAATGTTAGACATCTATGAGCAATATTAACTTGACTTTCACCAAAATTAATTGATGATTGATCAAGATATTCCTGAAGAAAAACTCTCCAACAAATCCTGACAAATGTAAATAATTATCATAAACTCATGTTTATTTTATACTATAATAAATTAAAAACACTATTGTTGTTTAAATCCGTCCCACAGTGATGTTGATGTGTGTTGTAGTGAATTAGGGAGATTTTACAAAACATTCCAGAAGAAAATGTTTCCATCAAACTCAAAGCAAAGACTCTTATAAATGAGCACTGACACATTCCTGATCAATACTCTGATGAAGTGATTGATCCATTGATAAACAGCATCATCACAGTAATCCAAGTCCCTGTTGGAGTCAGTCAGAGCATTTCCATAGAGAGCCACTTTGCATCAGCAGCACCATGCTCCAGTGCTCTGGGAGAGTTTATAGTCCTGAGAGTTGAACACTGGATGACTGACAGCTGTCCTTCATCACAGCAGAAGACACAGAAATCCTCCTCATCACAAACATGACTTTGATCTGCGTCCTCATCTGGACTCTCCTCTGCTGCTGCTTCACAGGTAAAGTCCAGAGAATCAAACTCCTCTCCTCTATCAACATCCGTCCCTCTGAAATGAAGCCGACTAAACCGTGACGCTGCTTTATGTGTTTGTCTCTGTGTCCTCAGAGTCCAGAGGCCAGGTCACAGTGACTCAGCCTGGAGCAGTGAGCTCTGCTGTGGGAGGCTCCGTCTCCATCACATGTAGGACCAGTCAGAATGTTTATAGCAATAACTATTTAGCCTGGTACCAACAGAGAGATGGAGAAACTCCTAAACTGCTTATCTATGGAGCAACTACTCGACAATAAGGGATTCCAGGTCGTTTTACAGGCAGTGGATCAAACTCTGACTTCACTCTGACCATCAGTGGAGTCCAGACTGAAGATGCAGCAGTTTACTACTGTCAGAGTTTACATCAGATCAACAGTCAGTGGGTGTTCACACAGTGAAAAACCGTCGTACAAAAACCTCCCTCAGTCAGAATGAACAGAAACTGAACTGACTGCTGCAGCTGGAAGCTACTGCAGAGACTGATACACTTCACTGAAGACACACACACACACACACACACACACACACACGCACACACACACACACACACACACACACACACACACACACACACACACACACACACACACACACACTTGAGAAGATGACTCTTCTTCACCTCTATCTTTAACAGCATATTTATCGACATAACAAAAGACTTTTTAAACATGAAGATGAATTATCTCCACTTGACTTTGCATTTCATAATGAACACTTTGCATCTTTTTTGTCAGAAAGTAATCAAGAAAAGCTTCATATGTAGCACCGTTTTAGCCCAGACTACATTTGACCTTTTTATTAAAATATAATGTTAGGATTTGGAGAACAGGTAGCAGGATCAGGACCCAACACAGATACAGATGAGGAGGAAGATGGAACAATTCAATGCTTTGTTTGAAATGGCTTACAGGCATGGTCTGCTGTTTAACAGTCTCTGTTGCTTAGGAAGGTTCCTAATTAAGTGAAATAAACCTGAATTATCTAAGTGGCAGCCATGATAAAAGCAGGTCTAAATCTCTAAATACTAAGGAACTGTGCTTCAATGTTTCCTTTCTCATGTCCCTGAGCATAGAAAACACTGGACCGTCATGATTTACCAAAGGAAAAGAGATAATAACATCCAACAATTCCACTACGGCAGCAACATTTACCAAAATTCACCATTCAGCCTTCAATAACATCATCTGTTACTGTTGAATTGCACATTATGCATAAATAGGAAACATCCCTTTAGGAGGAGGGATTCTATTTTGGACAAGAATCCTGAGTTGAATTCTACAACATTCAGATTTGTCACTCTACACATTTTTAATGTTTCATAAATAAAGTTGTTTAAAAACTAAATATGAATCCACTGTAGCAGAGTGAAGGTGCAGTTGGATTTTATTTGCACCGTGGTTGTTTTTTCAACTCTTTCAATAACTTTGTGACATTTTCCATCAAAGGAAAAGTGGTTTAGAATAAATATAGGACGTCAGTTTGTTTTACTATTCAGCTGCTGCTATGGAGTCCAAAAGGAAGGAAAGAAACAGCAGGTGGGAAACAGGCAGCAAAACTCCAAACGAATGATACAACAAAGACAAGGAACAAAGAAACTGGGCTGGTATGAACAGTGAATGACTGATGGGGAAGTGGGAACAGGTGAGCAGGAGGTCTGGTGGGTGCAGGGCTAACGAGGGGTCAAACTAATCAGGGCGGGGCCGATAATCAAAACTGGCGGGAAAAAATACAAAGGCAGGAAGTGAAGTGATCTGAAACGGTAGGAGAGGTGGAATACTACACATGGATGACATGAATGAATCAAAGGAAGAACATGGAGCATGGCAGATTATGACATGTAAAAGCAAAACACATCAAATACACACACAATGTAAGAATGCACCAAAAGAAGGAAGGTCCCTCTTAACATGTGTCTTTAGCTGCTTTCTACCACAACTTCCTCAAATCTTTAGTCTAACACTTCCACAGTTTTGGAGCCAGAGCCACAAAGGCACCTTTAAGCCTTTAGAGATGGAAACACAACAAGCTCTGATCATAGCAGGACAGATGTAGAGGAGATCATGCAGGACAAACTCACAGCTTCGCTTCCAATGGCTTCCTTTCATCCTTTAAAACCAGCTAAACACTGTTAGGCTGCATCGAGACAATTATCAGATGTGACGTGAACATAATCCCTTTAGTTCTTCTAAAAATCATCACCTAAAGTTATGAAATATTGGTGATCTGACCCAGTGATCAACCCAGTCTCCTGTGATCTCATGGATCATTTCCACACACACAGACTGTGTTGTCATCGCTTTCATTCAAACATTTTGTTGAATCAATTCTCTTTCATATGACGCTGATGATATCCCGCTTTCTATTTCTAATCTATTTTCTTTAATGTATTCAGATATTTAAAAAAATGAAACCAATTAAGTTAAATTCTTACAACACATGCGTCATAATCAAGAGCAGACTCCAGTGGTGTGAGACGATGTAGTTGTTTTCCATCACAATGCTTTTAATGATGTGTCGTTACCAAAGTTAATTCATAACAAAACAAACCTGAAACAACCATGGAGAACATGTTCCCCTTAAAGTATGAAGAAGTGAATATAAAATAAGGATATTGTTGTAATTATTAAGGCTTCATCCTTTATTGTGATTAGTATTCCTGATATAAAATATATGTCACAGAAATAAGTCATGTCTGGTCTATTAATAAAGAGCACAAAGACATTACTATTTGATGACATTTTTATTGTTTTGAACAATTAAAACAAACAATAATACAAAAAGCAAGAAACCATTATGTTGAAACATTTAATGAGGAACAGAGAGAAAGAGAGAGAGAGAGAGAGAGAGAGAGAGAGAGAGAGAGAGAGAGAGAGAGAGAGAGAGAGAGAGAGAGAGAGAGAGAGTTACAGACTGAGATCAGTATCAGAGTGAAACCAGCAGCAGAGTCCCAGTGAGTCAGGTCAGGACTGGGAACACTGGTCTCTCCTCAGTGTCTCTGAGAGCGGAGTCTGGGAGCCCTGGGTGGCCTCACAGGTCACAGAGCCCACCTTCCTCCACTGGTCTGCAGGGAGCCTCAGGGTGCTGCTCCAGCTGTAGTGGCCGTCCTTCTCCAGCACCCCGGGGCTCCTGCTCTCCTCCCAGCTGCTGCTGCTGCTGCTGCTGCTGCCGTCCACCTTCCAGGCCAGACTCCAGTCTGAGGGGAAGCCCTTGTTGGCCAGGCACATGAGCGTGGCCTGCTGCAGCTCCTCACTGGAGGGGGGCAGCACCGTCAGGGTGGGGACGACTCGACCCACTGCAGAGAGAGATTCATGAAGTTCATGAGGCTACTAGTTCTGTTGGTCTTCCTCAGATCGGATCAAACTGATCTCAAACGTTTCACTTCCCTCTCTGAGCTCATGAACCATGACAACAGACAGGCATCACTGCTGAACCATGACAACAGACAGGTTTCAGTACTGAAGATACAACATATAAACTGACCTTCTTTTACGAAGCTTTCTGAGTTTCACACTTCAAAATATCACGATAAAAATGAAGAATGTGAGGCTTTTATAGTATTAAGTATCTTAAGTATTTCTAGTTTCAAGCCAACACCTCATACATGATGACATGTGTTTTCTTCATGTGAGCAGGAATCATCACTGAACAGTCTGCTTCATTACTGACACATAACTAATATTGTTAACTGCTGAAATACTCTTTCAAACTCTTACGACATGTTTATTAGCTTTAAATCATCAGTCTGGGAGAAAAAGTCAGAACCACATTAAACACTGAACTAACAATAAATAATTACTATTCATTCTTTAGCCGTAATATCAAAACTTTAACTTTTAAAATTATTTTCTTCATGAAAAGTAATGCAGAGTAGTTACAGTGAAATTATGATAATGAATCAACTTAAAGTTAAAAGTTTTGTGCAACAACATTATTCATCAGAGTGGATTTTCATCGAGCTATCGACACTGAAGACTTCAAGAATTGTTACAAATATATAAGATTTTAAATATCAGAGGAAATATTACAGTAAGCTCTACAGCTATGACATTCAAACATAATACATGTGTAATGTAAGTTATTAAGGGAGTCGATCGTACTTACAGTTAACATCCAGTCTGGTTCCTCCACCGAACGTGTACCACAGTGATACAAAGTCATTGAGCCGCCGTACAAAAACCTCTCACTGTAGAGAGACACGCTCTCTGACTCTGACACCAACAAACTCAACAAACACATTCACAGTTTACACATTGCATTTAATAAATGGTTAAATTACTAAAAACGGATTCAGAAATGATACATATGTATTTAACAATTTATTTTAGAAATGTTAGACATCTATGAGCAATATTAACTTGACTTTCACCAAAATCAATTGACAATTGATCAAGATATTCCTGAAGAAAAACTCTCCAACAAATCCTGACAAATGTAAATAATTATCATAAACTCATGTTTATTTTTTACCGTGATAAATTAAAAACAATATTTGTGTTTAAATCCGTCCCACAGTGATGTTGATGTGTGTTGTAGTGAATTAGGGAGATTTTACAAAACATTCCAGAAGAAAATGTTTCCATCAAACTCAAAGCAAAGACTCTTATAAATGAGCACTGACACATTCCTGATCAATACTCTGATGAAGTGATTGATCCATTGATAAACAGCATCATCACAGTAATCCAAGTCCCTGTTGGAGTCAGTCAGAGCATTTCCATAGAGAGCCACTTTGCATCAGCAGCACCATGCTCCAGTGCTCTGGGAGAGTTTATAGTCCTGAGAGTTGAACACTGGATGACTGACAGCTGTCCTTCATCACAGCAGAAGACACAGAAATCCTCCTCATCACAAACATGACTTTGATCTGCGTCCTCATCTGGACTCTTCTCTGCTGCTGCTTCACAGGTAAAGTCCAGAGAATCAAACTCCTCTCCTCTATGAACATCCGTCCCTCTGAAATGAAGCCGACTAAACCGTGACGCTGCTTTATGTGTTTGTCTCTGTGTCCTCAGAGTCCAGAGGCCAGGTCACAGTGACTCAGCCTGGAGCAGTGAGCTCTGCTGTGGGAGGCTCCGTCTCCATCACATGTAGGACCAGTCAGAAGGTTTATGTGCATAGCTCATATCACGTTTTAGCCTGGTACCAACAGAGAGATGGAGAAGCTCCTAAACTGCTCATTTACTATGCTAGCACTCGACAATCAGGGATTTCAGGTCGTTTTACAGGCAGTGGATCAAACTCTGACTTCACTCTGACCATCAGTGGAGTCCAGACTGAAGATGCAGCAGTTTACTACTGTCAGAGTTTACATCAGATCAGCAGTCAGAGTGTGTTCACACAGTGAAAAAGCGTCGTACAAAAACCTCCCTCAGTCAGAATGAACAGAAACTGAACTGACTGCTGCAGCTGGAAGCTACTGCAGAGACTGATACACTTCACTGAAGACACACACACACACACACACACACACACACACACACACACACACACACACACACACACACACACACACACACACACACACACACACACACACACACACACACACACACACACACACACACACACACACACACACACACACACACACACACACGAACATTTATCACAAGAAGTTAAATGACATAAAATAATCTTGGTGTTCATCAAATTACTCTTTCCACCACAGCTTTTCATCATCCATTCATATCCTGTTATAGTCACATCTGATTTACCAAAGAACCAAGAAAAGCCAACCTGAAAACATTCATATTTTCTTCCTATATCTGTATATGAAACGTATGCAAAGACACAATTACTCTGACATGAAACTCAAAAACCCAACAAATACATTGAGATTAATGTTCATTCTTCACCTTGAAAACATCAAATCAATCTCTCTCAACGTCCATCCACTAACTGTTGTTGAGCCTTCAGTCACATCCTCAGCAGACGGAGTCGTCCAGTTGTCATTGAAATGTAGATTTTTAAATTCCCAACAGGAAAACTACTGAATGGACTTTGTGCTGAAATAGTTTTAATTGTAAAGCTTCAACTTTCAACCTCAACTTTTCAGTCAACGTGGACGAGAAGTTGTTAAAGTGCAGCATGAAGATCTTCAGAGAACTCACATCTACATGAAGTTGAGTGAAACAAATCTGTCCAACTGGAATAGACGGTGGGCTGAAGGTGTTTTAGTGTTAGAGATCGATCTCCATCGATAGAGTAAACTATATCCATGTTTGATATTGAATTCTATCATATCATAAACAATTCAAACCCACATTAATATTGATATCAGTCATCACTGACCAAAGAGATCATATTACCAAACTGGAAAGACGGAACAAAACTGTCCTCAAGTCACTGGATCAGTTTACTACCAGACCATTCAATGTCCTCCACATGTAGATATGTAAATGTGTAGATCAAAGCTCTCAGCAGAGAGGAGGAAACATGATGGAGTGTTGAGGACAGCTACACTTCACTGACTCTGTGTGTTTGCATATGTGTCCTGCCTCTCTGCTCCCAGCCGTTAAGAGGCCAGTGTTGATCAGTGGCTGTCCAGGCCTTTCAGAGACACTGACACGCCGGCAGCACGATGATGATGTCACTGACTCTACTGCTGACCACCCTGGGGCTCCTTGTTCAGGGTGAGACTCTCTTCTGAACACTTTGGTTCACCACCATGATGTTCTGCTGTGATGGAGAAACAGTGAAACAAGCAGCATTGACCTTCTTCCATCTGTTCTCCATGTTAAAGAAATGAGACTCTTCTGTTTGGATGTTGATCATCTTTCTCCAAACTGGATTTGTCTCAATAACCCTTCTGCTCTTTTTCATGTTTTCCAGATTCATCAGGAGAAATCATCCTGACTCAGTCTGCTGGACCTCAGTCTGTTGTTCCAGGACAGACTGTCTCCATCACATGTAAAGCCAGTTCAACTGCTCGTATCTACCTTCACTGGTACCTTCAGAAATCTGGAGAATCTCCTAAACTCCTAATTTATAATGCTCAATCCCGTCATACTGGAGTTTCAAATCGTTTCAGTGGAAGTGGATCTGTAACTGACTTCACTTTGACCATCAGTGGAGTTCAGACTGAAGATGCAGGAGATTATTATTGTCAGCAGGGTAGCAGCTTCCCGTTCACACAGTGATACACCGTCGTACAAAAACCTCCTCAGCTAAAGAGAAACTGATCTCACTCAACAGCTGCATTGAAGTACCGACACTTTATGATTCACTGACAATGAAGACGATATAACAGAATAATGTCAGGAAATACTTTTTATACTATAGTAAGTAATAATAGTATTTTTTTTTTAATACGGGTGTTAATCAATATATTTAAAGTCTGATCAACAATGAGCTGAAGAGTAGATAAGTTAATAAAGGTAACATGAACACTAGATACTTGCCTCTGAAATACAATATTTACTTTCATTTTTTTTAAGGATTATTTTTCAAGTAATTCAAATTTAATTTTAAATGTGATAAATATTCAAGTCAAACAGTTAAGTTTCCAACAAACCTAAACACATTGTGTGTTTGAATGATCTTGTGTTCATAGTGAAACACTTAAGCTAAGTTATATTTTGATCACACTGCTGATACTGATACTGTAGTGACTGATTCCTGTAACTAGCCACTCGGCTGGGTGCGGGAGAAGATTGTGTTTTCGTACTCGCTTCGACATAAAGATACCAGGCTTTGCGTATCTTTGGGTGAGGTTCCCATTTAATTAGAGTTCACAATTGACAATAGAACTTGATATCACTTAGAGTTAGAGTTAGAGTTATTTATTTTGCACAATTCAAACAACAAAATTTAAAATAATCAAACACAACAGAGATAAATGAATATCACAGTGCAGGAAGAGACAGAAAGCCAACTGGGCTTATTTGAAGCCTCCACCTATATAATATTAAAATTTTACAAAATTACAAAGATAAAATTTAATATGCATAAGACATTACACTACAACAAAACAAAGAAAGAAAGAAAAGAAAACAAATAATGTAATTGTGTCGAGTGTGTGTGAGCATGTGTAATATAACAGCTAAAACAAGAAAGACATGAACACTAATACATAAAAAAAACTGTTACAAAACAGCAATTCGATTTTCTTTTAGGCATCTTTTAAAACATTTTATCGAGGGACATTTTTTTGTTCATTTTTTTGATATTCAAAGATAGTTTATTTAATCTGAACCATGTAGCATAGGCAGTTAAACCAGCATTAGCTTTCATAATCAGAGAATTGAAATTTGAATGAGAGAGAACTAGGGTTGTGTCATCTGCAAACATTATCGGAAAAAGGCTTTTTGACACATTAGACAAATCATTAATATAAATAAGGAATAATAATGGTCAAAGAATGGACCCCTGTGGAACCCCACATATTAGTCTGGCTGTGTTTGAATAACAACCTTTAACACAAACAAACTGTCTTCTGTTGGAGACATAATTTTTTAGCCATTTGTATGCAATGTCATGGAAACCATATTTATGCAGCTTTTCCAATAAAATATTATGGTTTACTGTATCGAAGGCTTTGGAAAGGTCTATAAAAATACTGCAAGTAAATTCCTTATTGTTATGTGCAGAGATAACTTTATCAACAAGGTAAAGTAAAGCCATATAAGTTGAGTGATTTTTACAGAAACCATACTGGTGTTTGTAAAGAATTGAATTAGACTCTACATGAAACATAATCTTTTTGTGTACAATTGTTTCTAGTATTTTTGAAAAACAAGGCAATATAGATCTGGGTCTATAGTTGTTAAAACAAAGTGGGTTTTCTGCTTTAAACAAAGGAATAACTTTGGCAATTTTTAAATCCTCTGGCACAACACCTGTTTTCAAAGACAAGGTGAAAATGTGAACAAGTGGCTGCAATATTGACTGTTTCACCTGTTTGACAAGAAATGCAGAAATGTTGTCATGGCCAGCCGAAGATGTTTTGATATCATCAATTATATCACTTATTTCTTGAATATTTGGGGGCATAAAATTAGAGATAATAGGGACATTTGTTGGAATAAAATCCAGTGGATTCCCATGACAAGCCGGAATATTGTTAGCTAATTCATGACCAATATTTACAAAGAATTCATTACATTTTTGAGCGATATCAAATGGCTCGTCAAGAGAATTGTCACCATCCAAAAAGACTGAAGGAAGCTCTGGGGTCGTCTTTTATCTTTGCAGCAGTTGATTTATTACTTTCCATGTGTTTTTTATATCTTTTGAGCACTTCATAAATGTTTCACTGTAATATTTCTTTTTTGTAGATCTAATGATATGGGTATAATTATTTCTACAGGATTTATAAGCCCCATGAGTAAGAGGCGTGGGATTTGAAACATATTTTCTGTTGAGTTTATTTTTTTTCCTCAGCAACTTCAGTAAATGTGTTGTGAACCGGTTCTTACTAACTTGACTGCTTTTCTTGGTGGAACTACAAATTGGAAAACAATCATTGAAACTAAGGTTAATAACTTTCATAAACTTCTGATATGCCAAATCAGCGTTATTTTCCACATATAGATCATCCAATGAAATACTGGTAAGAATATCTTTAAATTTTGAAATATTTGATTTGCTCATAATTCTTTTCTGCATAATTTTCTTAGTATGTTTAGCTCTCTTAGTCTTGATTAAAGAGTACTGGAAAATGGGAAAATGATCTGACAAGTCGGAATACAAGACTCCAGATTTGGTTCCTTCACTCAAAGAATTGGTTAAGATGTTATCAATCAAAGTCACTGAATTTTCTGTAACTCTTGTTGCTTTATGAATAAGAGGGAAAAAGTAACTAGAGTAAAGAATATTGAGAAAATCCCCAGTAGAAGTATGTAGTCGATTTTTTAAAAGGTTTATATTGAAATCTCCTAAAAGGTAACAAAGTTTATCCTCATTGTTTATCAGGTCAAGAGAACAGCCCAGACTGTCATTGAAAACTTTGATATCAGAGTCAGGTGGGCGATAAATAGCACCAATAATAACATTCTTTACACCAGAGACACCAGAGAGCTCTAAAAAAACAGATTCCACCTCATCCCTCTTTGACTTCAGCGTGAGATCATCCCTAATTTTGAATTCATAGTCACCGTGAATAAACAGAGATACTCCACCTCCAGATCTATTCTCTCTTACATAGTGAACTGAATTGTATTTTGGTATTTTAAAGATTTCTCTTGAGTCCTCAGTAAGCCATGTTTCTGACAGGGCAATAACTGATAACTTTCCCTGGTTTTGGGATGGACAATAAGTTTGTCGTATCTCAAATATGCAATGTCATACTTAGCTTCCTGGTCTCCCTCTGGTGTGTCTGGCTTGCGGTAAAAACCGTGCAATCTCCCCGTCACCCATGCATCATCACCTGTCTGTTGCACCTGTGCCCCATTTATTAATTACCTGCCACACTAACCCACACTGCCACCTGTGGTCAACCTGAGGTAGGCTCCCAATATACATTTATAATACCCAGACCTAACTAATGGCTCCTACAGATACTATTGTGATATAATGCTGAAGATATCCTACTTCATCATTGTGATTTAATTTAAACTTCTCAGACGTTGTAGTTCATTCTGATTCATTGTACTTTCTGGACACTTCTAAAACCGTGTTTCTACCAATAACACACTTTATTTGTGATACACCAGAATCATAATCAGCTTTATTGGCCATGTACGCGTACAATTTGACCCCGGTTTTTCGTTGACCTCCACGTACATACATAGAATTTATAATTAAATATAAACATTTAACGACTATGTAAAAAATAAATATAAATATGAATCCAAACAGTATATATATTTATATATGAACATAACCGTATACAACAATATAACAATAGTGTCAATGGAGTTAAGGTGATAGTGCAGTATGACTGATTAATTGTTCATGAGTGTGACGGCCAGCGGTAAGAAGCTGTTCCTGTGTCTGGTGGTTTGGGCGTATACATACAGTACACCGGATTTTCCTTGAAATATTTAAATAATCAGCTTAGTTATGAAAAACATGAATTAGCAAATAGTGTAATGAAGCAGATTCTGATGTCACAAACGCTTTAAGGAATCTGGAATAAAGGTTGAATTTACTTCTATCATGTCTGGGTAACAATAACTTAAATAGTGATTATCTCACTTTATTTTTCTAAATATGAAAACTATCAAACAACATTATACTAATATTATATTATTTCTTTACACATTTCCAAGGAATTATAAAATCTCAAGACTCAGTTGAGTTAACTGTTTCTAGATTTGTTGGAACTTTTAAGACTTTTAAGACTTTATTTTAAAATAACATACATGATAACAATGAATTTGATGAAAAGTTATTTATTGTGTTGAAATAATCAAAATTAGCATCAAAACTGTATCAATGAAATGAAATGTACTGAGACAGTGAGTGAAAGAAAGAAAGAGATGAACAGAGTTACAGAGTGCAGACTGAGATCAGTATCAGAGTGAAACCAGCAGCAGAGTCCCAGTGAGTCAGGTCAGGACTGGGAACACTGGTCTCTCCTCAGTGTCTCTGAGAGCGGAGTCTGGGAGCCCTGGGTGGCCTCACAGGTCACAGAGCCCACCTTCCTCCACTGGTCTGCAGGGAGCCTCAGGGTGCTGCTCCAGCTGTAGTGGCCGTCCTTCTCCAGCACCCCGGGGCTCCTGCTCTCCTCCCAGCTGCTGCTGCTGCTGCTGCTGCTGCCGTCCACCTTCCAGGCCAGACTCCAGTCTGAGGGGAAGCCCTTGTTGGCCAGGCACATGAGCGTGGCCTTCCCCTGCTGCAGCTCCTCACTGGAGGGGGGCAGCACCGTCAGGGTGGGAGGGACATCACCTAGGAGACACCAATCAGCTTAGAGGACAGGGACCACACAGCTGTCAATCAAACACCAGACACGTGGACACCTTCACTGTGAGAGAGTTGATTTCCTCCTTTAAGGAGTTTCTGTCAGATGTTCTTTCTGCTCCACCAGTCACTCACTCACACATTGTTTCACTTCCCTTTAAGAAGCCTCTCATGCATATCAGCACAGAGAGAGTCATCATACAGAATGAGCTGAAATATATCAAACTACACTGGAGATAAAACATCAATATGTGGACAAATATTAAATCTTTATCATCAGAAACCTTAACTAAACATTACTTATAAATATTTAGTGGAAACATTTACAAGTACAGAAAATGAAGTGACTACAATCAAACGTTCTTCATGTGGATGTCAGTCATCAATAAAAACTGTTCAAAGATTTTCAAATTTGGAAACAATATTTGACACAATGAAGAAGTTTTGCACATTTTCAAATATCTTTATCTTCAATTAGATCAATTCAGTTTGAATCATTCTGATTCTGAATTAGTTTAAAAACAGTTTTAATTGAGGTTGAAATTAACCAAAACTTTTTAAACATTTGTAGAAGTTTTATCTGTTTTACATTTCCAGCTGTTTAAGTTCCAGTAGGAGAGGAATGAGTAAATACATGTTTAGTAAAGCTGCTCTGAGTTAGTCTCCATGATAAAGGAGCAGAAATAAACACATGAATCCTAAAAGTGTACGATTAAAACAAGATGTATTCATCTGCCTCAAACATCCAAAAACTACATTTAAAACATTACTTTAGAATAATTAGTTTAGTATTATTGTGCAGAAACTTACTTCCAACATCCAGTCTGGTTCCTCCACCAAAAGTCCACCACAGTGATACAAAGTCATTGAGCCGCCGTACAAAAACCTCTCACTGTAGAGAGACACGCTCTCTGACTCTGACACCAACAAACTCAACAAACACATTCACAGTTTACACATTGCATTTAATAAATGGTTGAATTACTAAAAACGGATTCAGAAATGATACATATGTATTTAACAATTTATTTTAGAAATGTTAGACATCTATGAGCAATATTAACTTGACTTTCACCAAAATCAATTGATGATTGATCAAGATATTCCTGAAGAAAAACTCTCCAACAAATCCTGACAAATGTAAATAATTATCATAAACTCATGTTTATTTTATACTATAATAAATTAAAAACACTATTTGTGTTTAAATCCGTCCCACAGTGATGTTGATGTGTGTTGTAGTGAATTAGGGAGATTTTACAAAACATTCCAGAAGAAAATGTTTCCATCAAACTCAAAGCAAAGACTCTTATAAATGAGCACTGACACATTCCTGATCAATACTCTGATGAAGTGATTGATCCATTGATAAACAGCATCATCACAGTAATCCAAGTCCCTGTTGGAGTCAGTCAGAGCATTTCCATAGAGAGCCACTTTGCATCAGCAGCACCATGCTCCAGTGCTCTGGGAGAGTTTATAGTCCTGAGAGTTGAACACTGGATGACTGACAGCTGTCCTTCATCACAGCAGAAGACACAGAAATCCTCCTCATCACAAACATGACTTTGATCTGCGTCCTCATCTGGACTCTCCTCTGCTGCTGCTTCACAGGTAAAGTCCAGAGAATCAAACTCCTCTCCTCTATCAACATCCGTCCCTCTGAAATGAAGCCGACTAAACCGTGACGCTGCTTTATGTGTTTGTCTCTGTGTCCTCAGAGTCCAGAGGCCAGGTCACAGTGACTCAGCCTGGAGCAGTGAGCTCTGCTGTGGGAGGCTCCGTCTCCATCACATGTAGGACCAGTCAGGATGTTCTTGGCAATAACTATTTAGCCTGGTACCAACAGAGAGATGGAGAAACTCCTAAACTGCTTATCTATGGAGCAACTACTCGACAATCAGGGATTTCAGGTCGTTTTACAGGCAGTGGATCAAACTCTGACTTCACTCTGACCATCAGTGGAGTCCAGACTGAAGATGCAGCAGTTTACTACTGTCAGAGTTTACATCAGATCAACAGTCAGTGGGTGTTCACACAGTGAAAAAGCGTCGTACAAAAACCTCCCTCAGTCAGAATGAACAGAAACTGAACTGACTGCTGCAGCTGGAAGCTACTGCAGAGACTGATACACTTCACTGAAGACACACACACACGCACACACACACACACACACACACACACACACACACACACACACACACACACACACACACACACACACACACACACACACACACACACACACACACACACACACACACACACACACACACACACATTTACTTGAGAAGATGACTCTTCTTCACCTCTATCTTTAACAGCATATTTATCGACATAACAAAAGACTTTTTAAACATGAAGATGAATTATCTCCACTTGACTTTGCATTTCATAATGAACACTTTGCATCTTTTTTGTTAGAAAGTAATCAAGAAAAGCTTCATATGTAGCACCGTTTTAGCCCAGACTACATTTTACCTTTTTATTAAAATATAATGTTAGGATTTGGAGAACAGGTAGCAGGATCAGGACCCAACACAGATACAGATGAGGAGGAAGATGGAACAATTCAATGCTTTGTTTGAAATGGCTTACAGGCATGGTCTGCTGTTTAACAGTCTCTGTTGCTGAGGAAGGTTCCTAATTAAGTGAAATAAACCTGAATTATCTAAGTGGCAGCCATGATAAAAGCAGGTATAAATCTCTAAATACTAAGGAACTGTGCTTCAATGTTTCCTTTCTCATGTCCCTGAGCATAGAAAACACTGGACCGTCATGATTTACCAAAGGAAAAGAGATAATAACATCCAACAATTCCACTACGGCAGCAACATTTACCAAAATTCACCATTCAGCCGTCAATAACATCATCTGTTACTGTTGAATTGCACATTATGCATTAATAGAAAACATCCCTTTAGGAGGAGGGATTCTATTTTGGACAAGAATCCTGAGTTGAATTCTACAACATTCAGATTTGTCACTCTACACATTTTTAATGTTTCATAAATAAAGTTGTTTAAAAACTAAATATGAATCCACTGTAGCAGAGTGAAGGTGCAGTTGGATTTTATTTGCACCGTGGTTGTTTTTTCAACTCTTTCAATAACTTTGTGACATTTTCCATCAAAGGAAAAGTGGTTTAGAATAAATATAGGACGTCAATTAGTTTTACTATTCAGCTGCTGCTATGGAGTCCAAAAGGAAGGAAAGAAACAGCAGGTGGGAAACAGGCAGCAAAACTCCAAACGAATGATACAACAAAGACAAGGAACAAAGAAAGTGGGCTGGTATGAACAGTGAATGACTGATGGGGAAGTGGGAACAGGTGAGCAGGAGGTCTGGTGGGTGCAGGGCTAACGAGGGGTCAAACTAATCAGGGCGGGGCCGATAATCAAAACTGGCGGGAAAAAATACAAAGGCAGGAAGTGAAGTGATCTGAAACGGTAGGAGAGGTGGAATACTACACATGGATGACATGAATGAATCAAAGGAAGAACATGGAGCATGGCAGATTATGACATGTAAAAGCAAAACACATCAAATACAGACACAATGAAAGAATGCACCAAAAGAAGGAAGGTCCCTCTTAACATGTGTCTTTAGCTGCTTTCTACCACAACTTCCTCAAATCTTTAGTCTAACACTTCCACAGTTTTGGAGCCAGAGCCACAAAGGCACCTTTAAGCCTTTAGAGATGGAAACGCAACAAGCTCTGATCATAGCAGGACAGATGTAGAGGAGATCATGCAGGACAAACTCACAGCTTCTCTTCCAATGGCTTCCTTTCATCCTTTAAAACCAGCTAAACACTGTTAGGCTGCATCGAGACAATTATCAGATGTGACGTGAACATAATCCCTTTAGTTCTTCTAAAAATCATCACCTAAAGTTATGAAATATTGGTGATCTGACCCAGTGATCAACCCAGTCTCCTGTGATCTCATGGATCATTTCCACACACACAGACTGTGTTGTCATCGCTTTCATTCAAACATTTTGTTGAATCAATTCTCTTTCATATGACGCTGATGATATCCCGCTTTCTATTTCTAATCTATTTTCTTTAATGTATTCAGATATTAAAAAAATAAAAGCAATTAAGTTAAATTCTTACAACACATGAGTCATAATCAAGAGCAGACTCCAGTGGTGTGAGACGATGTAGTTGTTTTCCATCACAATGCTTTTAATGATGTGTCGTTACCAAAGTTAATTCATAACAAAACAAACCTGAAACAACCATGGAGAACATGTTCCCCTTAAAGTATGAAGAAGTGAATATAAAATAAGGATATTGTTGTAATTATTACAGTTTTTCTCGATTGCTAAGACACATTTCTTGAAATGGTCACCCATTTTCTCAAAACTGTAAACACAAAACCTCATCTTCAAGCACTATTTACAAAACCTCTGAATCCTCTTGCAAAATGAAACTTTCGCCTCAAAACAGTTTTACCTGTGCTCAAAATCAAACACTGCTCTCAAATCATAAACAAAGTGATCAAAATAATATACACTATCAAGCAGTCATTAAACAATACACCAATAAATATAAAACACATTGTTCAAAACATATAGTTCTCAGGGAGAAGTAGATTTTTAATCTCAAAACAAATTTCATATCAACGAAAACATGTTCTATTACAGTATCTCAAAATTGATCAGAAATTACTACTGTGCTTTGATCTTTGCAATTTATTTTGTTCTTCCTCCTCCTTGTACCCCTATTTTTACAGTACTGTACCCTGCGTCTCACAAACGTGTCCTTTGTCTCTGTGATACTGTAATTCTTGTTCTTTGTTGATATGAACCTGCAACCAGTCAAAATCTATTGAGCAGTCAGTACTGTTCCTGTAACAAATAGAAAGCACGATGTTCAAGGCCATACAATTTGTTTATTGTACATTATACAGCCTACAATGCACTGTAGGCCTACTACAGTATACAATACAGTAAAAGGGACAAAAATCAAAGGAGTCAACATGTCATCAATGTGCTTCTTCTTGTCTTTGGGCTGGGTCAGGCCAGAGCACTTCGTCGACATCACAAGCAATATTTTCTCTCCTGAGGCAACGGGGGAAGAAGCCTCTTGTGTGCCGTATCCAGCCCTGACATGATTCCTCACCTATATCACCACAGGCTAATTCCATGGCTTGCAGCAGATTTACTCTGGTGTAGGGTTGTCTATCATACACTTTCCATCTCCATGAGGAGAAAAACTCCTCAATCGCATTCAGGAAAGGCGAGTATGGAGGGAGGTACAAGGTCACAAACTGACCATTGATGTTAAACCATTCCCTTACCTGAGCAGCTCGGTGGAAACTGACATTGTCCAGCACTATCACATTGGTGGGAATGGGATTCTCATTTAGCTCTTGACCCTGCTGCTCAAATAAAATATCTCTTAGATTGGCCAGCAATCTTAGAAGATGCTGGGTGTTATATGGCCCGAGTGTAACATGGTGATGTAGAACACCGTGGTTGCTGATAGCAGCACAGATTGTGACATTGCCACCTCGTTGACCAGGGACTTCAACAATGGCCCGCTGTCCAATCACGTTTCGGCCTCTCCTTCTCCTCTTTGTTAGATTGAAGCCTGCTTCATCGACAAAGATTAACTCATGGGGTCTGTCCAAGGATTCCAAGTCAAATATTGTCTGTGTAGGAACACAATATAATGTATGTAGAATTTAGTAAGTTGTACAGAGACAGTGCTATATTGTAGAGTTCAATTAGGCCTACTGTATGCACTTCTGATTCACATACATTGTATGTACTGAAGAGTAATGTCATTCACATAGTATGTGGCAGTACTGTAGACAATCTGGATTACAGTAAATGTGTCTGAATGTACACTTACTTGCACATACTGAGCTCGCAGTTCTTTCACCCTTGGTGAGTTGCGCTCAAAAGGTACTCTGTATACTTATTTCATTCGTATCCTGTTACGATGGAGGACACGGTCAATTGTGGAAATGCTCACACTGTCGATTCCCTGGAAGTCTGTGTTGTCTTGTATCACTCGTTCCTGGATTTCTCTGAGTCGTATTAAATCATCTTGAAGGACCATGCCCACTATAACGGTCTCTTGCTCCTGAGTGAATATAGCTCTCCTTCCACCTGCATGTGGCAGCCTTGCAGTTCTACAAAAAGTAGATGTGCAGTTACAAAACATATTCATGCAGTACAATACATACAGTGATGAACTTTACAAATGTCTATTGAAACAGCTGCATATAGTGTAGTACAGTAAATTTGCAATTACAAAAATACAGTAGCATACTGTACCTGTTCTCTTCTCTGAATGTCCTCACTATGGTGGACACAGAAAATCGGCTCAAATTGGGGTGCACTCTAAGTCCTGCTTCCCTCATTGTCAGTCCGTGGACTATAACATGGTCTATGACTGTTGCTCGAATTTCATCAGATATTTCCACTCTTTGTCTTCCTCTTCCTATTCGTCCTCCTCTTCCTCTTTCTTGCCCTCCTCCTCTTCCTCCTCGTCGCCCACCTCACATACGTACTTGCCCTCGTCCTCGTCCTCTCACATTGTTTCTTCTATCCATTCTCAGACTTTCTCCTTCCCACCTTCAACCACCTGTTTGCTCTCTAAACTGGCTTATATTGGTTGTGTCACATCATTTGATACAAGTGAAATCAATTTTGAGTGATTGTGTTTAATCAATGACATGTGTTCTCTATTTGTATTTGATTGTTGCCACTTGTGTTTACCAGTATGGATGACATGTGCATTAGACTGAGAATGTGTTTTGAGTTTTGCTGAAAAGTCTAAGTGAGATCTGCAAATTGTGTTTTACCAAGTGAAATAGTTTAAGGTATTGACAACAGACTGCACAGAGAGAGAGAGAGAGAGAGAGAGAGAGAGAGTTACAGACTGAGATCAGTATCAGAGTGAAACCAGCAGCAGAGTCCCAGTGAGTCAGGTCAGGACTGGGAACACTGGTCTCTCCTCAGTGTCTCTGAGAGCGGAGTCTGGGAGCCCTGGGTGGCCTCACAGGTCACAGAGCCCACCTTCCTCCACTGGTCTGCAGGGAGCCTCAGGGTGCTGCTCCAGCTGTAGTGGCCGTCCTTCTCCAGCACCCCGGGGCTCCTGCTCTCCTCCCAGCTGCTGCTGCTGCTGCTGCTGCTGCCGTCCACCTTCCAGGCCAGACTCCAGTCTGAGGGGAAGCCCTTGTTGGCCAGGCACATGAGCGTGGCCTTCCCCTGCTGCAGCTCCTCACTGGAGGGGGGCAGCACCGTCAGGGTGGGAGGGACATCACCTAGGAGACACCAATCAGCTTAGAGGACAGGGACCACACAGCTGTCAATCAAACACCAGACACGTGGACACCTTCACTGTGAGAGAGTTGATTTCCTCCTTTAAGGAGTTTCTGTCAGATGTTCTTTCTGCTCCACCAGTCACTCACTCACACATTGTTTCACTTCCCTTTAAGAAGCCTCTCATGCATATCAGCACAGAGAGAGTCATCATACAGGATGAGCTGAAATATATCAAACTACACTGGAGATAAAACATCAATATGTGGACAAATATTAAAGCTTAATCATCAGAAACCTTAACTAAACATTACTTATAAATATTTAGTGGAAACATTTACAAGTACAGAAAATGAAGTGACTACAATCAAACGTTCTTCATGTGGATGTCAGTCATCAATAAAAACTGTTCAAAGATTTAAAAATTTGGAAACAATATTTGACACAATGAAGAGGTTTTGCACATTTTCAAATATCTTCATCTTCACTCTGTTCAATTTTGTTTTCTCATTGTGATTCTGAATTTCTTTAAAAACTGTTTTAATTGAGTTAGAAATTAACCAAAACTTTTTAAACATTTGTAGAAGTTTTATCTTTTTTACATTTCCAGCTGTTTAAGTTCCAGTAGGAGAGGAATGAGTAAACACATGTTTAGTAAAGCTGCTCTGAGTTAGTCTCCATGATAAAGGAGCAGAAATAAACACATGAATCCTAAAAGTGTACGATTAAAACAAGATGTATTCATCTGCCTCAAACATCCAAAAACTACATTTAAAACATTACTTTAGAATAATTAGTTTAGTATTATTGTGCAGAAACTTACTTCCAACATTCAGTCTGGTTCCTCCACCAAAAGTCAACCACAGTGATACAAAGTCATTGAGCCGCCGTACAAAAACCTCTCACTGTAGAGAGACACGCTCTCTGACTCTGACACAAACAAACTCAACAAACACATTCACAGTTTACACATTGCATTTAATAAATGGTTGAATTACTAAAAACGGATTCAGAAATGATACATATGTATTTAACAATTTATTTTAGAAATGTTAGACATCTATGAGCAATATTAACTTGACTTTCACCAAAATGAATTGATGATTGATCAAGATATTCCTGAAGAAAAACTCTCCAACAAATCCTGACAAATGTAAATAATTATCATAAACTCATGTTTATTTTATTCTATGATAAATTAAAAACACTATTGTTGTTTAAATCCGTCCCACAGTGATGTTGATGTGTGTTGTAGTGAATTAGGGAGATTTTACAAAACATTCCAGAAGAAAATGTTTCCATCAAACTCAAAGCAAAGACTCTTATAAATGAGCACTGACACATTCCTGATCAATACTCTGATGAAGTGATTGATCCATTGATAAACAGCATCATCACAGTAATCCAAGTCCCTGTTGGAGTCAGTCAGAGCATTTCCATAGAGAGCCACTTTGCATCAGCAGCACCATGCTCCAGTGCTCTGGGAGAGTTTATAGTCCTGAGAGTTGAACACTGGATGACTGACAGCTGTCCTTCATCACAGCAGAAGACACAGAAATCCTCCTCATCACAAACATGACTTTGATCTGCGTCCTCATCTGGACTCTCCTCTGCTGCTGCTTCACAGGTAAAGTCCAGAGAATCAAACTCCTCTCCTCTATCAACATCCGTCCCTCTGAAATGAAGCCGACTAAACCGTGACGCTGCTTTATGTGTTTGTCTCTGTGTCCTCAGAGTCCAGAGGCCAGGTCACAGTGACTCAGCCTGGAGCAGTGAGCTCTGCTGTGGGAGGCTCCGTCTCCATCACATGTAGGACCAGTCAGAAGGTTTATGCTTCGGGCAGCACTAACCTTTTAGCCTGGTACCAACACAGAGATGGAGAAACTCCTAAACTGCTCATTTACTATGCTAGCACTCGACAATCAGGGATTTCAGGTCGTTTTACAGGCAGTGGATCAAACTCTGACTTCACTCTGACCATCAGTGGAGTCCAGACTGAAGATGCAGCAGTTTACTACTGTCAGAGTTTACACATCATCAGCAGTCAGAGTGTGTTCACACAGTGAAAAAGCGTCGTACAAAAACCTCCCTCAGTCAGAATGAACAGAAACTGAACTGACTGCTGCAGCTGGAAGCTACTGCAGAGACTGATACACTTCACTGAAGACACACACACACACACACACACACACACACACACACACACACACACACACACACACACACACACATGATGTACATTTCCATCAAGAGGATTCAGTATTTCACTATTGTTGCTGTAACCATTAATGAACATTAATCACAAGAAGTTCAATGACATAAAATAATCTTGTTGTTCATCAAATTACTCTTTCCACCACAGCTTTTCATCATCCATTCATATCCTGTTATAGTCACATGTTCTCATCTGATTTACCAAAGAATCAAGAAAAGCCACGAATGAAAACATTCATATTTTCTTCCTATATCTGCATGTAAATAAAATGTATGCAAAGACACAATTACTCTTACATGAAACTCAAAAACCCAACAAATACATTGAGATTAATATTCATTCTTCACCTTGAAAACATCAAAACAATCTCTTCTCAACGTCCATCCACTAACTGTTGTTGAGCCTTCAGTCACATCCTCAGCAGACGGAGTCGCTCAGTTGTCATTGAAATGTAGATTTTTAAATTCCCAACAGGAAAACTACTGAATGGACTTTGTGCTGAAATAGTTTTAATTGTAAAGCTTCAACTTTCAACCTCAACTTTTCAGTCAACGTGGACGAGAAGTTGTTAAAGTGCAGCATGAAGATCTTCAGAGAACTCACATCTACATGAACGTGAGTGAAACAAATCTGTCCAACTGGAATAGACGGTGGGCTGAAGGTGTTTTAGTGTTGGAGATCGATCTCCATCGATAGAGTAAACTATATTCATGTTTGATATTGAATTATATCATGAAGTCCAATGAAATGTGTTGGCAGATCTGGTTTATCATTTAATTTATCAAGTTTATATTTGAAGTTTGATCAGGAAGTTCACGGGACAGCTCCACTTTCTGGACCAATCAGATTGTTGATTTTAAAATCATTGAAAATACGAACCAATCACATACGGCTTTAATAGAACGTCTCTCGCTGAGGATGAATCATTTAAAAACTTAAAGCAGAGAGGAGCCTTCGGTCCACCGTCTAGACCTGAAGATGACTTCCATGTTTTCTGGTTCTGTCCACACGTCCAAAACTTCTGGTTGAGTTTCTCAAACAAACTATCTGAGCTCCTCAACCTCAGCCTTCCTTAAAGACTCATCACAGCTTTACTTGGTGAAATCTCCACATTACAAACACATCAACATGTCAAACCCACATTAATATTGATATCAGTCATCACTGACCAAAGAGATCATATTACCAAACTGGAAAAACGGAACAAAACTGTCCTCAAGTCACTGGATCAGTTTACTACCAGACCATTCAATGTCCTCCACATGTAGATATGTAAATGTGTAGATCAAAGCTCTCAGCAGAGAGGAGGAAACATGATGGAGTGTTGAGGACAGCTACACTTCACTGACTCTGTGTGTTTGCATATGTGTCCTGCCTCTCTGCTCCCAGCCGTTAAGAGGCCAGTGTTGATCAGTGGCTGTCCAGGCCTTTCAGAGACACTGACACGCCGGCAGCACGATGATGATGTCACTGACTCTACTGCTGACCACCCTGGGGCTCCTTGTTCAGGGTGAGACTCTCTTCTGAACACTTTGGTTCACCACCATGATGTTCTGCTGTGATGGAGAAACAGTGAAACAAGCAGCATTGACCTTCTTCCATCTGTTCTCCATGTTAAAGAAATGAGACTCTTCTGTTTGGATGTTGATCATCTTTCTCCAAACTGGATTTGTCTCAATAACCCTTCTGCTCTTTTTCATGTTTTCCAGATTCATCAGGAGAAATCATCCTGACTCAGTCTGCTGGACCTCAGTCTGTTGTTCCAGGACAGACTGTCTCCATCACATGTAAAGCCAGTTAAGGTGTTAGTATCTACCTTCACTGGTACCTTCAGAAATCAGGAGAATCTCCAAAACTCTTGATTCATGATGCTACAACTCGTCATACTGGAGTTTCAGGTCGTTTCAGTGGGGTTCAGTCTGGGACTGACTTCACTTTGACCATCAGTGGAGTTCAGACTGAAGATGCAGGAGATTATTATTGTCAGCAAGATAACAGTTTCCCGTTCACACAGTGATACACCGTCGTACAAAAACCTCCTCAGCTGAAGAGGAACTGATCTCACTCAACAGCTGCACAGAAATACAGACACTTTACGTTTGACTGACAATGAAGATATTATAACAGAATAATGTCAGGAATACTATTTATACTATAGAAAGTAATCATGGTAATCTTGTTGAAATAGATCATTAATCAATTCAATGATAACTTCTCAGACTTTGTAGTTCATTCATATTCATTTTACTTTCTGGAAACTTCTAAAAATGTTTCCACATGAGAGTTTCTACCAATGACAAACTTAATTTGTGATATTCATGAAGTATATCAAATTTTCCTTAAACTATTTAAGATTCAGCTTTGATACAAAAAAAATACAATTTCAATCAGAGTAATACAGTTTTCAGGAATCTGGAATAATGGATGGATTTAATTATATTATGTCAGGGTCACATTAACCTTATATATGGATTATCAAATTCGTTTTTTTTAAAATATGAAAACAATATTAAACACAACATTGTAGCATTATTACATTATTTCAGTAGAAATGTCCAAGTCATTTTAAAACATTCAGTTGTGTTGAATGTTTCCAGAATCAATGGAACTATTAAAACAGCAACATCTGTTTATTCTTCAATAACATGCATGAAAACAACTAATTTGATGAACAGTTCTTTATTGTAGTGAAATAATGAAAATTAGCAACATTTTTTTTTGTGTTCAAAATATAAAACAACATTGAACATGGCATTATATTAACTTGAAGTTGCTTGTTTAGGAAATTGCCAGGAACTTTTAGAATCTTGAGACTCAATCTTTCTATATTTTATTGAACAATTAAAACAGCAACATCTGTTTCTTTCATAAAAATATACATTAAAACAATTAATTTGATGAAAAGTTCTTTATTGTTTTAAATCAACCTAAATTTCAGCAAAAAAACTTCATCAATGAAACATGCACCGAGACAGTGATGCATAAACAGACATAAAGAGTTACAGAGTGCAGACTGAGAGTATCATTTTACTGAACATTTTTAGTGTCTTAGATGATATCGACAAATTATATAATTTAACACAATTCAGTACAGAGTACATGACTGAGCATTATTTCTTTCTAAAATCATCACCTTAATTATATACTCCAAGTTATCTGATGCTAAAACAAACTCAGTCTCATTGGATTCAATAGATCAATTCTTTAAATGTAAGAATATGGAAGCAGTTATTCTTTTATAATATACATGGGCACAGCTGATTTGATAAATAGGTCTTCAGTATTTTAAAAGAACAATAGTTTTACTACAAGCAGTGAATAACGAACGTGTTTTGATCCTTCAGAAAGATAGGAGGAGACAGAGACTGTGATCATCTCTCTTTTGTGTCCAGTCTTTTGATAACATTTTACTGTTTCATTAAAACATTATTAAATGTAAAAAACTAAAATTAAATTCATGTTATCTCACATTATGCAGATGATACCCTGCTTTTTATAACTTGTCTTGAAAAGTCTTGTTATTTAGAATTTGAATTCAGAAATTCACAATTTCTTTGAAGAATTTAACAACACATGAACATAACATGGATCTTCTTAACCCTTACATACTGTTTATATTTGATACCTTCACAGTATGGTTCGGGTCAATTTTGACCCAGACCAAGAATTCCCTCATAGTAAGTGTCTGTACCAAATTTTAAACTACAGATCTATTTAGAATGTCTAAATAGCCTATGTCTCATTAATACATGTATGATTAATCCTTAATAAATGTTTCAGAGAGCAGGAAGAGTGTAGTTTTACAACATTCGTTTTTGGAGAAAAACCTCTACTATTACACATTATCATGTCCTGTTTTACATAAGACATAAAAACATAAAAGCCATAATGACTTAAATATATTGTATTGAATTTGAAAATGTCATGAACATTCTGTAACTGTTGGAATTTAAAATATAACCATATTTAATCATTGCAACCATTAAACGCTGTCCCCACTGCTATATCATAAGAAATCATAATTATCAATATTATTTCAACATTTACCACTTAGAACACAACGCATTACATAATAAAATGCTTATTATAAACTAGTCAATAATCAGTCAGTAATCAGAGCTTTCTTCCACGTTGTCTTCCTGCTCTGACACATCCTCCAAATCACTGTCAACCTCCTCATGTTGGAAGAACAGATCGAGGGCCTGTTGCACACTAAATCTTGCTGCCATGATGTCAGTCACTGAAAGGGCAGCACAGGTACCTTTATAATGCTATGATCCCCCCCCATCACCACCCTCCCAACCCAAATTGATTCAAATGTGTTACTTTGTAGATTATGTTATTACATTGCAGGTGCTTGTGCTTGCAGGTGCAGATCTTGTGTCTGTTACAAGGCACCCTCTGACCTCTGGATGACCTCTGTTCCCTTTGTGCACCATGATCACTCCTGTGCTGTTTACTATTTCACTGTTTCAAGATTCCCCCATGCCCCTTCAAAGACCAGCAGGTGTCTGTCTCTGCGGGAACCTGGTCGAATGTTGTTGGAACACAGACAGTTCTCGTGACAGTGTCGAGGTCCCCCTTGAACTCTGTCACCACTGTCCTATAAAAAATACACACAAATATGGCCTGTACAGTTTCAAGATTCCCTAAAACCACCACTTTCCTTGATTTCCCCACACTGGTAGATCCAAAATCCATCTCAATAGATACGGGTCAAATTTGACCCGAAACAGCCTCAGTGTACAAAAATGTGTAGCACCTGTTCAAACGTATAGAATTTTAAAATATTTTCATATTTGTGTATTTTGGGTCACTTTAGGAAAAGTCGTCAAATTTCAGGCTAAAAGAATGACGTTCAGGGTATTTTTACTGCTGTCAAATGTTAAAAAACGGGTCAAATTTGACCCTAACAGTATGAGGTTAAACATTAGTATTAAAAGAGAGCTTTGTGATTCACCATTCAAATGTTCTTACCATGTGTATTGTTACCAAAGTTATTGAATATAGTTCATACTGGAATGATAATAAACAAATATCCAGTCATAAAACCTTTTAAAAGTAATTAGACATAATTAGAGTTAATATTTTGATTTTTTTGTGCATTGATCTTACTAATGTTCCTAATATATAATAAATATCAAAGAAAGAAAGTCAAAAGAGACATCACTTTTATAATACACATGATATAATCTTTATTATTTTAAAATGATGAAACCATCAACACAAGCAAGTTCATGTTTAAACATGAGAGAAAGAGAACCAGAGAGAGTTACAGAGTGCAGACTGAGATCAGTATCAGAGTGAAACCAGCAGCAGAGTCCCAGTGAGTCAGGTCAGGACTGGGAACACTGGTCTCTCCTCAGTGTCTCTGAGAGCGGAGTCTGGGAGCCCTGGGTGGCCTCACAGCTCACAGAGCCCACCTTCCTCCACTGGTCTGCAGGGAGCCTCAGGGTGCTGCTCCAGCTGTAGTGGCCGTCCTTCTCCAGCACCCCGGGGCTCCTGCTCTCCTCCCAGCTGCTGCTGCTGCTGCTGCTGCTGCCGTCCACCTTCCAGGCCAGACTCCAGTCTGAGGGGAAGCCCTTGTTGGCCAGGCACATGAGCGTGGCCTTCCCCTGCTGCAGCTCCTCACTGGAGGGGGGCAGCACCGTCAGGGTGGGAGGGACATCACCTAGGAGACACCAATCAGCTTAGAGGACAGGGACCACACAGCTGTCAATCAAACACCAGACACGTGGACACCTTCACTGTGAGAGAGTTGATTTCCTCCTTTAAGGAGTTTCTGTCAGATGTTCTTTCTGCTCCACCAGTCACTCACTCACACATTGTTTCACTTCCCTTTAAGAAGCCTCTCATGCATATCAGCACAGAGAGAGTCATCATACAGAATGAGCTGAAATATATCAAACTACACTGGAGATAAAACATCAATATGTGGACAAATATTAAATCTTTATCATCAGAAACATTAACTAAACATTACTTATAAATATTTAGTGGAAACATTTACAAGTACAGAAAATGAAGTGACTACAATCAAACGTTCTTCATGTGGATGTCAGTCATCAATAAAAACTGTTCAAAAACTTTCAAATTTTGAAACAATATTTGACACAATGAAGAAGTTTTGCACATTTTCAAATATCTTTATCTTCACTCGGTTCAATTATATCTGAATCATTCTGATTCTGAATTAATTTAAAAATAGTTTTAATTAAGGTCGAAATAAAAAAACTTTAAAAACATTTGTAGAAGTTTTATCTTTTTTACATTTCCAGCTGTTTAAGTTCCAGTAGGAGAGGAATGAGTAAATACATGTTTAGTAAAGCTGCTCTGAGTTAGTCTCCATGATAAAGGAGCAGAAATAAACACATGAATCCTAAAAGTGTACGATTAAAACAAGATGTATTCATCTGCCTCAAACATCCACAAATTACATTTTAAACATTACTTTAGAATAATTAGTTTAGTATTATTGTGCAGAAACTTACTTCCAACATCCAGTCTGGTTCCTCCACCAAAAGTCAACCACAGTGATACAAAGTCATTGAGCCGCCGTACAAAAACCTCTCACTGTAGAGAGACACGCTCTCTGACTCTGACACACTGAACTAAACCTACAAACACTCAAGATGCAACTTCACCATTAAAGTAAAGTTATGATTTATTCCCCAGTTTATAGTTTTACTTTCCTAACAATTCGTTTTTAAATTTCTGTTGCTGTGAACTTTGTTTCTTCGTGCAACATAACTGTCGAAAAAGTCGTCCATCAAAATTAAAACACAACTATTTGTTTCTACATTGTTGAATATAAAAGAATACAAAGACCAATGACTTCTGATATAAATATATATTCAAACATTTGACTTACTTCCAACATCCAGTCTGGTTCCTCCACCGAACGTGTTCCACAGTGATACAAAGTCATTGAGCCGCCGTACAAAAACCTCTCACTGTAGAGAGACACGCTCTCTGACTCTGACACAAACAAACTCAACAAACACATTCACAGTTTACACATTGCATTTAATAAATGGTTGAATTACTAAAAACGGATTCAGAAATGATACATATGTATTTAACAATTTATTTTAGAAATGTTAGACATCTATGAGCAATATTAACTTGACTTTCACCAAAATCAATTGATGATTGATCAAGATATTCCTGAAGAAAAACTCTCCAACAAATCCTGACAAATGTAAATAATTATCATAAACTCATGTTTATTTTATTCTATGATGAATTAAAAACACTATTGTTGTTTAAATCCGTCCCACAGTGATGTTGATGTGTGTTGTAGTGAATTAGGGAGATTTTACAAAACATTCCAGAAGAAAATGTTTCCATCAAACTCAAAGCAAAGACTCTTATAAATGAGCACTGACACATTCCTGATCAATACTCTGATGAAGTGATTGATCCATTGATAAACAGCATCATCACAGTAATCCAAGTCCCTGTTGGAGTCAGTCAGAGCATTTCCATAGAGAGCCACTTTGCATCAGCAGCACCATGCTCCAGTGCTCTGGGAGAGTTTATAGTCCTGAGAGTTGAACACTGGATGACTGACAGCTGTCCTTCATCACAGCAGAAGACACAGAAATCCTCCTCATCACAAACATGACTTTGATCTGCGTCCTCATCTGGACTCTCCTCTGCTGCTGCTTCACAGGTAAAGTCCAGAGAATCAAACTCCTCTCCTCTATCAACATCCGTCCCTCTGAAATGAAGCCGACTAAACCGTGACGCTGCTTTATGTGTTTGTCTCTGTGTCCTCAGAGTCCAGAGGCCAGGTCACAGTGACTCAGCCTGGAGCAGTGAGCTCTGCTGTGGGAGGCTCCGTCTCCATCACATGTAGGACCAGTCAGAATGTTTATAACAATAACTTTTTAGCCTGGTACCAACAGAGAGATGGAGAAACTCCTAAACTGCTTATCTATACAGCAACTACTCGACAATCAGGGATTTCAGGTCGTTTTACAGGCAGTGGATCAAACTCTGACTTCACTCTGACCATCAGTGGAGTCCAGACTGAAGATGCAGCAGTTTACTACTGTCAGAGTGCACATCACATCAGCAGTCAGTGGGTGTTCACACAGTGAAAAAGCGTCGTACAAAAACCTCCCTCAGTCAGACTGAACAGAAACTGAACTGACTGCTGCAGCTGGAAGCTACTGCAGAGACTGATACACTTCACTGAAGACACACACACACACACACACACACACACACACACACACACACACACACACACACACACACACACACACACACACACACACACACACACACACATTCAAGATTTTATGACTTCTCACAACAATACATGGACTTACATTAATTTTCTGGGAATTACCGAGTGGCGGGCCGTGTATTTCGTACCTGGGCCTTCAGTGTTGTCCTACTACAGTTGAACCACCTCCTCATAACCTCATTATGACGCCAGCATGACGGGATGCTTCGTCATTAATGGACAATGATGCATATAGTCAAAATCAATGTAATTAACACAATGACAAGAAGAAACTCACAAGAACCAGTCACATATTTATATGACAACAAAGCAGGTAGAATAACATAAAACCCAAATAACATGATTCAACAG
The DNA here is from genome assembly GCF_050575085.1 of Anarhichas minor. Classification (NCBI taxonomy): domain Eukaryota; kingdom Metazoa; phylum Chordata; class Actinopteri; order Perciformes; family Anarhichadidae; genus Anarhichas; species Anarhichas minor. The sequence goes on along the minus strand of NW_027466497.1, from coordinate 7,544,929 downwards.
GCCTCTGCACATTCCAGCAAAACTGCGGCGCTAAAACACTTATTCCACCGCACACTAAAGAGCACGGGCCATTCAAATATCATTCACATCAGAGGGAACAATATTAACCGTATCATAAAAACGACACGATAGAAAAATTAACACAGTTGTAACGCTACTGCAGATGTAAAAAAACAAAAGCACTTCACTTACCAGAGCTGCTGTTCACTATTTAAAGACAAAGTATATCCTCCTTTCTTTGTTGACAAAGAGTTTAATCTCACGGTTGTTCAGTAGATCTGTGCGGTTTAGTTCCAGCCAGAAGTCCTTCTCGATTCATGGACGCCAGTGAAGACAGTCGAGCCTCCCCAGTTGTATTTCTTGAATAAGTTTTAATGCGTTTGAGGGCTGAAAATGTCCGCTCGATACAGGCAGCAGATATTGAGATTGTCACCGCCAAACATGACAAAACACTAAAAATGTAATGTCACGTAAAAACTTATTGCAGATCTTTAAACTTTAACTTGTTTTACTACAAAGTTCTGCCAGCTAGTTTCACAACAGTCACGCTAGCCCACTGACCAATCAAGCCGAACGTTAATGCTGACGTACTTGTAGGCCAGCTAGAAGACTCTGGCACGTCAAAGAATACGCCCAACATGTCAAACTAAAAACCTGATTGGTTGAAGACTATGACAATCAACAATATCGTCCCCATTTACTTAAACTGCAAAGGGATTCACTTGTAATTCTGAAGGCCTCCGGGCAGATTTTTTTACTTAGAGACAGCATAGAGGTGAAATCTGATTGGATAAAAGCTCTACTTACAACAAGCTGTGCTGAAAGCAGAGCAACTGAGGAAGACAGTAGCTATGCATTGAGATAATAAGCTAAGGGGAAAAATATGTATAATTCATGTAGTGTATTCATGAAAAATAATGAAATTATAAAATAGCTATAACTTTGGGATTCTGTAAGTGTCTAGGCCAGCAGAGAAGGCCTTGCTGGCCCTGACGGCCCACCCTTGGTGTCATGATTTAAATAGCCAGTGAGGAGGAAAAATCATGATGTGTTGAGGACAGCTAAAGTTCACTGACTGTGTTTTTAAAGTAATTGAAAATACCAAACAATAGCATACGGGTTGAATAGGACGTCTATCGCTGAGGATGAATCATTTAAAAACTTAAAGCAGAGAGGAGCCTTCGGTCCACCGTCTAGACCTGAAGATGACTTCCATGTTTTCTGGTTCTGTCCACACGTCCAAAACTTCTGGTTGAGTTTCTCTAACAAACTATCTGAGCTCCTCAACCTCAGCCTTCCTTAAAGCCTCATCACAGCTTTACTTGGTGAAATCTCCACATTACAAACACATAAACATGTCAAACCCACATTAATATTGATATCAGTCATCACTGTTCTAAGAGAACATATTACCAAACTGGAAAGACGGAACAAAACTGTCCTCAAGTCACTGGATCAGTTTACTACCAGACCATTCAATGTCCTCCACATGTAGATATGTAAATGTGTAGATCAAAGCTCTCAGCAGAGAGGAGGAAACATGATGGAGTGTTGAGGACAGCTACACTTCACTGACTCTGTGTGTTTGCATATGTGTCCTGCCTCTCTGCTCCCAGCCGTTAAGAGGCCAGTGTTGATCAGTGGCTGTCCAGGCCTTTCAGAGACACTGACACGCCGGCAGCACGATGATGATGTCACTGACTCTACTGCTGACCACCCTGGGGCTCCTTGTTCAGGGTGAGACTCTCTTCTGAACACTTTGGTTCACCACCATGATGTTCTGCTGTGATGGAGAAACAGTGAAACAAGCAGCATTGACCTTCTTCCATCTGTTCTCCATGTTAAAGAAATGAGACTCTTCTGTTTGGATGTTGATCATCTTTCTCCAAACTGGATTTGTCTCAATAACCCTTCTGCTCTTTTTCATGTTTTCCAGATTCATCAGGAGAAATCATCCTGACTCAGTCTGCTGGACCTCAGTCTGTTGTTCCAGGACAGACTGTCTCCATCACATGTAAAGCCAGTTCAAGTGTTGGTAGCAGCCTTCACTGGTACCTTCAGAAATCTGGAGAATCTCCTAAACTCCTAATTTATAATGCTCAATCCCGTCATACTGGAGTTTCAGATCGTTTCAGTGGAAGTGGATCTGGATCTGACTTCACTTTGACCATCAGTAGAGTTCAGACTGAAGATGCAGGAGATTATTATTGTCAGCAGGGTTACAGCTCGTTCACACAGTGATACACCGTCGTACAAAAACCTCCTCAGCTGAAGAGGAACTGATCTCACTCAACAGCTGCACAGAAATACAGACACTTTACGTTTGACTGACAATGAAGATATTATAACAGAATAATATCAGGAAATACTATTTATACTGTAGTATGTTTTAATGGTAATCTTGTTGAAATAGAGTATTAATTAATACAATGAAAGTCTCATCAAAGATGAGTGGAACACTAGATAAGTTAATAAAGGTAACATGAACACTAGATATTTGGCTCTGAAATACAATATTTACTTCCGTGTGTTCTAAAGATTATTTTTCAAGTAATTAAAATGTAATTTAAAGTTTATTTGATGTATTTTCAAGTCAAACAGTTAATTTTCCAACTAACCTAAACACATTGTGTGTGTTTTGATGATCTTCTGTACATAGGAAAACACTTAAGATATGTTATAATTTAATTCATAATACTTTCTGGACACTTTTAAAACCATTTCCACATGAAGGTTTCTACCAGTGACACACTTCATTTATGAGATACACAGTATATCTGATTTTCTAACATATTTAAACAATGACTTTGTTATAAAAAGGCTAATTTACTTAATTAGTGTAATTAAGCAGATTATGAGGTCACAAAATCTTTAAGGAATCTGGATTAAAGGAGGAATTTACTTCTATCATGTCTGGGTCACATTAAGCTCAAATGATACATTTTCTGATAATTTTTTGTTTTCAAAATATAAAATAACATCTAACATAACATTATATTAACTTCAAGGTTCTTTCTTAATAAATTGACAGACAATTTTAGAATCTTAAGACTGAATCTTTCTAGATTGTATTGAACTATTAAATCAGCAACAACTGTTTCTTTCACAATAACATAAATGAAAAAAAATAATTTGATGAAAACTTATTTATTGTGTTAAATCAACTTGAATTACAACAAGCAACAACAACACTTGATCAATGCAACATGTACTGAGACAGTGAGTGAGTGAAAGAAAGAGATGAACAGACATAAAGAGTTACAGAGTGCAGACTGAGATCAGTATCAGAGTGAAACCAGCAGCAGAGTCCCAGTGAGTCAGGTCAGGACTGGGAACACTGGTCTCTCCTCAGTGTCTCTGAGAGCGGAGTCTGGGAGCCCTGGGTGGCCTCACAGGTCACAGAGCCCACCTTCCTCCACTGGTCTGCAGGGAGCCTCAGGGTGCTGCTCCAGCTGTAGTGGCCGTCCTTCTCCAGCACCCCGGGGCTCCTGCTCTCCTCCCAGCTGCTGCTGCTGCTGCTGCTGCTGCCGTCCACCTTCCAGGCCAGACTCCAGTCTGAGGGGAAGCCCTTGTTGGCCAGGCACATGAGCGTGGCCTTCCCCTGCTGCAGCTCCTCACTGGAGGGGGGCAGCACCGTCAGGGTGGGACGGACATCACCTAGGAGACACCAATCAGCTTAGAGGACAGGGACCACACAGCTGTCAATCAAACACCAGACACGTGGACACCTTCAGAGAGTTGATTTCCTCCTTTAAGGAGTTTCTGTCAGATGTTCTTTCTGCTCCACCAGTCACTCACTCACACATTGTTTCACTTCCCTTTAAGAAGCCTCTCATGCATATCAGCACAGAGAGAGTCATCATACAGAATGAGCTGAAATATATCAAACTACACTGGAGATAAAACATCAATATGTGGACAAATATTAAATCTTTATCATCAGAAACCTTAACTAAACATTACTTATAAATATTCAGTGGAAACATTTACAAATACAGAAAATGAAGTGACTACAATCAAACGTTCTTCATGTGGATGTCAGTCGTCAATAAAAACTTTTCAAAGATTTAAAAATTTTGAAACAATATTTGACACAATGAAGAGGTTTTGCACATTTTCAAATATCTTCATCTTCAATTAGTTCCATTCTATTTTAATCATTCTGATTCTGTATTTGTTTAAAAACTGTTTTAATTGAGGTTGAAATTAACCAAAACTTTTTAAACATTTGTAGAAGTTTTATCTTTTTAACATTTCCAGCTGTTTAAGTTCCAGTAGGAGAGGAATGAGTAAATACATGTTTAGTAAAGCTGCTCTGAGTTAGTCTCCATGATAAAGGAGCAGAAATAAACACATGAATCCTAAAAGTGTACGATTAAAACAAGATGTATTCATCTGCCTCAAACATCCACAAACTACATTTAAAACATTACTTTAGAATAATTAGTTTAGTATTATTGTGCAGAAACTTACTTCCAACATCCAGTCTGGTTCCTCCACCAAAAGTCCACCACAGTGATACAAAGTCATTGAGCCGCCGTACAAAAACCTCTCACTGTAGAGAGACACGCTCTCTGACTCTGACACCAACAAACTCAACAAACACATTCACAGTTTACACATTGCATTTAATAAATGGTTAAATTACTAAAAACGGATTCAGAAATGATACATATGTATTTAACAATTTATTTTAGAAATGTTAGACATCTATGAGCAATATTAACTTGACTTTCACCAAAATCAATTGATGATTGATCAAGATATTCCTGAAGAAAAACTCTCCAACAAATCCTGACAAATGTAAATAATTATCATAAACTCATGTTTATTTTATACTATAATAAATTAAAAACACTATTTGTGTTTAAATCCGTCCCACAGTGATGTTGATGTGTATTGTAGTGAATTAGGGAGATTTTACTAAACATTCCAGAAGAAAATGTTTCCATCAAACTCAAAGCAAAGACTCTTATAAATGAGCACTGACACATTCCTGATCAATACTCTGATGAAGTGATTGATCCATTGATAAACAGCATCATCACAGTAATCCAAGTCCCTGTTGGAGTCAGTCAGAGCATTTCCATAGAGAGCCACTTTGCATCAGCAGCACCATGCTCCAGTGCTCTGGGAGAGTTTATAGTCCTGAGAGTTGAACACTGGATGACTGACAGCTGTCCTTCATCACAGCAGAAGACACAGAAATCCTCCTCATCACAAACATGACTTTGATCTGCGTCCTCATCTGGACTCTCCTCTGCTGCTGCTTCACAGGTAAAGTCCAGAGAATCAAACTCCTCTCCTCTATCAACATCCGTCCCTCTGAAATGAAGCCGACTAAACCGTGACGCTGCTTTATGTGTTTGTCTCTGTGTCCTCAGAGTCCAGAGGCCAGGTCACAGTGACTCAGCCTGGAGCAGTGAGCTCTGCTGTGGGAGGCTCCGTCTCCATCACATGTAGAACCAGTCAGAATGTTTATGTTTATAACTCTAATCACTGCTTAGCCTGGTACCAACAGAGAGATGGAGAAACTCCTAAACTGCTTATCTATGCAGCAACTACTCGACAATCAGGGATTTCAGGTCGTTTTACAGGCAGTGGATCAAACTCTGACTTCACTCTGACCATCAGTGGAGTCCAGACTGAAGATGCAGCAGTTTACTACTGTCAGAGTGAACACTACATCAACAGTCAGTGGGTGTTCACACAGTGAAAAAGCGTCGTACAAAAACCTCCCTCAGTCAGAATGAACAGAAACTGAACTGACTGCTGCAGCTGGAAGCTACTGCAGAGACTGATACACTTCACTGAAGACACACACACACACACACACACACACACACACACACACACACACACACACACACACACACACACACACACACACACACACACACACACATGCACACACACACACACACACACACACACATTTACTTGAGAAGATGACTCTTCTTCACCTCTATCTTTAACAGCATATTTATCGACATAACAAAAGACTTTTTAAACATGAAGATGAATTATCTCCACTTGACTTTGCATTTCATAATGAACACTTTGCATCTTTTTTGTCAGAAAATAATCAAGAAAAGCTTCATATGTAGCACCGTTTTAGCCCAGACTACATTTGACCTTTTTATTAAAATATAATGTTAGGATTTGGAGAACAGGTAGCAGGATCAGGACCCAACACAGATACAGATGAGGAGGAAGATGGAACAATTCAATGCTTTGTTTGAAATGGCTTACAGGCATGGTCTGCTGTTTAACAGTCTCTGTTGCTTAGGAAGGTTCCTAATTAAGTGAAATAAACCTGAATTATCTAAGTGGCAGCCATGATAAAAGCAGGTCTAAATCTCTAAATACTAAGGAACTGTGCTTCAATGTTTCCTTTCTCATGTCCCTGAGCATAGAAAACACTGGACCGTCATGATTTACCAAAGGAAAAGAGATAATAACATCCAACAATTCCACTACGGCAGCAACATTTACCAAAATGCACCATTCAGCCGTCAATAACATCATCTGTTACTGTTGAATTGCACATTATGCATAAATAGAAAACATCCCTTTAGGAGGAGGGATTCTATTTTGGACAAGAATCCTGAGTTGAATTCTACAACATTCAGATTTGTCACTCTACACATTTTTAATGTTTCATAAATAAAGTTGTTTAAAAACTAAATTTGAATCCACTGTAGCAGAGTGAAGGTGCAGTTGGATTTTATTTGCACCGTGGTTGTTTTTTCAACTCTTTCAATAACTTTGTGACATTTTCCATCAAAGGAAAAGTGGTTTAGAATAAATATAGGACGTCAGTTTGTTTTACTATTCAGCTGCTGCTATGGAGTCCAAAAGGAAGGAAAGAAACAGCAGGTGGGAAACAGGCAGCAAAACTCCAAACGAATGATACAACAAAGACAAGGAACAAAGAAACTGGGCTGGTATGAACAGTGAATGACTGATGGGGAAGTGGGAACAGGTGAGCAGGAGGTCAAAGGCAGGAAGTGAAGTGATCTGAAACGGTAGGAGAGGTGGAATACTACACATGGATGACATGAATGAATCAAAGGAAGAACATGGAGCATGGCAGATTATGACATGTAAAAGCAAAACACATCAAATACACACACAATGTAAGAATGCACCAAAAGAAGGAAGGTCCCTCTTAACATGTGTCTTTAGCTGCTTTCTACCACAACTTCCTCAAATCTTTAGTCTAACACTTCCACAGTTTTGGAGCCAGAGCCACAAAGGCACCTTTAAGCCTTTAGAGATGGAAACACAACAAGCTCTGATCATAGCAGGACAGATGTAGAGGAGATCATGCAGGACAAACTCACAGCTTCGCTTCCAATGGCTTCCTTTCATCCTTTAAAACCAGCTAAACACTGTTAGGCTGCATCGAGACAATTATCAGATGTGACGTGAACATAATCCCTTTAGTTCTTCTAAAAATCATCACCTAAAGTTATGAAATATTGGTGATCTGACCCAGTGATCAACCCAGTCTCCTGTGATCTCATGGATCATTTCCACACACACAGACTGTGTTGTCATCGCTTTCATTCAAACATTTTGTTGAATCAATTCTCTTTCATATGACGCTGATGATATCCCGCTTTCTATTTCTAATCTATTTTCTTTAATGTATTCAGATATTTTAAAAAATGAAACCAATTAAGTTAAATTCTTACAACACATGAGTCATAATCAAGAGCAGACTCCAGTGGTGTGAGACGATGTAGTTGTTTTCCATCACAATGCTTTTAATGATGTGTCGTTACCAAAGTTAATTCATAACAAAACAAACCTGAAACAACCATGGAGAACATGTTCCCCTTAAAGTATGAAGAAGTGAATATAAAATAAGGATATTGTTGTAATTATTAAGGCTTCATCCTTTATTGTGATTAGTATTCCTGATATAAAATATATGTCACAGAAATAAGTCATGTCTGCTCTATTAATAAAGAGCACAAAGACATTACTATTTGATGACATTTTTATTGTTTTGAACAATTAAAACAAACAATAATACAAAAAGCAAGAAACCATTATGTTGAAACATTTAATGAGGAACAGAGAGAGAGAGAGAGAGAGAGAGAGAGAGAGAGAGAGAGAGAGAGAGAGAGAGAGAGAGAGAGAGTTACAGACTGAGATCAGTATCAGAGTGAAACCAGCAGCAGAGTCCCAGTGAGTCAGGTCAGGACTGGGAACACTGGTCTCTCCTCAGTGTCTCTGAGAGCGGAGTCTGGGAGCCCTGGGTGGCCTCACAGGTCACAGAGCCCACCTTCCTCCACTGGTCTGCAGGGAGCCTCAGGGTGCTGCTCCAGCTGTAGTGGCCGTCCTTCTCCAGCACCCCGGGGCTCCTGCTCTCCTCCCAGCTGCTGCTGCTGCTGCTGCTGCTGCCGTCCACCTTCCAGGCCAGACTCCAGTCTGAGGGGAAGCCCTTGTTGGCCAGGCACATGAGCGTGGCCTTCCCCTGCTGCAGCTCCTCACTGGAGGGGGACAGCACCGTCAGGGTGGGAGGGACATCACCTAGGAGACACCAATCAGCTTAGAGGACAGGGACCACACAGCTGTCAATCAAGCACCAGACACGTGGACACCTTCACTGTGAGAGAGTTGATTTCCTCCTTTAAGGAGTTTCTGTCAGATGTTCTTTCTGCTCCACCAGTCACTCACTCACACATTGTTTCACTTCCCTTTAAGAAGCCTCTCATGCATATCAGCACAGAGAGAGTCATCATACAGAATGAGCTGAAATATATCAAACTACACTGGAGATAAAACATCAATATGTGGACAAATATTAAATCTTTATCATCAGAAACCTTAACTAAACATTACTTATAAATATTCAGTGGAAACATTTACAAGTACAGAAAATGAAGTGACTACAATCAAACGTTCTTCATGTGGATGTCAGTCATCAATAAAAACTGTTCAAAGATTTAAACATTTGGAAACAATATTTGACACAATGAAGAAGTTTTGCACATTTTCAAATATCTTTATCTTCAATTAGATCAATTCAGTTTGAATCATTCTGATTCTATATTAGTTTAAAAACTGTTTTAATTAAGGTCGAAATAAACAAAACTTTTAAAACATTTGTAGAAGTTTTATCTGTTTAACATTTCCAGCTGTTTAAGTTCCAGTAGGAGAGGAATGAGTAAATACATGTTTAGTAAAGCTGCTCTGAGTTAGTCTCCATGATAAAGGAGCAGAAATAAACACATGAATCCTAAAAGTGTACGATTAAAACAAGATGTATTCATCTGCCTCAAACATCCAAAAACTACATTTAAAACATTACTTTAGAATAATTAGTTTAGTATTATTGTGCAGAAACTTACTTCCAACATCCAGTCTGGTTCCTCCACCAAAAGTCCACCACAGTGATACAAAGTCATTGAGCCGCCGTACAAAAACCTCTCACTGTAGAGAGACACGCTCTCTGACTCTGACACCAACAAACTCAACAAACACGTTCACAGTTTACACATTGCATTTAATAAATGGTTAAATTTCTAAAAACGGGTTCAGAAATGATACATATGTATTTAACAATTTATTTTAGAAATGTGAGACATCTATGAGCAATATTAACTTGACTTTCACCAAAATCAATTGATGATTGATCAAGATATTCCTGAAGAAAAACTCTCCAACAAATCCTGACAAATGTAAATAATTATCATAAACTCATATTTATTTTATACTATAATAAATTAAAAACACTATTGTTGTTTAAATCCGTCCCACAGTGATGTTGATGTGTGTTGTAGTGAATTAGGGAGATTTTACAAAACATTCCAGAAGAAAATGTTTCCATCAAACTCAAAGCAAAGACTCTTATAAATGAGCACTGACACATTCCTGATCAATACTCTGATGAAGTGATTGATCCATTGATAAACAGCATCATCACAGTAATCCAAGTCCCTGTTGGAGTCAGTCAGAGCATTTCCATAGAGAGCCACTTTGCATCAGCAGCACCATGCTCCAGTGCTCTGGGAGAGTTTATAGTCCTGAGAGTTGAACACTGGATGACTGACAGCTGTCCTTCATCACAGCAGAAGACACAGAAATCCTCCTCATCACAAACATGACTTTGATCTGCGTCCTCATCTGGACTCTCCTCTGCTGCTGCTTCACAGGTAAAGTCCAGAGAATCAAACTCCTCTCCTCTATCAACATCCGTCCCTCTGAAATGAAGCCGACTAAACCGTGACGCTGCTTTATGTGTTTGTCTCTGTGTCCTCAGAGTCCAGAGGCCAGGTCACAGTGACTCAGCCTGGAGCAGTGAGCTCTGCTGTGGGAGGCTCCGTCTCCATCACATGTAGGACCAGTCAGAGAGTAGATGATGGAGAGGACCAATTCTGGTATCAACACAGAGATGGAGAATCTCCTAAACTGCTCATTAACTATGGTAACAGACAAGTATCAGGGATTCCAGATCGTTTTACAGGCAGTGGATCAAATACTGACTTCACTCTGACCATCAGTGGAGTTCAGGCTGAAGATGCAGCAGTTTACTACTGTAAGGGTGAATTCTACATCAACAGTCAGAGGGTGTTCACACAGTGAAAAAGCGTCGTACAAAAACCTCCCTCAGTCAGAATGAACAGAAACTGAACTGACTGCTGCAGCTGGAAGCTACTGCAGAGACTGATACACTTCACTGAAGACACACACACACACACACACACACACACGCGCGCGCACACACACACACACACACACACACACACACACACGCACACACTTCTCATTAGAATCAAAGAAAAGACTTCACAGTTCACCTCCTGTATTTTATTTCTTAAGATAAGTTTACATATTAATTGGTACAAGTGTTTGTATGTAATGAACCAGTAGATGTAAATCTTGTATCTCCATGACGTAATACATTTTAAATTGAATCTCTGGTTTCCTCCATCAAGAAATGCAACAACATCTCAGACTTCTCATCTCAGCCACACATCATAAAATCAGCTTCTTTGCAGATGACCTCCTTATATACATCTCAGTATCATCATCTTCCTTCTCTCAGCTCCTAATCTGATTATTAATCAAAGCAGGTTTTCTTACTACACTCACTCCTCTTATATATGAACATCAAAGTTTAATCCACAAGTTGGAGTTTACATCTGAAGACAGACAAAGACACAAACATTCATGATTTCATGATTTCTCGGAACAATACATTGACTTTCATTCATTTTGTGGGAATTACCTTAACCATAATCACAACCAGCCCAATCTTAACCCTTATTCTTACCTCAATCCAAGTCTTCAGCCTAAAATGTGATGTTTTACGTGGTGCAGAAGGGCCTTTTGTCCTCATAAGGAAGGCAAGTACCCACAATGTGACTGTGTAATCAGATTTATGTCCCCACAAGACCTGCAAAAGCACAGAGATACACACACACACTCCAGTAGTTGGTTATCTGGTCTATACAGACCACTCATTGTTACTTTGGATCAATGTTGATACATACAGTATAGAATACAAAAACAGTTATAAAGATGAACTAGTTATGGACGACTTGTCTCTCCACCACTCTCAGTATTTAGCATTAAAACACGTGTTTCTTCCTCAGTGAAGTCCTTTAACATCTCAGGTATCTGTTCACTCACACCATCAGAAGATCAGCCTGTATGCTGATGACATCCTATTACCTGCCACTAACTCTTCATTTTACTTTCTATCCTTTTTTTTCATCTGATCACATGATACAGCAGCTTTTTTTTGGCGACTCTCTGCTTATTAAATGTGCAGGAAATATTTTGCATTGTTTGGAAACCACATTTCATCAAACTGAGATAAAGTAGTTAAAAGTCAAGCATTGTATTTATGTCAAATAAATTACAGATCATTTAGAAAGCAGGAAGCACCTTTCTGTTCACCTGACTTGATAAACATCTACAAAACTGTCTTTCCTAGAATCAATTTACTTTTTGTTATTACAGCTGATATTATACCCTCAGACTGACTCTCTTAACATTAGGTTAAAATAAGACAAAAACCTGAAGTTGATTTGAGACCCGTGGTGGATCTGGGTCCTTCTACATCACTCGTACATTCTGTACTCGATAGAAAAAAGAAACATATCAATCTTGGTAGGAATTAAAAATGATCATATGTAGTGAGACTCAAATTTCTTCCATAATATAATTTACATCAGCCTTTCAAACTGCTTGATGGAAACTGGATCTCAAGATATTTTCACTCCATTATGTCATGATTTAAATAGCCAGAGAGGAGGAAACATGATGGTGTGTTGAGGACAGCTACACTTCACTGACTCTGTGTGTTTGCATATGTGTCCTGCCTCTCTGCTCCCAGCCGTTAAGAGGCCAGTGTTGATCAGTGGCTGTCCAGGCCTTTCAGAGACACTGACACGCCGGCAGCACGATGATGATGTCACTGACTCTACTGCTGACCACCCTGGGGCTCCTTGTTCAGGGTGAGACTCTCTTCTGAACACTTTGGTTCACCACCATGATGTTCTGCTGTGATGGAGAAACAGTGAAACAAGCAGCATTGACCTTCTTCCATCTGTTCTCCATGTTAAAGAAATGAGACTCTTCTGTTTGGATGTTGATCATCTTTCTCCAAACTGGATTTGTCTCAATAACCCTTCTGCTCTTTTTCATGTTTTCCAGATTCATCAGGAGAAATCATCCTGACTCAGTCTGCTGGACCTCAGTCTGTTGTTCCAGGACAGACTGTCTCCATCACATGTAAAGCCAGTTCAACTGCTAGTATCTACCTTCACTGGTACCTTCAGAAATCAGGAGAATCTCCAAAACTTTTGATATATCAGGCTACAAATCGTCAGTCTGGAGTTTCAGCTCGTTTCAGTGGAAGTGGATCTGGGACTGACTTCACTTTGACCATCAGTGGAGTTCAGACTGAAGATGCAGGAGATTATTATTGTCAGCAGAGTAACAGCATCCCGTTCACACAGTGATACACCGTCGTACAAAAACCTCCTCAGCTGAAGAGGAACTGATCTCACTCAACAGCTGCACAGAAATACAGACACTTTACATTTGACTGACAATGAAGATATTATAACAGAATAATGTCAGGAAATACTATTTATACTATAGTAAGTAATCATGGTAATCTTGTTGAAATAGATCATTAATCAATTCAATGATAACTTCTCAGACTTTGTAGTTCATTCATATTCATTTTACTTTCTGGAAACTTCTAAAAATGTTTCCACATGAGAGTTTCTACCAATGACAAACTTAATTTGTGATATTCATGAAGTATATCAAATTTTACTTAAACTATTTAAGATTCAGCTTTGATACAAAAAAAATACAATTTCAATCAGAGTAATACAATTTTAAGGAATCTGGAATAATGGATGGATTTAATTATATTATGTCAGGGTCACATTAACCTTATATATGGATTATCAAATTCGTTTTTTTTTAAATGTGAAAACAATATTAAACACAACATTGTAGTATTATTACATTATTTCAGTTGAAATGTCCAAGTCATTTTAAAACATTCAGTTGTGTTGAATGTTTCCAGAATCAATGGAACTATTAAAACAGCAACATATGTTTATTCTTCAATAACATGCATGAAAACAACTCATTTGATGAACAGTTCTTTATTGTAGTGAAATAATGAAAATTAGCAACATTTTTTTTTGTGTTCAAAATATAAAACAACATTGAACATGGCATTATATTAACTTGAAGTTGCTTGTTTAGGAAATTGCCAGGAACTTTTAGAATCTTGAGACTCAATCTTTCTATATTTTATTGAACAATTAAAACAGCAACATCTGTTTCTTTCATAAAAATATACATTAAAACAATTAATTTGATGAAAAGTTCTTTATCGTTTTAAATCAACCTAAATTTCAGCAAACAAACTTCATCAATGAAACATGCACCGAGACAGTGATGCATGAAAGAAAGAGATAAACAGACATAAAGAGTTACAGAGTGCAGACTGAGAGTATCATTTTACTGTACATTTTTAGTGTCTTAGATGATATCGACAAATTATATAATTTAACACAATTCAGTACAGAGTACATGACTGAGCATTATTTCTTTCTAAAATCATCACCTTAATTATATACTCCAAGTTATCTGATGCTAAAACAAACTCAGTCTCATTGGATTCAATAGATCAATTGTTTAAATGTAAGACAGTCAAATATGGAAGCAGTTATACTTTTATAATATACATGGGCACAGCTGATTTGATAAATAGGTCTTCAGTATTTTAAAAGAACAATAGTTTTACTACAAGCAGTGAATAACGAACGTGTTTTTATCCTTCAGAAAGATAGGAGACAGAGACTGTGATCATTTCTCTTTTGTGTCCAGTCTTTTGATAACGTTTTACTGTTTCATTAAAACATTATTAAATGTAAAAAACTAAAATAAAATTCATGTTATCTCACATTATGCAGATGATACCCTGCTTTTTATAACTTGTCTTGAAAAGTCTTGTTATTTAGAATTTGAATTCAGATGTTCACAATTTCTTTGAAGAATTTAACAACACATGAACATAACATGGATCTTCTTAACCCTTACATACTGTTTATATTTGATACCTTCACAGTATGGTTCGGGTCAATTTTGACCCAGACCAAGAATTCCCTCATAGTAAGTGTCTGTACCAAATTTTAAACTACAGATCTATTTAGAATGTCTAAATAGCCTATGTCTCATTAATACATGTATGATTAATCCTTAATAAATGTTTCAGAGAGCAGGAAGAGTGTAGTTTTACAACATTCGTTTTTGGAGAAAAACCTCTACTATTACACATTATCATGTCCTGTTTTACATAAGACATAAAAACATAAAAGCCATAATGACTTAAATATATTGTATTGAATTTGAAAATGTCATGAACATTCTGTAACTGTTGGAATTTATAATATAACCATATTTAATCATTGCAACCATTAAACGCTGTCCCCACTGCTATATCATAAGAAATCATGATTATCAATATTATTTCAACATTTACCACTTAGAACACAAAGCATTACATAATAAAATGCTTATTATAAACTAGTCAATAATCAGTCAGTAATCAGAGCTTTCTTCCATGTTGTCTTCCTGCTCTGACACATCCTCCACATCACTGTCAACCTCCTCATGTTGGAAGAACAGATCGAGGGCCTGTTGCACACTAAATCTTGCTGCCATGATGTCAGTCACTGAAAGGGCAGCTCAGGTACCTTTATAATGTTATGATCCCCACCCCCACCCTCCCAACTTGCTTGTGCTTGCAGGTGCAGATCTTGTGTCTGTTACAAGGCACCCTCTGACCTCTGGATGACCTCTGTTCCCTTTGTGCACCATGATCACTCCTGTGCTGTTTACTATTTCACTGTTTCAAGATTCCCCCATGCCCCTTCAAAGACCAGCAGGTGTCTGTCTCTGCGGGAACCTGGTCGAATGTTGTTGGAACACAGACAGTTCTCGTGACAGTGTCGAGGTCCCCCTTGAACTCTGTCACCACTGTCCTATAAAAAATACACACAAATATGGCCTGTACAGTTTCAAGATTCCCTAAAACCACCACTTTCCTTGATTTCCCCACACTGGTAGATCCAAAATCCATCTCAATAGATACGGGTCAAATTTGACCCGAAACAGCCTCAGTGTACAAAAATGTGTAGCACCTGTTCAAAAGTATAGAATTTTAAAATATTTTCATATTTGTGTATTTTGGGTCACTTTAGGAAAAGTCATCAAATTTCAGGCTAAAAGAATGACGTTCAGGGTATTTTTACTGCTGTCAAATGTCAAAACGGGTCAAATTTGATCCTAACAGTATGAGGTTAAACATTAGTATTAAAAGAGAGCTTTGTGATTCACCATTCAAATGTTCTTACCATGTGTATTGTTACCAAAGTTATTGAATATAGTTCATACTGGAATGACAATAAACAAATATCCAGTCATAAAACCTTTTAAAAGTAATTAGACATAATTAGAGTTAATATTTTGATTTTTTTGTGCATTGATCTTACTAATGTTCCTAATATATAATAAATATCAAAGAAAGAAAGTCAAAAGAGACATCACTTTTATAATACACATGATATAATCTTTATTATTTTAAAATGATGAAACCATCAACACAAGCAAGTTCATGTTTAAACATGAGAGAAAGAGAACCAGAGAGAGTTACAGAGTGCAGACTGAGATCAGTATCAGAGTGAAACCAGCAGCAGAGGCCCAGTGAGTCAGGTCAGGACTGGGAACACTGGTCTCTCCTCAGTGTCTCTGAGAGCGGAGTCTGGGAGCCCTGGGTGGCCTCACAGGTCACAGAGCCCACCTTCCTCCACTGGTCTGCAGGGAGCCTCAGGGTGCTGCTCCAGCTGTAGTGGCCGTCCTTCTCCAGCACCCCGGGGCTCCTGCTCTCCTCCCAGCTGCTGCTGCTGCTGCTGCTGCTGCCGTCCACCTTCCAGGCCAGACTCCAGTCTGAGGGGAAGCCCTTGTTGGCCAGGCACATGAGCGTGGCCTTCCCCTGCTGCAGCTCCTCACTGGAGGGGGGCAGCACCGTCAGGGTGGGAGGGACATCACCTAGGAGACACCAATCAGCTTAGAGAACAGGGACCACACAGCTGTCAATCAAACACCAGACACGTGGACACCTTCACTGTGAGAGAGTTGATTTCCTCCTTTAAGGAGTTTCTGTCAGATGTTCTTTCTGCTCCACCAGTCACTCACTCACACATTGTTTCACTTCCCTTTAAGAAGCCTCTCATGCATATCAGCACAGAGAGAGTCATCATACAGAATGAGCTGAAATATATCAAACTACACTGGAGGTAAAACATCAATATGTGGACAAATATTAAATCTTTATCATCAGAAACCTTAACTAAACATTACTTATAAATATTCAGTGGAAACATTTACAAGTACAGAAAATTAAGTGACTACAATCAAACGTTCTTCATGTGGATGTCAGTCATCAATAAAAAATGTTCAAAAACTTTCAAATTTTGAAACAATATTTGACACAATGAAGAAGTTTTGCACATTTTCAAATATCTTTATCTTCACTCGGTTCAATTATATTTGAATCATTCTGATTCTGAATTAATTTAAAAATAGTTTTAATTAAGGTCGAAATAAAAAAACTTTAAAAACATTTGTAGAAGTTTTATCTGTTTAACATTTCCAGCTGTTTAAGTTCCAGTAGGAGAGGAATGAGTAAATACATGTTTAGTAAAGCTGCTCTGAGTTAGTCTCCATGATAAAGGAGCAGAAATAAACACATGAATCCTAAAAGTGTACGATTAAAACAAGATGTATTCATCTGCCTCAAACATCCAAAAACTACATTTAAAACATTACTTTAGAATAATTAGTTTAGTATTATTGTGCAGAAACTTACTTCCAACATCCAGTCTGGTTCCTCCACCAAAAGTCAACCACAGTGATACAAAGTCATTGAGCCGCCGTACAAAAACCTCTCACTGTAGAGAGACACGCTCTCTGACTCTGACACCAACAAACTCAACAAACACATTCACAGTTTACACATTGCATTTAATAAATAGTTAAATTACTAAAAACTGGTTCAGAAATGATACATATGTATTTAACAATTTATTTTAGAAATGTTAGACATCTATGAGCAATATTAACTTGACTTTCACCAAAATCAATTGATGATTGATCAAGATATTCCTGAAGAAAAACTCTCCAACAAATCCTGACAAATGTAAATAATTATCATAAACTCATGTTTATTTTATACTATAATAAATTAAAAACACTATTGTTGTTTAAATCCGTCCCACAGTGATGTTGATGTGTGTTGTAGTGAATTAGGGAGATTTTACAAAACATTCCAGAAGAAAATGTTTCCATCAAACTCAAAGCAAAGACTCTTATAAATGAGCACTGACACATTCCTGATCAATACTCTGATGAAGTGATTGATCCATTGATAAACAGCATCATCACAGTAATCCAAGTCCCTGTTGGAGTCAGTCAGAGCATTTCCATAGAGAGCCACTTTGCATCAGCAGCACCATGCTCCAGTGCTCTGGGAGAGTTTATAGTCCTGAGAGTTGAACACTGGATGACTGACAGCTGTCCTTCATCACAGCAGAAGACACAGAAATCCTCCTCATCACAAACATGACTTTGATCTGCGTCCTCATCTGGACTCTCCTCTGCTGCTGCTTCACAGGTAAAGTCCAGAGAATCAAACTCCTCTCCTCTATCAACATCCGTCCCTCTGAAATGAAGCCGACTAAACCGTGACGCTGCTTTATGTGTTTGTCTCTGTGTCCTCAGAGTCCAGAGGCCAGGTCACAGTGACTCAGCCTGGAGCAGTGAGCTCTGCTGTGGGAGGCTCCGTCTCCATCACATGTAGAACCAGTCAGAATGTTTATGTTTATAACTCTAATCACTGCTTAGCCTGGTACCAACAGAGAGATGGAGAAACTCCTAAACTGCTTATCTATGCAGCAACTACTCGACAATCAGGGATTTCAGGTCGTTTTACAGGCAGTGGATCAAACTCTGACTTCACTCTGACCATCAGTGGAGTCCAGACTGAAGATGCAGCAGTTTACTACTGTCAGAGTTTTCACTACATCAGCAGTCAGAGGGTGTTCACACAGTGAAAAAGCGTCGTACAAGAACCTCCCTCAGTCAGAATGAACAGAAACTGAACTGACTGCTGCAGCTGGAAGCTACTGCAGAGACTGATACACTTCACTGAAGACACACACACACACACACACACACACACACACACGCACACACACACACACACACACACACACATTTACTTGAGAAGATGACTCTTCTTCACCTCTATCTTTAACAGCATATTTATCGACATAACAAAAGACTTTTTAAACATGAAGATGAATTATCTCCACTTGACTTTGCATTTCATAATGAACACTTTGCATCTTTTTTGTCAGAAAGTAATCAAGAAAAGCTTCATATGTAGCACCGTTTTAGCCCAGACTACATTTGACCTTTTTATTAAAATATAATGTTAGGATTTGGAGAACAGGTAGCAGGATCAGGACCCAACACAGATACAGATGAGGAGGAAGATGGAACAATTCAATGCTTTGTTTGAAATGGCTTACAGGCATGGTCTGCTGTTTAACAGTCTCTGTTGCTTAGGAAGGTTCCTAATTAAGTGAAATAAACCTGAATTATCTAAGTGGCAGCCATGATAAAAGCAGGTCTAAATCTCTAAATACTAAGGAACTGTGCTTCAATGTTTCCTTTCTCATGTCCGTTAGCATAGAAAACACTGGACCGTCATGATTTACCAAAGGAAAAGAGATAATAACATCCAACAATTCCACTACGGCAGCAACATTTACCAAAATTCACCATTCAGCCGTCAATAACATCATCTGTTACTGTTGAATTGCACATTATGCATAAATAGAAAACATCCCTTTAGGAGGAGGGATTCTATTTTGGACAAGAATCCTGAGTTGAATTCTACAACATTCAGATTTGTCACTCTACACATTTTTAATGTTTCATAAATAAAGTTGTTTAAAAACTAAATTTGAATCCACTGTAGCAGAGTGAAGGTGCAGTTGGATTTTATTTGCACCGTGGTTGTTTTTTCAACTCTTTCAATAACTTTGTGACATTTTCCATCAAAGGAAAAGTGGTTTAGAATAAATATAGGACGTCAGTTTGTTTTACTATTCAGCTGCTGCTATGGAGTCCAAAAGGAAGGAAAGAAACAGCAGGTGGGAAACAGGCAGCAAAACTCCAAACGAATGATACAACAAAGACAAGGAACAAAGAAACTGGGCTGGTATGAACAGTGAATGACTGATGGGGAAGTGGGAACAGGTGAGCAGGAGGTCAAAGGCAGGAAGTGAAGTGATCTGAAACGGTAGGAGAGGTGGAATACTACACATGGATGACATGAATGAATCAAAGGAAGAACATGGAGCATGGCAGATTATGACATGTAAAAGCAAAACACATCAAATACACACACAATGTAAGAATGCACCAAAAGAAGGAAGGTCCCTCTTAACATGTGTCTTTAGCTGCTTTCTACCACAACTTCCTCAAATCTTTAGTCTAACACTTCCACAGTTTTGGAGCCAGAGCCACAAAGGCACCTTTAAGCCTTTAGAGATGGAAACACAACAAGCTCTGATCATAGCAGGACAGATGTAGAGGAGATCATGCAGGACAAACTCACAGCTTCGCTTCCAATGGCTTCCTTTCATCCTTTAAAACCAGCTAAACACTGTTAGGCTGCATCGAGACAATTATCAGATGTGACGTGAACATAATCCCTTTAGTTCTTCTAAAAATCATCACCTAAAGTTATGAAATATTGGTGATCTGACCCAGTGATCAACCCAGTCTCCTGTGATCTCATGGATCATTTCCACACACACAGACTGTGTTGTCATCGCTTTCATTCAAACATTTTGTTGAATCAATTCTCTTTCATATGACGCTGATGATATCCCGCTTTCTATTTCTAATCTATTTTCTTTAATGTATTCAGATATTTTAAAAAATGAAACCAATTAAGTTAAATTCTTACAACACATGAGTCATAATCAAGAGCAGACTCCAGTGGTGTGAGACGATGTAGTTGTTTTCCATCACAATGCTTTTAATGATGTGTCGTTACCAAAGTTAATTCATAACAAAACAAACCTGAAACAACCATGGAGAACATGTTCCCCTTAAAGTATGAAGAAGTGAATATAAAATAAGGATATTGTTGTAATTATTACAGTTTTTCTCGATTGCTAAGTCACATTTCTTGAAATGGTCACCCATTTTCTCAAAACTGTAAACACAAAACCTCATCTTCAAGCACTATTTACAAAACCTCTGAATCCTCTTGCAAAATGAAACTTTCGCCTCAAAACAGTTTTACCTGTGCTCAAAATCAAACACTGCTCTCAAATCATAAACAAAGTGATCAAAATAATATACACTATCAAGCAGTCATTAAACAATACACCAATAAATATAAAACACATTGTTCAAAACATATAGTTCTCAGGGAGAAGTAGATTTTTAATCTCAAAACAAATTTCATATCAACGAAAACATGTTCTATTACAGTATCTCAAAATTGATCAGAAATTACTACTGTGCTTTGCTCTTTGCAATTTCTTTTGTTCTTCCTCCTCCTTGTACCCCTATTTTTACAGTACTGTACCCTGCGTCTCACAAACGTGTCCTTTGTCTCTGTGATACTGTAATTCTTGTTCTTTGTTGATATGAACCTGCAACCAGTCAAAATCTATTGAGCAGTCAGTACTGTTACTGTAACAAATAGAAAGCACGATGTTCAAGGCCATACAATTTGTTTATTGTACATTATACAGCCTACAATGCACTGTAGGCCTACTACAGTATACAATACTACAGTAAAAGGGACAAAAATCAAAGGAGTCAACATGTCATCAATGTGCTTCTTCTTGTCTTTGGGCTGGGTCAGGCCAGAGCACTTCGTCGACATCACAAGCAATATTTTCTCTCCTGAGGCAACGGGGGAAGAAGCCTCTTGTGTGCCGTATCCAGCCCTGACATGATTCCTCACCTATATCACCACAGGCTAATTCCATGGCTTGCAGCAGATTTACTCTGGTGTAGGGTTGTCTATCATACACTTTCCATCTCCATGAGGAGAAAAACTCCTCAATCGCATTCAGGAAAGGCGAGTATGGAGGGAGGTACAAGGTCATAAACTGACCATTGATGTTAAACCATTCCCTTACCTGAGCAGCTCGGTGGAAACTGACATTGTCCAGCACTATCACATTGGTGGGAATGGGATTCTCATTTAGCTCTTGACCCTGCTGCTCAAATAAAATATCTCTTAGATTGGCCAGAAATCTTAGAAGATGCTGGGTGTTATATGGCCCGAGTGTAACATGGTGATGTAGAACACCGTGGTTGCTGATAGCAGCACAGATTGTGACATTGCCACCTCGTTGACCAGGGACTTCAACAATGGCCCGCTGTCCAATCACGTTTCGGCCTCTCCTTCTCCTCTTTGTTAGATTGAAGCCTGCTTCATCGACAAAGATTAACTCATGGGGTCTGTCCAAGGATTCCAAGTCAAATATTGTCTGTGTAGGAATACAATATAATGTATGTAGAATTTAGTAAGTTGTACAGAGACAGTGCTATATTGTAGAGTTCAATTAGGCCTACTGTATGCACTTCTGATTCACATACATTGTATGTACTGAAGAGTAATGTCATTCACATAGTATGTGGCAGTACTGTAGACAATCTGGATTACAGTAAATGTGTCTGAATGTACACTTACTTGCACATACTGAGCTCGCAGTTCTTTCACCCTTGGTGAGTTGTGCTCAAAAGGTACTCTGTATACTTGTTTCATTCGTATCCTGTTACGATGGAGGACACGGTCAATTGTGGAAATGCTCACACTGTCGATTCCCTGGAAGTGTGTGTTGTCTTGTATCACTCGTTCCTGGATTTCTCTGAGTCGTATTAAATCATCTTGAAGGACCATGCCCACTATAACGGTCTCTTGCTCCTGAGTGAATATAGCTCTCCTTCCACCTGCATGTGGCAGCCTTACAGTTCTACAAAAAGTAGATGTGCAGTTACAAAACATATTCATGCAGTACAATACATACAGTGATGAACTTTACAAATGTCTATTGAAACAGCTGCATATAGTGTAGTACAGTAAATTTGCAATTACAAAAATACAGTAGCATACTGTACCTGTTCTCTTCTCTGAATGTCCTCACTATGGCGGACACAGAAAATCGGCTCAAATTGGGGTGCACTCTAAGTCCTGCTTCCCTCATTGTCAGTCTGTGGACTATAACATGGTCTATGACTGTTGCTCGAATTTCATCAGATATTTCCACTCTTTGTCTTCCTCTTCCTATTCGTCCTCCTCTTCCTCTTTCTTGCCCTCCTCCTCTTCCTCCTCGTCGCCCACCTCACATACGTACTTGCCCTCGTCCTCGTCCTCTCACATTGTTTCTTCTATCCATTCTCAGACTTTCTCCTTCCCACCTTCAACCACCTGTTTGCTCTCTAAACTGGCTTATATTGGTTGTATCACATCATTTGATACAAGTGAAATCAATTTTGAGTGATTGTGTTTAATCAATGACATGTGTTCTCTATTTGTATTTGATTGTTGCCACTTGTGTTTACCAGTATGGATGACATGTGCATTAGAGTGCAGAATGTGTTTTGAGACTGAGAATGTGTTTAGAGTTTTGCTGAAAAGTCTAAGTGAGATCTGCAAATTGTGTTTTACCAAGTGAAATAGTTTAAGGTATTGACAACAGACTGCACAATTAGCTAAACGAGTTCAGGCAACTGAGAACTTTGTTCAGCCAATGGGTTTTAGTGTTTTAGCAATTGAGAAAAACTGTAAGGCTTCATCCTTTATTGTGATTAGTATTCCTGATATAAAATATATGTCACAGAAATAAGTCATGTCTGCTCTATTAATAAAGAGCACAAAGACATTACTATTTGATGACATTTTTATTGTTTTGAACAATTAAAACAAACAATAATACAAAAAGCAAGAAACCATTATGTTGAAACATTTAATGAGGAACAGAGAGAGAGAGAGAGAGAGAGAGAGAGAGAGAGAGAGAGAGTTACAGACTGAGATCAGTATCAGAGTGAAACCAGCAGCAGAGTCCCAGTGAGTCAGGTCAGGACTGGGAACACTGGTCTCTCCTCAGTGTCTCTGAGAGCGGAGTCTGGGAGCCCTGGGTGGCCTCACAGGTCACAGAGCCCACCTTCCTCCACTGGTCTGCAGGGAGCCTCAGGGTGCTGCTCCAGCTGTAGTGGCCGTCCTTCTCCAGCACCCCGGGGCTCCTGCTCTCCTCCCAGCTGCTGCTGCTGCTGCTGCTGCTGCCGTCCACCTTCCAGGCCAGACTCCAGTCTGAGGGGAAGCCCTTGTTGGCCAGGCACATGAGCGTGGCCTTCCCCTGCTGCAGCTCCTCACTGGAGGGGGGCAGCACCGTCAGGGTGGGAGGGACATCACCTAGGAGACACCAATCAGCTTAGAGGACAGGGACCACACAGCTGTCAATCAAACACCAGACACGTGGACACCTTCACTGTGAGAGAGTTGATTTCCTCCTTTAAGGAGTTTCTGTCAGATGTTCTTTCTGCTCCACCAGTCACTCACTCACACATTGTTTCACTTCCCTTTAAGAAGCCTCTCATGCATATCAGCACAGAGAGAGTCATCATACAGAATGAGCTGAAATATATCAAACTACACTGGAGATAAAACATCAATATGTGGACAAATATTAAATCTTTATCATCAGAAACCTTAACTAAACATTACTTATAAATATTTAGTGGAAACATTTACAAGTACAGAAAATGAAGTGACTACAATCAAACGTTCTTCATGTGGATGTCAGTCATCAATAAAAACTGTTCAAAGATTTTCAAATTTGGAAACAATATTTGACACAATGAAGAAGTTTTGCACATTTTCAAATATCTTTATCTTCAATTAGATCAATTCAGTTTGAATCATTCTGATTCTGAATTAGTTTAAAAACAGTTTTAATTGAGGTTGAAATTAACCAAAACTTTTTAAACATTTGTAGAAGTTTTATCTGTTTTACATTTCCAGCTGTTTAAGTTCCAGTAGGAGAGGAATGAGTAAATACATGTTTAGTAAAGCTGCTCTGAGTTAGTCTCCATGATAAAGGAGCAGAAATAAACACATGAATCCTAAAAGTGTACGATTAAAACAAGATGTATTCATCTGCCTCAAACATCCAAAAACTACATTTAAAACATTACTTTAGAATAATTAGTTTAGTATTATTGTGCAGAAACTTACTTCCAACATCCAGTCTGGTTCCTCCACCAAAAGTCCACCACAGTGATACAAAGTCATTGAGCCGCCGTACAAAAACCTCTCACTGTAGAGAGACACGCTCTCTGACTCTGACACCAACAAACTCAACAAACACATTCACAGTTTACACATTGCATTTAATAAATGGTTGAATTACTAAAAACGGATTCAGAAATGATACATATGTATTTAACAATTTATTTTAGAAATGTTAGACATCTATGAGCAATATTAACTTGACTTTCACCAAAATCAATTGATGATTGATCAAGATATTCCTGAAGAAAAACTCTCCAACAAATCCTGACAAATGTAAATAATTATCATAAACTCATGTTTATTTTATACTATAATAAATTAAAAACACTATTTGTGTTTAAATCCGTCCCACAGTGATGTTGATGTGTGTTGTAGTGAATTAGGGAGATTTTACAAAACATTCCAGAAGAAAATGTTTCCATCAAACTCAAAGCAAAGACTCTTATAAATGAGCACTGACACATTCCTGATCAATACTCTGATGAAGTGATTGATCCATTGATAAACAGCATCATCACAGTAATCCAAGTCCCTGTTGGAGTCAGTCAGAGCATTTCCATAGAGAGCCACTTTGCATCAGCAGCACCATGCTCCAGTGCTCTGGGAGAGTTTATAGTCCTGAGAGTTGAACACTGGATGACTGACAGCTGTCCTTCATCACAGCAGAAGACACAGAAATCCTCCTCATCACAAACATGACTTTGATCTGCGTCCTCATCTGGACTCTCCTCTGCTGCTGCTTCACAGGTAAAGTCCAGAGAATCAAACTCCTCTCCTCTATCAACATCCGTCCCTCTGAAATGAAGCCGACTAAACCGTGACGCTGCTTTATGTGTTTGTCTCTGTGTCCTCAGAGTCCAGAGGCCAGGTCACAGTGACTCAGCCTGGAGCAGTGAGCTCTGCTGTGGGAGGCTCCGTCTCCATCACATGTAGAACCAGTCAGAAGGTTTATGCTTCGGGCAGCACTAACCTTTTAGCCTGGTACCAACACAGAGATGGAGAAACTCCTAAACTGCTCATTTACTATGCTAGCACTCTACAATCAGGGATTTCAGGTCGTTTTACAGGCAGTGGATCAAACTCTGACTTCACTCTGACCATCAGTGGAGTCCAGACTGAAGATGCAGCAGTTTACTACTGTCAGAGTGCACATCAGATCAGCAGTCAGTGGGTGTTCACACAGTGAAAAAGCGTCGTACAAAAACCTCCCTCAGTTAGAATGAACAGAAACTGAACTGACTGCTGCAGCTGGAAGCTACTGCAGAGACTGATACACTTCACTGAAGACACACACACACACACACACACACACACACACACACACACACACACACACACACACACACACACATGATGTACATTTCCATCAAGAGGATTCAGTATTTCACTATTGTTGCTGTAACCATTAATGAACATTTATCACAAGAAGTTAAATGACATAAAATAATCTTGGTGTTCATCAAATTACTCTTTCCACCACAGCTTTTCATCATCCATTCATATCCTGTTATAGTCACATGTTCTCATCTGATTTACCAAAGAATCAAGAAAAGCCAACCTGAAAACATTCATATTTTCTTCCTATATCTGTATATGAAACGTATGCAAAGACACAATTACTCTGACATGAAACTCAAAAACCCAACAAATACATTGAGATTAATATTCATTCTTCACCTTGAAAACATCAAATCAATCTCTTCTCAACGTCCATCCACTAACTGTTGTTGAGCCTTCAGTCACATCCTCAGCAGACGGAGTCGCTCAGTTGTCATTGAAATGTAGATTTTTAAATTCCCAACAGGAAAACTACTGAATGGACTTTGTGCTGAAATAGTTTTAATTGTAAAGCTTCGACTTTCAACCTCAACTTTTCAGTCAACGTGGACGAGAAGTTGTTAAAGTGCAGCATGAAGATCTTCAGAGAACTCACATCTACATGAACGTGAGTGAAACAAATCTGTCCAACTGGAATAGACGGTGGGCTGAAGGTGTTTTAGTGTTGGAGATCGATCTCCATCGATAGAGTAAACTATATTCATGTTTGATATTAAATTATATCATGAAGTCCAATGAAATGTGTTGGCAGATCTGGTTTATCATATAATTTAACAAGTTTATATTTGAAGTTTGATCAGGAAGTTCACGGGACAGCTCCACTTTCTGAACCAATCAGATTGTTGATTTTAAAATCATTGAAAATACGAACCAATCACATACGGCTTTAATAGAACGTCTCTCGCTGAGGATGAATCATTTAAAAACTTAAAGCAGAGAGGAGCCTTCGGTCCACCGTCTAGACCTGAAGATGACTTCCATGTTTTCTGGTTCTGTCCACACGTCCAAAACCTCTAGTTGAGTTTCTCTAACAAACTATCTGAGCTCCTCAACCTCAGCCTTCCTTAAAGCCTCATCACAGCTTTACTTGGTGAAATCTCCACATTACAAACACATAAACATGTCAAACCCACATTAATATTGATATCAGTCATCACTGTCCAAAGAGATCATATTACCAAACTGGAAAGACGGAACAAAACTGTCCTCAAGTCACTGGATCAGTTTACTACCAGACCATTCAATGTCCTCCACATGTAGATATGTAAATGTGTAGATCAAATTTACTTGAGAAGATGACTTTTCTTCACCTCTATCTTTAACAGCATATTTATCGACATAACAAAAGACTTTTTAAACATGAAGATGAATTATCTCCACTTGACTTTGCATTTCATAATGAACACTTTGCATCTTTTTTGTCAGAAAGTAATCAAGAAAAGCTTCATATGTAGCACCGTTTTAGCCCAGACTACATTTGACCTTTTTATTAAAATATAATGTTAGGATTTGGAGAACAGGTAGCAGGATCAGGACCCAACACAGATACAGATGAGGAGGAAGATGGAACAATTCAATGCTTTGTTTGAAATGGCTTACAGGCATGGTCTGCTGTTTAACAGTCTCTGTTGCTTAGGAAGGTTCCTAATTAAGTGAAATAAACCTGAATTATCTAAGTGGCAGCCATGATAAAAGCAGGTCTAAATCTCTAAATACTAAGGAACTGTGCTTCAATGTTTCCTTTCTCATGTCCCTGAGCATAGAAAACACTGGACCGTCATGATTTACCAAAGGAAAAGAGATAATAACATCCAACAATTCCACTACGGCAGCAACATTTACCAAAATGCACCATTCAGCCGTCAATAACATCATCTGTTACTGTTGAATTGCACATTATGCATTAATAGAAAACATCCCTTTAGGAGGAGGGATTCTATTTTGGACAAGAATCCTGAGTTGAATTCTACAACATTCAGATTTGTCACTCTACACATTTTTAATGTTTCATTAATAAAGTTGTTTAAAAACTAAATATGAATCCACTGTAGCAGAGTGAAGGTGCAGTTGGATTTTATTTGCACCGTGGTTGTTTTTTCAACTCTTTCAATAACTTTGTGACATTTTCCATCAAAGGAAAAGTGGTTTAGAATAAATATAGGACGTCAATTCGTTTTACTATTCAGCTGCTGCTATGGAGTCCAAAAGGAAGGAAAGAAACAGCAGGTGGGAAACAGGCAGCAAAACTCCAAACGAATGATACAACAAAGACAAGGAACAAAGAAACTGGGCTGGTATGAACAGTGAATGACTGATGGGGAAGTGGGAACAGGTGAGCAGGAGGTCTGGTGGGTGCAGGGCTAACGAGGGGTCAAACTAATCAGGGCGGGGCCGATAATCAAAACTGGCGGGAAAAAATACAAAGGCAGGAAGTGAAGTGATCTGAAACGGTAGGAGAGGTGGAATACTACACATGGATGACATGAATGAATCAAAGGAAGAACATGGAGCATGGCAGATTATGACATGTAAAAGCAAAACACATCAAATACAGACACAATGTAAGAATGCACCAAAAGAAGGAAGGTCCCTCTTAACATGTGTCTTTAGCTGCTTTCTACCACAACTTCCTCAAATCTTTAATAATAATAATAATAATACATTTTATTTATATAGCGCTTTTCATAAAACTCAAAGACACTTTACATTAAAATCATCATATATAAAGCAATACACTAAAAACATAAAATACACAATAGTGGTCACACATTAAAAGCAGTTTTGAACAGGTGGGTTTTGATCTGTGATTTGAATATGGAAAGTTCAGTGCAGTCTCGGATGTGTTTGGGGAGAGAGTTCCAGAGGGAGGGGGCAGATATGGAGAAGGCTCTGTCACCCCATGTCCGGTGCTTGGTCCTGAGTGGAAGAGACAGGAGGTTGGTATCAGAGGAGCGGAGCCGACGGGATGGAGTGTGGTGGTGAAGCAGGTCGGTGAGGTAGGAGGGGGCCTGATTGTGGAGGGCTTTATGAGTGAGGAGAAGGATTTTGTATTGGATCCGTTGTGGGACGGGGAGCCAGTGGAGGTT
This sequence comes from Anarhichas minor, assembly GCF_050575085.1. NCBI lineage: Eukaryota > Metazoa > Chordata > Actinopteri > Perciformes > Anarhichadidae > Anarhichas > Anarhichas minor. The sequence goes on along the minus strand of NW_027466497.1, from coordinate 7,515,562 downwards.
CTGAAGAACAGGGGTGATGTGGTCGCGGGAGCGGGTGTGGGTGAGCAGGCGAGCAGCAGAGTTCTGGATGTACTGGAGTTTATTTAGGATTTTGGATGATGTGCCGTGGAGAATGCTGTTGCAGTAGTCAATTCTTGAGGTGATGAAGGCGTGGATCAGAGTTTCAGCAGCAGATGAGGAGAGTGATGGGCGGAGACGGGCTATGTTTTTTAAGTGAAAAAAGGCAGTTCTGGTGATTTGTTTGACGTGGTGTTCAAAGGAGAGGTTGCTGTCGAACATGACTCCAAGGTTGCGGATATGTGGGGAGGGAGACAGAGTGGAGTTGTCGATGGTGAGGCAGAAGTTGTTACTGGTTTTGGTGAGGGATTTGGGACCGATGATGATCATGTCAGATTTATCACAGTTCAGTTTGAGGAAGTTGGTTTGCATCCATGATTTAATGTCAGTGAGGCAGCTGGTGAGAGTGGAGTGAGTAGCAGTGGTAATGGCCTTTGTGGAGATGTAGAGCTGGACATCATCGGCGTAGCAGTGAAAGTGAAGACCATGTTGACGGATGATGTTACCAAGAGGGAGCAAGTAGAGGATGAACAGAAGAGGACCAAGCACCGAACCCTGGGGGACGCCTTGAGACAGAGGAGCAGTGGAGGAGGTGCAGTTGTTGATACTGATGAACTGTTGTCTGTTTGTGAGATATGATTTAATCCAGGAGAGAGCAGTTCCAGTGATGTTGAGGGAGGATTCGAGGCGGGAGAGAAGGATGTTGTGGTTGATGGTGTCAAAAGCTGCAGTGAGGTCGAGGAGGATGAGAATGTTGAGGTGACCAGCGTCGGAGGAGAGGAGGAGGTCGTTGGTGACTTTGAGCAGGGCTGTTTCAGTGCTGTGCTGTGAACGGAAACCGGATTGAAATGGCTCGAACAGATCGTTGGAGATGAGGTGGGCTTTGAGTTGTGTGGCGACAATGCGTTCCAGTATTTTTGACAGAAAGGGAAGATTGGAAATGGGACGGAAATTGCTCATGGTGTCAGGGTCAAGTCCAGGTTTTTTGAGGATGGGGGTGACAGCAGCCAGTTTAAGTGTGTGGGTCAAGTCCAGGTTTTTTGAGGATGGGGGTGACAGCAGCCAGTGACAGAGACAGTCCTTGACCAGATTAGATGGTATGGGATCCAGGATGCAGGTGGGGCTTCTCATTCCAGTTGTGAAGTTAGGCATCTCCAATGGGGACACAAGGGAGAACTGAGAAAGGGGCTGAGGGGTGGAGGAGGGGGGGGCAGGTGGAGAGATGGAAAAGGCGGGGGAGGTGTTCAGGTTGCTGTAAATGGTGTCAATTTTTGTTTGAAAAAATGAAAGAAAAGAGTTGCATTTGTTCACTGTGAAGGATGTGGAGGTGTTGTCCTTGGGTTTGAGAAGCTTGTTTATTGTGGAGAAGAGAGCCTTTGGGTTAGAGGAGCCAGACTGTATGAGGTGTGAGTAGTAGGTGGACCGGGCTGAAATGAGAGCGTCTTTGTATTGTTGAAGGTAGTCGGAGAGGGCTTGGAGATGGACTGTTAAACCGGAGTCTTTCAAGCTGGCGCTTTCGAGATTTCATCTGGTGGAGTTCAGGAGTGTACCAGGGAGCCGAGTGTGTGAATGAGACAGTTTTGGTTTTCATGGGAGCCAGTTGATCAAGACAGGAGGAGAGTGTGTCATTGTAGTAGTTTACAAGATCGGAGGGATTATCAGACAGCGGGGCAGGGGAGGCAGACATGGTACTGGCAAGAGAGGCTGAAAGAGTTGTGGGGGAGATAGATTTGAGATTTCTGAAGGATATGGTGCGCTTCATTTTTGGCATGGGGATAGGGATGTCAATGTCCATGGTGATAGCCAGGTGGTCAGAGATGTTGAGGTTGAGGCTGGAGAGTTGCGGTATTGTGAAACCAGTGGAGCAGACCAGATCCAGGATGTGACCTCGGCTGTGGGTGGGGAAGTTGATATGTTGTGTGAAGTTGAAGCATTGTAGTAGTTCCAGGAAATCTTTAGTCTAACACTTCCACAGTTTTGAAGCCAGAGCCACAAAGGCACCTTTAAGCCTTTAGTGATGGAAACACAACAAGCTCTGATCATAGCAGGACAGATGTAGAGGAGATCATGCAGGACAAACTCACAGCTTCACTTCCAATGGCTTCCTTTCATCCTTTAAAACCAGCTAAACACTGTTAGGCTGCATCGAGACAATTATCAGATGTGACGTGAACATAATCCCTTTAGTTCTTCTAAAAATCATCACCTAAAGTTATGAAATATTGGTCATCTGACCCAGTGATCAACCCAGTCTCCTGTGATCTCATGGATCATTTCCACACACACAGACTGTGTTGTCATCGCTTTCATTCAAACATTTTGTTGAATCAATTCTCTTTCATATGACGCTGATGATATCCCGCTTTCTATTTCTAATCTATTTTCTTTAATGTATTCAGATATTTAAAAAAATGAAAGCAATTAAGTTAAATTCTTACAACACGAGTCATAATCAAGAGCAGACTCCAGTGGTGTGAGACGATGTAGTTGTTTTCCATCACAATGCTTTTAATGATGTGTCGTTACCAAAGTTAATTCATAACAAAACAAACCTGAAACAACCATGGAGAACATGTTCCCCTTAAAGTATGAAGAAGTGAATATAAAATAAGGATATTGTTGTAATTATTAAGGCTTCATCCTTTATTGTGATTAGTATTCCTGATATAAAATATATGTCACAGAAATAAGTCATGTCTGGTCTATTAATAAAGAGCACAAAGACATTACTATTTGATGACATTTTTATTGTTTTGAACAATTAAAACAAACAATAATACAAAGAGCAAGAAATCATTATGTTGAAACATTTAATGAGGAACAGAGAGAAAGAGAGAGAGAGAGAGAGAGAGAGAGAGAGAGAGAGAGAGAGAGAGAGAGAGAGAGAGTTACAGACTGAGATCAGTATCAGAGTGAAACCAGCAGCAGAGTCCCAGTGAGTCAGGTCAGGACTGGGAACACTGGTCTCTCCTCAGTGTCTCTGAGAGCGGAGTCTGGGAGCCCTGGGTGGCCTCACAGGTCACAGAGCCCACCTTCCTCCACTGGTCTGCAGGGAGCCTCAGGGTGCTGCTCCAGCTGTAGTGGCCGTCCTTCTCCAGCACCCCGGGGCTCCTGCTCTCCTCCCAGCTGCTGCTGCTGCTGCTGCTGCTGCCGTCCACCTTCCAGGCCAGACTCCAGTCTGAGGGGAAGCCCTTGTTGGCCAGGCACATGAGCGTGGCCTTCCCCTGCTGCAGCTCCTCACTGGAGGGGGGCAGCATCGTCAGGGTGGGAGGGACATCACCTAGGAGACACCAATCAGCTTAGAGGACAGGGATCACACAGCTGTCAATCAAGCACCAGACACGTGGACACCTTCACTGTGAGAGAGTTGATTTCCTCCTTGAAGGAGTTTCTGTCAGATGTTCTTTCTGCTCCACCAGTCACTCACTCACACATTGTTTCACTTCCCTTTAAGAAGCCTCTCATGCATATCAGCACAGAGAGAGTCATCATACAGAATGAGCTGAAATATATCAAACTACACTGGAGATAAAACATCAATATGTGGACAAATATTAAATCTTTATCATCAGAAACATTAACTAAACATTACTTATAAATATTTAGTGGAAACATTTACAAGTACAGAAAATGAAGTGACTACAATCAAACGTTCTTCATGTGGATGTCAGTCATCAATAAAAACTGTTCACAGATTTTCAAATTTGGAAACAATATTTGACACAATGAAGAAGTTTTGCACATTTTCAAATATCTTCATCTTCAATTAGATCAATTCAGTTTGAATCATTCTGATTCTGAATTAGTTTAAAAACAGTTTTAATTTAGGTTGAAATAAACAAAACTTTTTAAACATTTGTAGAAGTTTTATCTTTTTTACATTTCCAGCTGTTTAAGTTTCAGTAGGAGAGGAATGAGTAAACACATGTTTAGTAAAGCTGCTCTGAGTTAGTCTCCATGATAAAGGAGCAGAAATAAACACATGAATCCTAAAAGTGTACGATTAAAACAAGATGTATTCATCTGCCTCAAACATCCACAAACTACATTTAAAACATTACTTTAGAATAATTAGTTTAGTATTATTGTGCAGAAACTTACTTCCAACATCCAGTCTGGTTCCTCCACCAAAAGTCCACCACAGTGATACAAAGTCATTGAGCCGCCGTACAAAAACCTCTCACTGTAGAGAGACACGCTCTCTGACTCTGACACCAACAAACTCAACAAACACATTCACAGTTTACACATTGCATTTAATAAATGGTTAAATTACTAAAAACTGGTTCAGAAATGATACATATGTATTTAACAATTTATTTTAGAAATGTTAGACATCTATGAGCAATATTAACTTGACTTTCACCAAAATTAATTGATGATTGATCAAGATATTCCTGAAGAAAAACTCTCCAACAAATCCTGACAAATGTAAATAATTATCATAAACTCATGTTTATTTTATACTATAATAAATTAAAAACACTATTTGTGTTTAAATCCGTCCCACAGTGATGTTGATGTGTGTTGTAGTGAATTAGGGAGATTTTACAAAACATTCCAGAAGAAAATGTTTCCATCAAACTCAAAGCAAAGACTCTTATAAATGAGCACTGACACATTCCTGATCAATACTCTGATGAAGTGATTGATCCATTGATAAACAGCATCATCACAGTAATCCAAGTCCCTGTTGGAGTCAGTCAGAGCATTTCCATAGAGAGCCACTTTGCATCAGCAGCACCATGCTCCAGTGCTCTGGGAGAGTTTATAGTCCTGAGAGTTGAACACTGGATGACTGACAGCTGTCCTTCATCACAGCAGAAGACACAGAAATCCTCCTCATCACAAACATGACTTTGATCTGCGTCCTCATCTGGACTCTCCTCTGCTGCTGCTTCACAGGTAAAGTCCAGAGAATCAAACTCCTCTCCTCTATCAACATCCGTCCCTCTGAAATGAAGCCGACTAAACCGTGACGCTGCTTTATGTGTTTGTCTCTGTGTCCTCAGAGTCCAGAGGCCAGGTCACAGTGACTCAGCCTGGAGCAGTGAGCTCTGCTGTGGGAGGCTCCGTCTCCATCACATGTAGGACCAGTCAGAAGGTTTATGTGTATAGCTCATATCACGTTTTAGCCTGGTACCAACAGAGAGATGGAGAAACTCCTAAACTGCTCATCTATTGGGCAACTTCTCGACAATCAGGGATTTCAGGTCGTTTTACAGGCAGTGGATCAAACTCTGACTTCACTCTGACCATCAGTGGAGTCCAGACTGAAGATGCAGCAGTTTACTACTGTCAGAGTTATCATCAGATCAGCAGTCAGTGGGTGTTCACACAGTGAAAAAGCATCGTACAAAAACCTCCCTCAGTCAGAATGAACAGAAACTGAACTGACTGCTGCAGCTGGAAGCTACTGCAGAGACTGATACACTTCACTGAAGACACACACACACACACACACACACACACACACACACACACACACACACACACACACACACATGATGTACATTTTCATCAAGAGGATTCAGTATTTCACTATTGTTGCTGTAACCATTAATGAACATTAATCACAAGAAGTTCAATGACATAAAATAATCTTGTTGTTCATCAAATTACTCTTTCCACCACAGCTTTTTATCATCTATTCATATCCTGTTATAATCACATGTTCTCATCTGATTTACCAAAGAATCAAGAAAAGCCACGAATGAAAACATTCATATTTTCTTCCTATATCTGCATGTAAATAAAACGTATGCAAAGACACAATTACTCTGACATGAAACTCAAAAACCCAACAAATATATTGAGATTAATATTCATGCTTCACCTTGAAAACATCAAATCAATCTCTCTCAACGTCCATCCACTAACTGTTGTTGAGCCTTCAGTCACATCCTCAGCAGACGGAGTCGTCCAGTTGTCATTGAAATGTAGATTTTTAAATTCCCAACAGGAAAACTACTGAATGGACTTTGTGCTGAAATAGTTTTAATTGTAAAGCTTCAACTTTCAACCTCAACTCTTCAGTCAACGTGGACGAGAAGTTGTTAAAGTGCAGCATGAAGATCTTCAGAGAACTCACATCTACATGAACGTGAGTGAAACAAATCTGTCCAACTGGAATAGACGGTGGGCTGAAGGTGTTTTAGTGTTGGAGATCGATCTCCATCGATAGAGTAAACTATATTCATGTTTGATATTAAATTATATCATAAAGTACAATGAAATGTGTTGGCAGATCTGGTTCATCATATAATTTAACAAGTTTATATTTGAAGTTTGATCAGGAAGTTCACGGGACAGCTCCACTTTCTGAACCAATCAGATTGTTGAATATAAAATCATTGAAAATACGAACCAATCACATACGGCTTTAATAGAACGTCTCTCGCTGAGGATGAACCATTTAAAAACTTAAAGCAGAGAGGAGCCTTCGGTCCACCGTCTAGACCTGAAGATGACTTCCATGTTTTCTGGTTCTGTCCACACGTCCAAAACTTCTGGTTGAGTTTCTCAAACAAACTATCTGAGCTCCTCAACCTCAGCCTTCCTTAAAGCCTCATCACAGCTTTACTTGGTGAAATCTCCACATTACAAACACATCAACATGTCAAACCCACATTAATATTGATATCAGTCATCACTGTCCAAAGAGAACATATTACCAAACTGGAAAAACGGAACAAAACTGTCCTCAAGTCACTGGATCAGTTTACTACCAGACCATTCAATGTCCTCCACATGTAGATATGTAAATGTGTAGATCAAAGCTCTCAGCAGAGAGGAGGAAACATGATGGAGTGTTGAGGACAGCTACACTTCACTGACTCTGTGTGTTTGCATATGTGTCCTGCCTCTCTGCTCCCAGCCGTTAAGAGGCCAGTGTTGATCAGTGGCTGTCCAGGCCTTTCAGAGACACTGACACGCCGGCAGCACGATGATGATGTCACTGACTCTACTGCTGACCACCCTGGGGCTCCTTGTTCAGGGTGAGACTCTCTTCTGAACACTTTGGTTCACCACCATGATGTTCTGCTGTGATGGAGAAACAGTGAAACAAGCAGCATTGACCTTCTTCCATCTGTTCTCCATGTTAAAGAAATGAGACTCTTCTGTTTGGATGTTGATCATCTTTCTCCAAACTGGATTTGTCTCAATAACCCTTCTGCTCTTTTTCATGTTTTCCAGATTCATCAGGAGAAATCATCCTGACTCAGTCTGCTGGACCTCAGTCTGTTGTTCCAGGACAGACTGTCTCCATCACATGTAAAGCCAGTTCAACTGCTAGTATCTACCTTCACTGGTAACTTCAGAAATCAGGAGAATCTCCCAAACTTTTGATTTATTATGCTACAAATCTTCAGTCTGGGATTTTAAATCGTTTCAGTGGAAGTGGATCTGTAACTGACTTCACTTTGACCATCAGAGGAGTTCAGACTGAAGATGCAGGAGATTATTATTGTCAGCAGGGTAACAGCTGGCCGTTCACACAGTGATACACCGTCGTACAAAAACCTCCTCAGCTGAAGAGGAACTGATCTCACTCAACAGCTGCACAGAAATACAGACACTTTACGTTTGACCAACAATGAAGATATTATAACAGAATAATATCAGGAAATACTATTTATACTGTAGTATGTTTTAATGGTAATCTTGTTGAAATAGAGTATTAATTAATACAATGAAAGTCTCATCAAAGATGAGTGGAACACTAGATAAGTTAATAAAGGTAACATGAACACTAGATCTTTGGCTCTGAAATACAATATTTATTTCCGTGTGTTCTAAAGATTATTTTTCAAGTAATTCAAATACATTTTTAAATTTTTTAGATTTTCTGTTCAAGTCAAACATTTAACTTTTCCAACAAAAATAAACACATTGAGTTTGTTTTAATGATGTCGTGTTCATAGTAAAACACATCTTATGTTATATTTATGTTACACTGCTGATACTGATACGATGATGATATAATATGCTGATGACATCATACTTCATAATTCAAATTCAATGATAGGGTCACAGTAACCTCAAAGTATTGATCATCAAATTAGTTTTTTTTAAATATACAAACAATATTAAACACAACATTATAGTATTATTACATTATTTCTGAAGAAATGTCCAAACCATTTAAAACATTAGACTCAGTTGTGTTGAATGTTTCCAGAATTAATGGAACTATAAAAACAATAATATCTGTTTCTTTTTCAATAACATGCATGAAAACAAGTAATTTGATGAAATGTTCTTTATTGTGGTAAAATAATGAAAATAAGCAAAAAAAAAACTGTGTTCATCATATAAAACAACATTGAACATGACATTATATTAACTTGAATTTGCCGTCTTAAGAAATTGGCAGAAAGTTTTTGAATTTTAAAACTCAATCTTTCTAGATTTTATTGAACTATTGAAACAGCATCATCTGTTTTTTTCATAAAAATATACATTAAAACAATTAATTTGATGAAAAGTTCTTTATTATTTTAAATCAACCTAAATTACAGCAACACAACTTTATCAATGCAACATGTACTGAGACAGTGAGTGAGTGAAAGAAAGAGATGAACAGACATAAAGAGTTACAGAGTGCAGACTGAGATCAGTATCAGAGTGAAACCAGCAGCAGAGTCCCAGTGAGTCAGGTCAGGACTGGGAACACTGGTCTCTCCTCAGTGTCTCTGAGAGCGGAGTCTGGGAGCCCTGGGTGGCCTCACAGGTCACAGAGCCCACCTTCCTCCACTGGTCTGCAGGGAGCCTCAGGGTGCTGCTCCAGCTGTAGTGGCCGTCCTTCTCCAGCACCCCGGGGCTCCTGCTCTCCTCCCAGCTGCTGCTGCTGCTGCTGCTGCTGCCGTCCACCTTCCAGGCCAGACTCCAGTCTGAGGGGAAGCCCTTGTTGGCCAGGCACATGAGCGTGGCCTTCCCCTGCTGCAGCTCCTCACTGGAGGGGGGCAGCACCGTCAGGGTGGGAGGGACATCACCTAGGAGACACCAATCAGCTTAGAGGACAGGGACCACACAGCTGTCAATCAAACACCAGACACGTGGACACCTTCACTGTGAGAGAGTTGATTTCCTCCTTTAAGGAGTTTCTGTCAGATGTTCTTTCTGCTCCACCAGTCACTCACTCACACATTGTTTCACTTCCCTTTAAGAAGCCTCTCATGCATATCAGCACAGAGAGAGTCATCATACAGGATGAGCTGAAATATATCAAACTACACTGGAGATAAAACATCAATATGTGGACAAATATTAAAGCTTAATCATCAGAAACCTTAACTAAACATTACTTATAAATATTCAGTGGAAACATTTCTAAAACGTTCTTCATGTGGATGTCAGTCATCAATAAAAACTGTTCAAAGATTTAAACATTTGGAAACAATATTTTACACAATGAAGAAGTTTTGCACATTTTCAAATATCTTTATCTTCAATTAGATCAATTCAGTTTGAATCATTCTGATTCTATATTAGTTTTAAAACAGTTTTAATTGAGGTTGAAATAAACCAAAACTTTTTAAACATTTATAGAAGTTTTATCTGTTTAACATTTCCAGCTGTTTAAGTTCCAGTAGGAGAGGAATGAGTAAATACATGTTTAGTAAAGCTGCTCTGAGTTAGTCTCCATGATAAAGGAGCAGAAATAAACACATGAATCCTAAAAGTGTACGATTAAAACAAGATGTATTCATCTGCCTCAAACATCCAAAAACTACATTTAAAACATTACTTTAGAATAATTAGTTTAGTATTATTGTGCAGAAACTTACTTCCAACATCCAGTCTGGTTCCTCCACCAAAAGTCCACCACAGTGATACAAAGTCATTGAGCCGCCGTACAAAAACCTCTCACTGTAGAGAGACACGCTCTCTGACTCTGACACCAACAAACTCAACAAACACATTCACAGTTTACACATTGCATTTAATAAATGGTTGAATTACTAAAAACGGATTCAGAAATGATACATATGTATTTAACAATTTATTTTAGAAATGTTAGACATCTATGAGCAATATTAACTTGACTTTCACCAAAATCAATTGATGATTGATCAAGATATTCCTGAAGAAAAACTCTCCAACAAATCCTGACAAATGTAAATAATAATCATAAACTCATGTTTATTTTATACTATAATAAATTAAAAACACTATTGTTGTTTAAATCCGTCCCACAGTGATGTTGATGTGTGTTGTAGTGAATTAGGGAGATTTTACAAAACATTCCAGAAGAAAATGTTTCCATCAAACTCAAAGCAAAGACTCTTATAAATGAGCACTGACACATTCCTGATCAATACTCTGATGAAGTGATTGATCCATTGATAAACAGCATCATCACAGTAATCCAAGTCCCTGTTGGAGTCAGTCAGAGCATTTCCATAGAGAGCCACTTTGCATCAGCAGCACCATGCTCCAGTGCTCTGGGAGAGTTTATAGTCCTGAGAGTTGAACACTGGATGACTGACAGCTGTCCTTCATCACAGCAGAAGACACAGAAATCCTCCTCATCACAAACATGACTTTGATCTGCGTCCTCATCTGGACTCTCCTCTGCTGCTGCTTCACAGGTAAAGTCCAGAGAATCAAACTCCTCTCCTCTATCAACATCCGTCCCTCTGAAATGAAGCCGACTAAACCGTGACGCTGCTTTATGTGTTTGTCTCTGTGTCCTCAGAGTCCAGAGGCCAGGTCACAGTGACTCAGCCTGGAGCAGTGAGCTCTGCTGTGGGAGGCTCCGTCTCCATCACATGTAGGACCAGTCAGAAGGTTTATGTGCATAGCTCATATCACGTTTTAGCCTGGTACCAACATAGAGATGGAGAAGCTCCTAAACTGCTCATTTACTATGCTAGCACTCGACAATCAGGGATTTCAGGTCGTTTTACAGGCAGTGGATCAAACTCTGACTTCACTCTGACCATCAGTGGAGTCCAGACTGAAGATGCAGCAGTTTACTACTGTCAGAGTTTACATCAGATCAGCAGTCAGTGGGTGTTCACACAGTGAAAAAGCGTCGTACAAAAACCTCCCTCAGTCAGAATGAACAGAAACTGAACTGACTGCTGCAGCTGGAAGCTACTGCAGAGACTGATACACTTCACTGAACACACACACACACACACACACACACACACACACACACACACACACACACACACACACACACACACACACACACACACACACACACACACACACACACACACACACACACACATGAACATTTATCACAAGAAGTTAAATGACATAAAATAATCTTGGTGTTCATCAAATTACTCTTTCCACCACAGCTTTTCATCATCCATTCATATCCTGTTATAGTCACATCTGATTTACCAAAGAACCAAGAAAAGCCAACCTGAAAACATTCATATTTTCTTCCTATATCTGTATATGAAACGTATGCAAAGACACAATTACTCTGACATGAAACTCAAAAACCCAACAAATACATTGAGATTAATATTCATTCTTCACCTTGAAAACATCAAATCAATCTCTTCTCAACGTCCATCCACTAACTGTTGTTGAGCCTTCAGTCACATCCTCAGCAGACGGAGTCGTCCAGTTGTCATTGAAATGTAGATTTTTAAATTCCCAACAGGAAAACTACTGAATGGACTTTGTGCTGAAATAGTTTTAATTGTAAAGCTTCAACTTTCAACCTCAACTTTTCAGTCAACGTGGACGAGAAGTTGTTAAAGTGCAGCATGAAGATCTTCAGAGAACTCACATCTACATGAACGTGAGTGAAACAAATCTGTCCAACTGGAATAGACGGTGGGCTGAAGGTGTTTTAGTGTTAGAGATCGATCTCCATCGATAGAGTAAACTATATTCATGTTTGATATTGAATTCTATCATATCATAAACAATTCAAACCCACATTAATATTGATATCAGTCATCACTGACCAAAGAGATCATATTACCAAACTGGAAAGACGGAACAAAACTGTCCTCAAGTCACTGGATCAGTTTACTACCAGACCATTCAATGTCCTCCACATGTAGATATGTAAATGTGTAGATCAAAGCTCTCAGCAGAGAGGAGGAAACATGATGGAGTGTTGAGGACAGCTACACTTCACTGACTCTGTGTGTTTGCATATGTGTCCTGCCTCTCTGCTCCCAGCCGTTAAGAGGCCAGTGTTGATCAGTGGCTGTCCAGGCCTTTCAGAGACACTGACACGCCGGCAGCACGATGATGATGTCACTGACTCTACTGCTGACCACCCTGGGGCTCCTTGTTCAGGGTGAGACTCTCTTCTGAACACTTTGGTTCACCACCATGATGTTCTGCTGTGATGGAGAAACAGTGAAACAAGCAGCATTGACCTTCTTCCATCTGTTCTCCATGTTAAAGAAATGAGACTCTTCTGTTTGGATGTTGATCATCTTTCTCCAAACTGGATTTGTCTCAATAACCCTTCTGCTCTTTTTCATGTTTTCCAGATTCATCAGGAGAAATCATCCTGACTCAGTCTGCTGGACCTCAGTCTGTTGTTCCAGGACAGACTGTCTCCATCACATGTAAAGCCAGTTCAACTGCTAGTATCTACCTTCACTGGTACCTTCAGAAATCTGGAGAATCTCCTAAACTCCTAATTTATAATGCTCAATCCCGTCATACTGGAGTTTCAAATCGTTTCAGTGGAAGTGGATCTGTAACTGACTTCACTTTGACCATCAGTAGAGTTCAGACTGAAGATGCAGGAGATTATTATTGTCAGCAGGGTAGCAGCTTCCCGTTCACACAGTGATACACCGTCGTACAAAAACCTCCTCAGCTAAAGAGAAACTGATCTCACTCAACAGCTGCATTGAAGTACCGACACTTTATGATTCACTGACAATGAAGACGATATAACAGAATAATGTCAGGAAATACTTTTTATACTATAGTAAGTAATAATAGTATTTTTTTTTTAATACGGGTGTTAATCAATATATTTAAAGTCTGATCAACAATGAGCTGAAGAGTAGATAAGTTAATAAAGGTAACATGAACACTAGATACTTGCCTCTGAAATACAATATTTACTTTCATTTTTTTTAAGGATTATTTTTCAAGTAATTCAAATTTAATTTTAAATGTGATAAATATTCAAGTCAAACAGTTAAGTTTCCAACAAACCTAAACACATTGTGTGTTTGAATGATCTTGTGTTCATAGTGAAACACTTAAGCTAAGTTATATTTTGATCACACTGCTGATACTGATACTGTAGTGACTGATTCCTGTAACTAGCCACTCGGCTGGGTGCGGGAGAAGATTGTGTTTTCGTACTCGCTTCGACATAAAGATACCAGGCTTTGCGTATCTTTGGGTGAGGTTCCCATTTAATTAGAGTTCACAATTGACAATAGAACTTGATATCACTTAGAGTTAGAGTTAGAGTTATTTATTTTGCACAATTCAAACAACAAAATTTAAAATAATCAAACACAACAGAGATAAATGAATATCACAGTGCAGGAAGAGACAGAAAGCCAACTGGGCTTATTTGAAGCCTCCACCTATATAATATTAAAATTTTACAAAATTACAAAGATAAAATTTAATATGCATAAGACATTACACTACAACAAAACAAACAAAGAAAGAAAAGAAAACAAATAATGTAATTGTGTCGAGTGTGTGTGAGCATGTGTAATATAACAGCTAAAACAAGAAAGACATGAACACTAATACATAAAAAAAACTGTTACAAAACAGCAATTCGATTTTCTTTTAGGCATCTTTTAAAACATTTTATCGAGGGACATTTTTTTGTTCATTTTTTTGATATTCAAAGATAGTTTATTTAATCTGAACCATGTAGCATAGGCAGTTAAACCAGCATTAGCTTTCATAATCAGAGAATTGAAATTTGAATGAGAGAGAACTAGGGTTGTGTCATCTGCAAACATTATCGGAAAAGGCTTTTTGACACATTAGACAAATCATTAATATAAATAAGGAATAATAATGGTCAAAGAATGGACCCCTGTGGAACCCCACATATTAGTCTGGCTGTGTTTGAATAACAACCTTTAACACAAACAAACTGTCTTCTGTTGGAGACATAATTTTTTAGCCATTTGTATGCAATGTCATGGAAACCATATTTATGCAGCTTTTCCAATAAAATATTATGGTTTACTGTATCGAAGGCTTTGGAAAGGTCTATAAAAATACTGCAAGTAAATTCCTTATTGTTATGTGCAGAGATAACTTTATCAACAAGGTAAAGTAAAGCCATATAAGTTGAGTGATTTTTACAGAAACCATACTGGTGTTTGTAAAGAATTGAATTAGACTGTACATGAAACAATCTTTTTGTGTACAATTGTTTCTAGTATTTTTGAAAAACAAGGCAATATAGATCTGGGTCTATAGTTGTTAAAACAAAGTGGGTTTTCTGCTTTAAACAAAGGAATAACTTTGGCAATTTTTAAATCCTCTGGCACAACACCTGTTTTCAAAGACAAGGTGAAAATGTGAACAAGTGGCTGCAATATTGACTGTTTCACCTGTTTGACAAGAAATGCAGAAATGTTGTCATGGCCAGCCGAAGATGTTTTGATATCATCAATTATATCACTTATTTCTTGAATATTTGGGGGCATAAAATTAGAGATAATAGGGACATTTGTTGGAATAAAATCCAGTGGATTCCCATGACAAGCCGGAATATTGTTAGCTAATTCATGACCAATATTTACAAAGAATTCATTACATTTTTGAGCGATATCAAATGGCTCGTCAAGAGAATTGTCACCATCCAAAAAGACTGAAGGAAGCTCTGGGGTCGTCTTTTATCTTTGCAGCAGTTGATTTATTACTTTCCATGTGTTTTTTATATCTTTTGAGCACTTCATAAATGTTTCACTGTAATATTTCTTTTTTGTAGATCTAATGATATGGGTATAATTATTTCTACAGGATTTATAAGCCCCATGAGTAAGAGGCGTGGGATTTGAAACATATTTTCTGTTGAGTTTATTTTTTTTCCTCAGCAACTTCAGTAAATGTGTTGTGAACCGGTTCTTACTAACTTGACTGCTTTTCTTGGTGGAACTACAAATTGGAAAACAATCATTGAAACTAAGGTTAATAACTTTCATAAACTTCTGATATGCCAAATCAGCGTTATTTTCCACATATAGATCATCCAATGAAATACTGGTAAGAATATCTTTAAATTTTGAAATATTTGATTTGCTCATAATTCTTTTCTGCATAATTTTCTTAGTATGTTTAGCTCTCTTAGTCTTGATTAAAGAGTACTGGAAAATGGGAAAATGATCTGACAAGTCGGAATACAAGACTCCAGATTTGGTTCCTTCACTCAAAGAATTGGTTAAGATGTTATCAATCAAAGTCACTGAATTTTCTGTAACTCTTGTTGCTTTATGAATAAGAGGGAAAAAGTAACTAGAGTAAAGAATATTGAGAAAATCCCCAGTAGAAGTATGTAGTCGATTTTTTAAAAGGTTTATATTGAAATCTCCTAAAAGGTAACAAAGTTTATCCTCATTGTTTATCAGGTCAAGAGAACAGCCCAGACTGTCATTGAAAACTTTGATATCAGAGTCAGGTGGGCGATAAATAGCACCAATAATAACATTCTTTACACCAGAGACACCAGAGAGCTCTAAAAAAACAGATTCCACCTCATCCCTCTCTGACTTCAGCGTGAGATCATCCCTAATTTTGAATTCATAGTCACCGTGAATAAACAGAGATACTCCACCTCCAGATCTATTCTCTCTTACATAGTGAACTGAATTGTATTTTGGTATTTTAAAGATTTCTCTTGAGTCCTCAGTAAGCCATGTTTCTGACAGGGCAATAACTGATAACTTTCCCTGGTTTTGGGATGGACAATAAGTTTGTCGTATCTCAAATATGCAATGTCATACTTAGCTTCCTGGTCTCCCTCTGGTGTGTCTGGCTTGCGGTAAAAACCGTGCAATCTCCCCGTCACCCATGCATCATCACCTGTCTGTTGCACCTGTGCCCCATTTATTAATTACCTGCCACACTAACCCACACTGCCACCTGTGGTCAACCTGAGGTAGGCTCCCAATATACATTTATAATACCCAGACCTAACTAATGGCTCCTACAGATACTATTGTGATATAATGCTGAAGATATCCTACTTCATTATTGTGATTTAACTTAAACTTCTCAGACGTTGTAGTTCATTCTGATTCATTGTACTTTCTGGACACTTCTAAAACCGTGTTTCTACCAATAACACACTTTATTTGTGATACACCAGAATCATAATCAGCTTTATTGGCCATGTACGCGTACAATTTGACCCCGGTTTTTCGTTGACCTCCACGTACATACATAGAATTTATAATTAAATATAAACATTTAACGACTATGTAAAAAATAAATATAAATATGAATCCAAACAGTATATATATTTATATATGAACATAACCGTATACAACAATATAACAATAGTGTCAATGGAGTTAAGGTGATAGTGCAGTATGACTGATTAATTGTTCATGAGTGTGACGGCCAGCGGTAAGAAGCTGTTCCTGTGTCTGGTGGTTTGGGCGTATACATACAGTACACCGGATTTTCCTTGAAATATTTAAATAATCAGCTTAGTTATGAAAAACATGAATTAGCAAATAGTGTAATGAAGCAGATTCTGATGTCACAAACGCTTTAAGGAATCTGGAATAAAGGTTGAATTTACTTCTATCATGTCTGGGTAACAATAACTTAAATAGTGATTATCTCACTTTATTTTTCTAAATATGAAAACTATCAAACAACATTATACTAATATTATATTATTTCTTTACACATTTCCAAGGAATTATAAAATCTCAAGACTCAGTTGAGTTAACTGTTTCTAGATTTGTTGGAACTTTTAAGACTTTTAAGACTTTATTTTAAAATAACATACATGATAACAATGAATTTGATGAAAAGTTATTTATTGTGTTGAAATAATCAAAATTAGCATCAAAACTGTATCAATGAAATGAAATGTACTGAGACAGTGAGTGAAAGAAAGAAAGAGATGAACAGAGTTACAGAGTGCAGACTGAGATCAGTATCAGAGTGAAACCAGCAGCAGAGTCCCAGTGAGTCAGGTCAGGACTGGGAACACTGGTCTCTCCTCAGTGTCTCTGAGAGCGGAGTCTGGGAGCCCTGGGTGGCCTCACAGGTCACAGAGCCCACCTTCCTCCACTGGTCTGCAGGGAGCCTCAGGGTGCTGCTCCAGCTGTAGTGGCCGTCCTTCTCCAGCACCCCGGGGCTCCTGCTCTCCTCCCAGCTGCTGCTGCTGCTGCTGCTGCTGCCGTCCACCTTCCAGGCCAGACTCCAGTCTGAGGGGAAGCCCTTGTTGGCCAGGCACATGAGCGTGGCCTTCCCCTGCTGCAGCTCCTCACTGGAGGGGGGCAGCACCGTCAGGGTGGGAGGGACATCACCTAGGAGACACCAATCAGCTTAGAGGACAGGGACCACACAGCTGTCAATCAAACACCAGACACGTGGACACCTTCACTGTGAGAGAGTTGATTTCCTCCTTTAAGGAGTTTCTGTCAGATGTTCTTTCTGCTCCACCAGTCACTCACTCACACATTGTTTCACTTCCCTTTAAGAAGCCTCTCATGCATATCAGCACAGAGAGAGTCATCATACAGAATGAGCTGAAATATATCAAACTACACTGGAGATAAAACATCAATATGTGGACAAATATTAAAGCTTCATCATCAGAAACCTTAACTAAACATTACTTATAAATATTCAGTGGACACATTTACAAGTACAGAAAATGAAGTGACTACAATCAAACGTTCTTCATGTGGATGTCAGTCATCAATAAAAACTGTTCAAAGATTTAAAAATTTGGAAACAATATTTGACACAATGAAGAAGTTTTGCACATTTTCAAATATCTTTATCTTCAATTAGATCAATTCAGTTTGAATCATTCTGACTCTGAATTAGTTTAAAAACAGTTTTAATTGAGTTAGAAATTAACCAAAACTTTTTAAACATTTGTAGAAGTTTTTATCTTTTTTACATTTCCAGCTGTTTAAGTTCCAGTAGGAGAGGAATGAGTAAATACATGTTTAGTAAAGCTGCTCTGAGTTAGTCTCCATGATAAAGGAGCAGAAATAAACACATGAATCCTAAAAGTGTACGATTAAAACAAGATGTATTCATCTGCCTCAAACATCCACAAACTACATTTAAAACATTACTTTAGAATAATTAGTTTAGTATTATTGTGCAGAAACTTACTTCCAACATCCAGTCTGGTTCCTCCACCAAAAGTCAACCACAGTGATACAAAGTCATTGAGCCGCCGTACAAAAACCTCTCACTGTAGAGAGACACGCTCTCTGACTCTGACACCAACAAACTCAACAAACACATTCACAGTTTACACATTGCATTTAATGAATGGTTAAATTACTAAAAACGGATTCAGAAATGATACATATGTATTTAACAATTTATTTTAGAAATGTTAGACATCTATGAGCAATATTAACTTGACTTTCACCAAAATCAATTGATGATTGATCAAGATATTCCTGAAGAAAAACTCTCCAACAAATCCTGACAAATGTAAATAATTATCATAAACTCATGTTTATTTTATACTATAATAAATTAAAAACACTATTGTTGTTTAAATCCGTCCCACAGTGATGTTGATGTGTGTTGTAGTGAATTAGGGAGATTTTACAAAACATTCCAGAAGAAAATGTTTCCATCAAACTCAAAGCAAAGACTCTTATAAATGAGCACTGACACATTCCTGATCAATACTCTGATGAAGTGATTGATCCATTGATAAACAGCATCATCACAGTAATCCAAGTCCCTGTTGGAGTCAGTCAGAGCATTTCCATAGAGAGCCACTTTGCATCAGCAGCACCATGCTCCAGTGCTCTGGGAGAGTTTATAGTCCTGAGAGTTGAACACTGGATGACTGACAGCTGTCCTTCATCACAGCAGAAGACACAGAAATCCTCCTCATCACAAACATGACTTTGATCTGCGTCCTCATCTGGACTCTCCTCTGCTGCTGCTTCACAGGTAAAGTCCAGAGAATCAAACTCCTCTCCTCTATCAACATCCGTCCCTCTGAAATGAAGCCGACTAAACCGTGACGCTGCTTTATGTGTTTGTCTCTGTGTCCTCAGAGTCCAGAGGCCAGGTCACAGTGACTCAGCCTGGAGCAGTGAGCTCTGCTGTGGGAGGCTCCGTCTCCATCACATGTAGGACCAGTCAGGATGTTCTTGGCAATAACTATTTAGCCTGGTACCAACAGAGAGATGGAGAAACTCCTAAACTGCTTATCTATGGAGCAACTACTCGACAATCAGGGATTTCAGGTCGTTTTACAGGCAGTGGATCAAACTCTGACTTCACTCTGACCATCAGTGGAGTCCAGACTGAAGATGCAGCAGTTTACTACTGTCAGAGTTTTCACTACATCAACAGTCAGTATGTGTTCACACAGTGAAAAAGCGTCGTACAAAAACCTCCCTCAGTCAGAATGAACAGAAACTGAACTGACTGCTGCAGCTGGAAGCTACTGCAGAGACTGATACACTTCACTGAAGACACACACACACACACACACACACACACACACACACATTCAAGATTTTATGACTTCTCACAACAATACATGGACTTACAATTTTCTGGGAATTACCGAGTGGCGGGCCGTGTATTTCGTACCTGGGCCTTCAGTGTTGTCCTACTACAGTTGAACCACCTCCTCATAACCTCATTATGACGCCAGCATGACGGGATGCTTCGTCATTAATGGACAATGATGCATATAGTCAAAATCAATGTAATTAACACAATGACAAGAAGAAACTCACAAGAACCAGTCACATATTTATATGACAACAAAGCAGGTAGAATAACATAAAACCCAAATAACATGATTCAACAGGCCTCTGCACATTCCAGCAAAACTGCGGCGCTAAAACACTTATTCCACCGCACACTAAAGAGCACGGGCCATTCAAATATCATTCACATCAGAGGGAAGAATATTAACCGTATCATAAAAACGACACGATAGAAAAATGAACACAGTTGTAACGCTACTGCAGATGTAAAAAAACAAAAGCACTTCACTTACCCGAGCTGCTGTTCACTATTTAAAGACAAAGTATATCCTCCTTTCTTTGTTGACAAAGAGTTTAATCTCACGGTTGTTCAGTAGATCTGTGCGGTTTAGTTCCAGTAAGAAGTCCTTCTCCATTCATGGACGCCAGTGAAGACAGTCGAGCCTCCCCAGTTGTATTGCTTGAATAAGTTTTAATGCCTTTGAGGGCTGAAAATGTCCACTCGATACAGGCAGCAGATATTGAGATTGTCACCGTCAAACATGGCAAAACTTAAAAAATGTAATGTCACGTAAAAACGTATTGCATATCTTTAAACTTTAACTTGTTTTACTACAAAGTTCTGCTAGCTAGTTTCACAACAGTCACGCTAGCCCACTGACCAATCAAGCCGAACGTTAATGCTGACGTACTTGTAGGCCAGCTAGAAGACTCTGGCACGTCAAAGAATACGCCCAACATGTCAAACTAAAAACCTGATTGGTTGAAGACTATGACAATCAACAATATCGTCCCCATTTACTTAAACTGCAAAGGGATTCACTTGTAATTCTGAAGGCCTCCGGGCAGATTTTTTTACTTAGAGACAGCATAGAGGTGAAATCTGATTGGATAAAAGCTCTACTTACAACAAGCTGTGCTGAAAGCAGAGCAACTGAGGAAGACAGTAGCTATGCATTGAGATAATAAGCTAAGGGGGAAAATATGTATAATTCATGTAGTGTATTTATGAAAAATAATGAAATTATAAAATAGCTATAACTTTGGGATTCTGTAAGTGTCTAGGCCAGCAGAGAAGGCCTTGCTGGCCCTGACGGCCCACCCTTGGTGTCATGATTTAAATAGCCAGTGAGGAGGAAAAATCATGATGTGTTGAGGACAGCTAAAGTTCACTGACTGTGTTTTTAAAGTAATTGAAAATACCAAACAATAGCATACGGGTTGAATAGAACGTCTATCGCTGAGGATGAATCATTTAAAAACTTAAAGCAGAGAGGAGCCTTCGGTCCACCGTCTAGACCTGAAGATGACTTCCATGTTTTCTGGTTCTGTCCACACGTCCAAAACTTCTGGTTGAGTTTCTCTAACAAACTATCTGAGCTCCTCAACCTCAGCCTTCCTTAAAGCCTCATCACAGCTTTACTTGGTGAAATCTCCACATTACAAACACATCAACATGTCAAACCCACATTAATATTGATATCAGTCATCACTGACCAAAGAGATCATATTACCAAACTGGAAAAACGGAACAAAACTGTCCTCAAGTCACTGGATCAGTTTACTACCAGACCATTCAATGTCCTCCACATGTAGATATGTGAATGTGTAGATCAAAGCTCTCAGCAGAGAGGAGGAAACATGATGGAGTGTTGAGGACAGCTACACTTCACTGACTCTGTGTGTTTGCATATGTGTCCTGCCTCTCTGCTCCCAGCCGTTAAGAGGCCAGTGTTGATCAGTGGCTGTCCAGGCCTTTCAGAGACACTGACACGCCGGCAGCACGATGATGATGTCACTGACTCTACTGCTGACCACCCTGGGGCTCCTTGTTCAGGGTGAGACTCTCTTCTGAACACTTTGGTTCACCACCATGATGTTCTGCTGTGATGGAGAAACAGTGAAACAAGCAGCATTGACCTTCTTCCATCTGTTCTCCATGTTAAAGAAATGAGACTCTTCTGTTTGGATGTTGATCATCTTTCTCCAAACTGGATTTGTCTCAATAACCCTTCTGCTCTTTTTCATGTTTTCCAGATTCATCAGGAGAAATCATCCTGACTCAGTCTGCTGGACCTCAGTCTGTTCTTCCAGGACAGACTGTCTCCATCACATGTAAAACCAGTACAAGTGTTGGTAGCAACCTTCACTGGTACCTTCAGAAATCTGGAGAATCTCCAAAACTTTTGATTTATTATGCTACAAATCTTCAGTCTGGGATTTCAAATCGTTTCAGTGGAAGTGGATCTGGGACTGACTTCACTTTGACCATCAGTGGAGTTCAGACTGAAGATGCAGGAGATTATTATTGTCAGCAGAGTAGCAGCATCCCGTTCACACAGTGATACACCGTCGTACAAAAACCTCCTCAGCTGAAGAGGAACTGATCTCACTCAACAGCTGCACAGAAATACAGACACTTTACATTTGACTGACAATGAAGATATTATAACAGAATAATGTCAGGAAATACTATTTATACTGTAGTATGTTTTAATGGTAATCTTGTTGAAATAGAGTATTAATTAATACAATGAAAGTCTCATCAAAGATGAGTGGAACACTAGATAAGTTAATAAAGGTAACATGAACACTAGATCTTTGGCTCTGAAATACAATATTTACTTCCATGTGTTCTAAAGATTATTTTTCAAGTAATTCAAATATATTTTTAAATTTATTTGATTTTCTGTTCAAGTCAAACATTTAACTTTTCCAACAAAAATAAACACATTGAGTTTGTTTTAATGATGTCGTGTTCATAGTAAAACACATCTTATGTTATATTTATGTTACACTGCTGATACTGATACGATGATGATATAATATGCTGATGACATCATACTTCATAATTCAAATTCAATGATAGGGTCACAGTAACCTCAAAGTATTGATCATCAAATTATTATTGTTTTAAATATACAAACAATATTAAACACAACATTATAGTATTATTACATTATTTCTGAAGAAATGTCCAAACCATTTAAAACATTAGACTCAGTTGTGTTGAATGTTTCCAGAATTAATGGAACTATAAAAACAATAACATCTGTTTCTTTTTCAATAACATGCATGAAAACAAGTAATTTGATGAAATGTTCTTTATTGTGGTAAAATAATGAAAATAAGCAAAAAAAACCTGTGTTCATAATATAAAACAACATTGAACATGTCATTATATTAACTTAAATTTGGCATCTTAACAAATTGGCAGAAAGTTTTTGAATTTTAAATCTCAATCTTTCTATATTTTATTGAACTATTGAAACAGCAACATCTGTTTTTTTCATAATAATATACATTAAAACAATTAATTTGATGAAAAGTTCTTTATTATTTTAAATCAACCTAAATTACAGCAACACAACTTTATCAATGCAACATGTACTGAGACAGTGAGTGAGTGAAAGAAAGAGATGAACAAACATAAAGAGTTACAGAGTGCAGACTGAGATCAGTATCAGAGTGAAACCAGCAGCAGAGTCCCAGTGAGTCAGGTCAGGACTGGGAACACTGGTCTCTCCTCAGTGTCTCTGAGAGCGGAGTCTGGGAGCCCTGGGTGGCCTCACAGGTCACAGAGCCCACCTTCCTCCACTGGTCTGCAGGGAGCCTCAGGGTGCTGCTCCAGCTGTAGTGGCCGTCCTTCTCCAGCACCCCGGGGCTCCTGCTCTCCTCCCAGCTGCTGCTGCTGCTGCTGCTGCTGCCGTCCACCTTCCAGGCCAGACTCCAGTCTGAGGGGAAGCCCTTGTTGGCCAGGCACATGAGCGTGGCCTTCCCCTGCTGCAGCTCCTCACTGGAGGGGGGCAGCACCGTCAGGGTGGGAGGGACATCACCTAGGAGACACCAATCAGCTTAGAGGACAGGGACCACACAGCTGTCAATCAAACACCAGACACGTGGACACCTTCACTGTGAGAGAGTTGATTTCCTCCTTGAAGGAGTTTCTGTCAGATGTTCTTTCTGCTCCACCAGTCACTCACTCACACATTGTTTCACTTCCCTTTAAGAAGCCTCTCATGCATATCAGCACAGAGAGAGTCATCATACAGAATGAGCTGAAATATATCAAACTACACTGGAGATAAAACATCAATATGTGGACAAATATTAAATCTTTATCATCAGAAACCTTAACTAAACATTACTTATAAATATTTAGTGGAAACATTTACAAGTACAGAAAATTAAGTGACTACAATCAAACGTTCTTCATGTGGATGTCAGTCATCAATAAAAACTGTTCAAAGATTTTAAAAGTTTGAAACAATATTTGACACAATGAAGAAGTTTTGCACATTTTCAAATATCTTCATTTTCAATTAGATTAATTCAGTTTGAATGATTCTGATTCTGAACTTGTTTAAAAACAGTTTTAATTGAGGTTGAAATTAAAGAAATTCGTTTAAAACATTTGTAGAAGTTTTATCTTTTTTACATTTCCAGCTGTTTAAGTTCCAGTAGGAGAGGAATGAGTAAATACATGTTTAGTAAAGCTGCTCTGAGTTAGTCTCCATGATAAAGGAGCAGAAATAAACACATGAATCCGAAAAGTGTACGATTAAAACAAGATGTATTCATCTGCCTCAAACATCCACAAACTACATTTAAAACATTACTTTAGAATAATTAGTTTAGTATTATTGTGCAGAAACTTACTTCCAACATCCAGTCTGGTTCCTCCACCAAAAGTCCACCACAGTGATACAAAGTCATTGAGCCGCCGTACAAAAACCTCTCACTGTAGAGAGACACGCTCTCTGACTCTGACACCAACAAACTCAACAAACACATTCACAGTTTACACAGTTTATGTAATAACTGGTTAAATTACTTTAAAATGAATTCACAAACGATACATATGTATTTAACAATGGATTTGTTTCATTTTAAACATCTATGAGTAATATTAATCGGTCTTTAAGTAAAACAAATTGATGACGATCAAGATATTCCTGAAGAAAAACTCTCCAACAAATCCTGACAAATGTAAATAATTATCATAAACTCATATTTATTTTATACTATAATAAATTAAAAACACTATTGTTGTTTAAATCCGTCCCACAGTGATGTTGATGTGTGTTGTAGTGAATTAGGGAGATTTTACAAAACATTCCAGAAGAAAATGTTTCCATCAAACTCAAAGCAAAGACTCTTATAAATGAGCACTGACACATTCCTGATCAATACTCTGATGAAGTGATTGATCCATTGATAAACAGCATCATCACAGTAATCCAAGTCCCTGTTGGAGTCAGTCAGAGCATTTCCATAGAGAGCCACTTTGCATCAGCAGCACCATGCTCCAGTGCTCTGGGAGAGTTTATAGTCCTGAGAGTTGAACACTGGATGACTGACAGCTGTCCTTCATCACAGCAGAAGACACAGAAATCCTCCTCATCACAAACATGACTTTGATCTGCGTCCTCATCTGGACTCTCCTCTGCTGCTGCTTCACAGGTAAAGTCCAGAGAATCAAACTCCTCTCCTCTATCAACATCCGTCCCTCTGAAATGAAGCCGACTAAACCGTGACGCTGCTTTATGTGTTTGTCTCTGTGTCCTCAGAGTCCAGAGGCCAGGTCACAGTGACTCAGCCTGGAGCAGTGAGCTCTGCTGTGGGAGGCTCCGTGTCCATCACATGTAGGACCAGTCAGAAGGTTTTTTATAGTAACCCAAATCACTATTTAGCCTGGTACCAACAGAGAGATGGAGAAGCTCCTAAACTACTCATTTACTATGCTAGCACTCGACAATCAGGGATTTCAGGTCGTTTTACAGGCAGTGGATCAAACTCTGACTTCACTCTGACCATCAGTGGAGTCCAGACTGAAGATGCAGCAGTTTACTACTGTCAGAGTTTACATCACATCAGCAGTCAGTATGTGTTCACACAGTGAAAAAGCGTCGTACAAAAACCTCCCTCAGTCAGACTGAACAGAAACTGAACTGACTGCTGCAGCTGGAAGCTACTGCAGAGACTGATACACTTCACTGAAGACACACACACACACACACACACACACACACACACACACACACACTTGAGAAGATGACTTTTCTTCACCTCTATCTTTAACAGCATATTTATCGACATAACAAAAGACTTTTTAAACATGAAGATGAATTATCTCCACTTGACTTTGCATTTCATAATGAACACTTTGCATCTTTTTTGTCAGAAAGTAATCAAGAAAAGCTTCATATGTAGCACCGTTTTAGCCCAGACTACATTTGACCTTTTTATTAAAATATAATGTTAGGATTTGGAGAACAGGTAGCAGGATCAGGACCCAACACAGATACAGATGAGGAGGAAGATGGAACAATTCAATGCTTTGTTTGAAATGGCTTACAGGCATGGTCTGCTGTTTAACAGTCTCTGTTGCTTAGGAAGGTTCCTAATTAAGTGAAATAAACCTGAATTATCTAAGTGGCAGCCATGATAAAAGCAGGTCTAAATCTCTAAATACTAAGGAACTGTGCTTCAATGTTTCCTTTCTCATGTCCCTTAGCATAGAAAACACTGGACCGTCATGATTTACCAAAGGAAAAGAGATAATAACATCCAACAATTCCACTACGGCAGCAACATTTACCAAAATTCACCATTCAGCCTTCAATAACATCATCTGTTACTGTTGAATTGCACATTATGCATTAATAGAAAACATCCCTTTAGGAGGAGGGATTCTATTTTGGACAAGAATCCTGAGTTGAATTCTACAACATTCAGATTTGTCACTCTACACATTTTTAATGTTTCATAAATAAAGTTGTTTAAAAACTAAATATGAATCCACTGTAGCAGAGTGAAGGTGCAGTTGGATTTTATTTGCACCGTGGTTGTTTTTTCAACTCTTTCAATAACTTTGTGACATTTTCCATCAAAGGAAAAGTGGTTTAGAATAAATATAGGACGTCAGTTTGTTTTACTATTCAGCTGCTGCTATGGAGTCCAAAAGGAAGGAAAGAAACAGCAGGTGGGAAACAGGCAGCAAAACTCCAAACGAATGATACAACAAAGACAAGGAACAAAGAAACTGGGCTGGTATGAACAGTGAATGACTGATGGGGAAGTGGGAACAGGTGAGCAGGAGGTCTGGTGGGTGCAGGGCTAACGAGGGGTCAAACTAATCAGGGCGGGGCCGATAATCAAAACTGGCGGGAAAAAATACAAAGGCAGGAAGTGAAGTGATCTGAAACGGTAGGAGAGGTGGAATACTACACATGGATGACATGAATGAATCAAAGGAAGAACATGGAGCATGGCAGATTATGACATGTAAAAGCAAAACACATCAAATACACACACAATGTAAGAATGCACCAAAAGAAGGAAGGTCCCTCTTAACATGTGTCTTTAGCTGCTTTCTACCACAACTTCCTCAAATCTTTAGTCTAACACTTCCACAGTTTTGGAGCCAGAGCCACAAAGGCACCTTTAAGCCTTTAGAGATGGAAACACAACAAGCTCTGATCATAGCAGGACAGATGTAGAGGAGATCATGCAGGACAAACTCACAGCTTCGCTTCCAATGGCTTCCTTTCATCCTTTAAAACCAGCTAAACACTGTTAGGCTGCATCGAGACAATTATCAGATGTGACGTGAACATAATCCCTTTAGTTCTTCTAAAAATCATCACCTAAAGTTATGAAATATTGGTGATCTGACCCAGTGATCAACCCAGTCTCCTGTGATCTCATGGATCATTTCCACACACACAGACTGTGTTGTCATCGCTTTCATTCAAACATTTTGTTGAATCAATTCTCTTTCATATGACGCCGATGATATCCCGCTTTCTATTTCTAATCTATTTTCTTTAATGTATTCAGATATTAAAAAAATAAAAGCAATTAAGTTAAATTCTTACAACACATGAGTCATAATCAAGAGCAGACTCCAGTGGTGTGAGACGATGTAGTTGTTTTCCATCACAATGCTTTTAATGATGTGTCGTTACCAAAGTTAATTCATAACAAAACAAACCTGAAACAACCATGGAGAACATGTTCCCCTTAAAGTATGAAGAAGTGAATATAAAATAAGGATATTGTTGTAATTATTACAGTTTTTCTCGATTGCTAAGACACATTTCTTGAAACGGTCACCCATTTTCTCAAAACTGTAAACACAAAACCTCATCTTCAAGCACTATTTACAAAACCTCTGAATCCTCTTGCAAAATGAAACTTTCGCCTCAAAACAGTTTTACCTGTGCTCAAAATCAAACACTGCTCTCAAATCATAAACAAAGTGATCAAAATAATATACACTATCAAGCAGTCAGTAAACAATACACCAATAAATATAAAACACATTGTTCAAAACATATAGTTCTCAGGGAGAAGTAGATTTTTAATCTCAAAACAAATTTCATATCAACGAAAACATGTTCTATTAAAGTATCTCAAAATTGATCAGAAATTACTACTGTGCTTTGCTCTTTGCAATTTATTTTGTTCTTCCTCCTCCTTGTACCCCTATTTTTACAGTACTGTACCCTGCGTCTCACAAATGTGTCCTTTGTCTCTGTGATACTGTAATTCTTGTTCTTTGTTGATATGAACCTGCAACCAGTCAAAATCTATTGAGCAGTCAGTACTGTTCCTGTAACAAATAGAAAGCACGATGTTCAAGGCCATACAATTTGTTTATTGTACATTATACAGCCTACAATGCACTGTAGGCCTACTACAGTATACAATACTACAGTAAAAGGGACAAAAATCAAAGGAGTCAACATGTCATCAATGTGCTTCTTCTTGTCTTTGGGCTGGGTCAGGCCAGAGCACTTCGTCGACATCACAAGCAATATTTTCTCTCCTGAGGCAACGGGGGAAGAAGCCTCTTGTGTGCCGTATCCAGCCCTGACATGATTCCTCACCTATATCACCACAGGCTAATTCCATGGCTTGCAGCAGATTTACTCTGGTGTAGGGTTGTCTATCATACACTTTCCATCTCCATGAGGAGAAAAACTCCTCAATCGCATTCAGGAAAGGCGAGTATGGAGGGAGGTACAAGGTCATAAACTGACCATTGATGTTAAACCATTCCCTTACCTGAGCAGCTCGGTGGAAACTGACATTGTCCAGCACTATCACATTGGTGGGAATGGGATTCTCATTTAGCTCTTGACCCTGCTGCTCAAATAAAATATCTCTTAGATTGGCCAGAAATCTTAGAAGATGCTGGGTGTTATATGGCCCGAGTGTAACATGGTGATGTAGAACACCGTGGTTGCTGATAGCAGCACAGATTGTGACATTGCCACCTCGTTGACCAGGGACTTCAACAATGGCCCGCTGTCCAATCACGTTTCGGCCTCTCCTTCTCCTCTTTGTTAGATTGAAGCCTGCTTCATCGACAAAGATTAACTCATGGGGTCTGTCCAAGGATTCCAAGTCAAATATTGTCTGTGTAGGAACACAATATAATGTATGTAGAATTTAGTAAGTTGTCCAGAGACAGTGCTATATTGTAGAGTTCAATTAGGCCTACTGTATGCACTTCTGATTCACATACATTGTATGTACTGAAGAGTAATGTCATTCACATAGTATGTGGCAGTACTGTAGACAATCTGGATTACAGTAAATGTGTCTGAATGTACACTTACTTGCACATACTGAGCTCGCAGTTCTTTCACCCTTGGTGAGTTGCGCTCAAAAGGTACTCTGTATACTTGTTTCATTCGTATCCTGTTACGATGGAGGACACGGTCAATTGTGGAAATGCTC
Organism: Anarhichas minor; assembly: GCF_050575085.1. Classification (NCBI taxonomy): domain Eukaryota; kingdom Metazoa; phylum Chordata; class Actinopteri; order Perciformes; family Anarhichadidae; genus Anarhichas; species Anarhichas minor. The sequence goes on along the minus strand of NW_027466497.1, from coordinate 7,485,878 downwards.
ACACTGTCGATTCCCTGGAAGTGTGTGTTGTCTTGTATCACTCGTTCCTGGATTTCTCTGAGTCGTATTAAATCATCTTGAAGGACCATGCCCACTATAACGGTCTCTTGCTCCTGAGTGAATATAGCTCTCCTTCCACCTGCATGTGGCAGCCTTGCAGTTCTACAAAAAGTAGATGTGCAGTTACAAAACATATTCATGCAGTACAATACATACAGTGATGAACTTTACAAATGTCTATTGAAACAGCTGCATATAGTGTAGTACAGTAAATTTGCAATTACAAAAATACAGTAGCATACTGTACCTGTTCTCTTCTCTGAATGTCCTCACTATGGCGGACACAGAAAATCGGCTCAAATTGGGGTGCACTCTAAGTCCTGCTTCCCTCATTGTCAGTCCGTGGACTATAACATGGTCTATGACTGTTGCTCGAATTTCATCAGATATTTCCACTCTTTGTCTTCCTCTTCCTATTCGTCCTCCTCTTCCTCTTTCTTGCCCTCCTCCTCTTCCTCCTCGTCGCCCACCTCACATACGCACTTGCCCTCGTCCTCGTCCTCTCACATTGTTTCTTCTATCCATTCTCAGACTTTCTCCTTCTCACCTTCAACCACCTGTTTGCTCTCTAAACTGGCTTATATTGGTTGTATCACATCATTTGATACAAGTGAAATCAATTTTGAGTGATTGTGTTTAATCAATGACATGTGTTCTCTATTTGTATTTGATTGTTGCCACTTGTGTTTACCAGTATGGATGACATGTGCATTAGAGTGCAGAATGTGTTTTGAGACTGAGAATGTGTTTAGAGTTTTGCTGAAAAGTCTAAGTGAGATCTGCAAATTGTGTTTTACCAAGTGAAATAGTTTAAGGTATTGACAACAGACTGCACAATTAGCTAAACGAGTTCAGGCAACTGAGAACTTTGTTCAGCCAATGGGTTTTAGTGTTTTAGCAATTGAGAAAAACTGTAAGGCTTCATCCTTTATTGTGATTAGTATTCCTGATATAAAATATATGTCACAGAAATAAGTCATGTCTGCTCTATTAATAAAGAGCACAAAGACATTACTATTTGATGACATTTTTATTGTTTTGAACAATTAAAACAAACAATAATACAAAAAGCAAGAAACCATTATGTTGAAACATTTAATGAGGAACAGAGAGAGAGAGAGAGAGAGAGAGAGAGAGAGAGAGAGAGAGAGAGAGAGAGTTACAGACTGAGATCAGTATCAGAGTGAAACCAGCAGCAGAGTCCCAGTGAGTCAGGTCAGGACTGGGAACACTGGTCTCTCCTCAGTGTCTCTGAGAGCGGAGTCTGGGAGCCCTGGGTGGCCTCACAGGTCACAGAGCCCACCTTCCTCCACTGGTCTGCAGGGAGCCTCAGGGTGCTGCTCCAGCTGTAGTGGCCGTCCTTCTCCAGCACCCCGGGGCTCCTGCTCTCCTCCCAGCTGCTGCTGCTGCTGCTGCTGCTGCCGTCCACCTTCCAGGCCAGACTCCAGTCTGAGGGGAAGCCCTTGTTGGCCAGGCACATTAGCGTGGCCTGCTGCAGCTCCTCACTGGAGGGGGGCAGCACCGTCAGGGTGGGGACGACTCGACCCACTGCAGAGAGAGATTCATGAAGTTCATGAGGCTACTAGTTCTGTTGGTCTTCCTCAGATCGGATCAAACTGATCTCAAACGTTTCACTTCCCTCTCTGAGCTCATTAACCATGACAACAGACAGGCATCACTGCTGAACCATGACAACAGACAGGTTTCAGTACTGAAGATAAAACCTATAAACTGACCTTCTTTTACGAAGCTTTCTGAGTTTCACACTTCAAAATATCACGATAAAAATGAAGATTGTGAGGCTTTTATAGTATTAAGTATCTTAAGTATTTCTAGTTTCAAGCCAACACCTCATACATGATGACATGTGTTTGTTCTCTTCATGTGAGCAGGAATCATCACTGAACAGTCTGCTTCATTACTGACACATAACTAATATTGTTAACTGCTGAAATACTCTTTCAAACTCTTACGACATGTTTATTAGCTTTAAATCATCAGTCTGGGAGAAAAAGTCAGAACCACATTAAACACTGAACTAACAATAAATAATTACTATTCATTCTTTAGCCGTAATATCAAAACTTTAACTTTTAAAATTATTTTCTTCATGAAAAGTAATGCAGAGTAGTTACAGTGAAATTATGATAATGAATCAACTTAAAGTTAAAAGTTTTGTGCAACAACATTATTCATCAGAGTGGATTTTCATCGAGCTATCGACACTGAAGACTTCAAGAATTGTTACAAATATATAAGATTTTAAATATCAGAGGAAATATTACAGTAAGCTCTACAGCTATGACATTCAAACATAATACATGTGTAATGTAAGTTATTAAGGGAGTCGATCGTACTTACAGTTAACATCCAGTCTGGTTCCTCCACCGAACGTGTTCCACAGTGATACAAAGTCATTGAGCCGCCGTACAAAAACCTCTCACTGTAGAGAGACACGCTCTCTGACTCTGACACCAACAAACTCAACAAACACATTCACAGTTTACACATTGCATTTAATAAATGGTTAAATTACTAAAAACGGATTCAGAAATGATACATATGTATTTAACAATTTATTTTAGAAATGTTAGACATCTATGAGCAATATTAACTTGACTTTCACCAAAATCAATTGATGATTGATCAAGATATTCCTGAAGAAAAACTCTCCAACAAATCCTGACAAATGTAAATAATTATCATAAACTCATGTTTATTTTATACCATAATAAATTAAAAACAATATTTGTGTTTAAATCCGTCCCACAGTGATGTTGATGTGTGTTGTAGTGAATTAGGGAGATTTTACAAAACATTCCAGAAGAAAATGTTTCCATCAAACTCAAAGCAAAGACTCTTATAAATGAGCACTGACACATTCCTGATCAATACTCTGATGAAGTGATTGATCCATTGATAAACAGCATCATCACAGTAATCCAAGTCCCTGTTGGAGTCAGTCAGAGCATTTCCATAGAGAGCCACTTTGCATCAGCAGCACCATGCTCCAGTGCTCTGGAAGAGTTTATAGTCCTGAGAGTTGAACACTGGATGACTGACAGCTGTCCTTCATCACAGCAGAAGACACAGAAATCCTCCTCATCACAAACATGACTTTGATCTGCGTCCTCATCTGGACTCTCCTCTGCTGCTGCTTCACAGGTAAAGTCCAGAGAATCAAACTCCTCTCCTCTATCAACATCCGTCCCTCTGAAATGAAGCCGACTAAACCGTGACGCTGCTTTATGTGTTTGTCTCTGTGTCCTCAGAGTCCAGAGGCCAGGTCACAGTGACTCAGCCTGGAGCAGTGAGCTCTGCTGTGGGAGGCTCCGTCTCCATCACATGTAGAACCAGTCAGAAGGTTTATGCTTCGGGCAGCACTAACCTTTTAGCCTGGTACCAACAGAGAGATGGAGAAACTCCTAAACTGCTCATTTACTATGCTAGCACTCTACAATCAGGGATTTCAGGTCGTTTTACAGGCAGTGGATCAAACTCTGACTTCACTCTGACCATCAGTGGAGTCCAGACTGAAGATGCAGCAGTTTACTACTGTCAGAGTTATCATCAGATCAGCAGTCAGTGGGTGTTCACACAGTGAAAAAGCGTCGTACAAAAACCTCCCTCAGTTAGAATGAACAGAAACTGAACTGACTGCTGCAGCTGGAAGCTACTGCAGAGACTGATACACTTCACTGAAGACACACACACACACACACACACACACACACACACACACACACACACACACACACACGCACACACGCACACACGTACATTTCCATCAAGAGGATTCAGTATTTCACTATTGTTGCTGTAACCATTAATGAACATTTATCACAAGAAGTTAAATGACATAAAATAATCTTGGTGTTCATCAAATTACTCTTTCCACCACAGCTTTTCATCATCCATTCATATCCTGTTATAGTCACATGTTCTCATCTGATTTACCAAAGAATCAAGAAAAGCCAACCTGAAAACATTCATATTTTCTTCCTATATCTGTATATGAAACGTATGCAAAGACACAATTACTCTGACATGAAACTCAAAAACCCAACAAATACATTGAGATTAATATTCATTCTTCACCTTGAAAACATCAAATCAATCTCTTCTCAACGTCCATCCACTAACTGTTGTTGAGCCTTCAGTCACATCCTCAGCAGACGGAGTCGCTCAGTTGTCATTGAAATGTAGATTTTTAAATTCCCAACAGGAAAACTACTGAATGGACTTTGTGCTGAAATAGTTTTAATTGTAAAGCTTCGACTTTCAACCTCAACTTTTCAGTCAACGTGGACGAGAAGTTGTTAAAGTGCAGCATGAAGATCTTCAGAGAACTCACATCTACATGAAGTTGAGTGAAACAAATCTGTGCAACTGGAATAGACGGTGGGCTGAAGGTGTTTTAGTGTTGGAGATCGATCTCCATCGATAGAGTAAACTATATTCATGTTTGATATTAAATTATATCATGAAGTCCAATGAAATGTGTTGGCAGATCTGGTTTATCATATAATTTAACAAGTTTATATTTGAAGTTTGATCAGGAAGTTCACGGGACAGCTCCACTTTCTGAACCAATCAGATTGTTGATTTTAAAATCATTGAAAATACGAACCAATCACATACGGCTTTAATAGAACGTCTCTCGCTGAGGATGAATCATTTAAAAACTTAAAGCAGAGAGGAGCCTTCGGTCCACCGTCTAGACCTGAAGATGACTTCCATGTTTTCTGGTTCTGTCCACACGTCCAAAACTTCTGGTTGAGTTTCTCTAACAAACTATCTGAGCTCCTCAACCTCAGCCTTCCTTAAAGCCTCATCACAGCTTTACTTGGTGAAATCTCCACATTACAAACACATAAACATGTCAAACCCACATTAATATTGATATCAGTCATCACTGTCCAAAGAGATCATATTACCAAACTGGAAAGACGGAACAAAACTGTCCTCAAGTCACTGGATCAGTTTACTACCAGACCATTCAATGTCCTCCACATGTAGATATGTAAATGTGTAGATCAAATTTACTTGAGAAGATGACTTTTCTTCACCTCTATCTTTAACAGCATATTTATCGACATAACAAAAGACTTTTTAAACATGAAGATGAATTATCTCCACTTGACTTTGCATTTCATAATGAACACTTTGCATCTTTTTTGTCAGAAAGTAATCAAGAAAAGCTTCATATGTAGCACCGTTTTAGCCCAGACTACATTTGACCTTTTTATTAAAATATAATGTTAGGATTTGGAGAACAGGTAGCAGGATCAGGACCCAACACAGATACAGATGAGGAGGAAGATGGAACAATTCAATGCTTTGTTTGAAATGGCTTACAGGCATGGTCTGCTGTTTAACAGTCTCTGTTGCTTAGGAAGGTTCCTAATTAAGTGAAATAAACCTGAATTATCTAAGTGGCAGCCATGATAAAAGCAGGTCTAAATCTCTAAATACTAAGGAACTGTGCTTCAATGTTTCCTTTCTCATGTCCCTTAGCATAGAAAACACTGGACCGTCATGATTTACCAAAGGAAAAGAGATAATAACATCCAACAATTCCACTACGGCAGCAACATTTACCAAAATGCACCATTCAGCCGTCAATAACATCATCTGTTACTGTTGAATTGCACATTATGCATTAATAGAAAACATCCCTTTAGGAGGAGGGATTCTATTTTGGACAAGAATCCTGAGTTGAATTCTACAACATTCAGATTTGTCACTCTACACATTTTTAATGTTTCATAAATAAAGTTGTTTAAAAACTAAATATGAATCCACTGTAGCAGAGTGAAGGTGCAGTTGGATTTTATTTGCACCGTGGTTGTTTTTTCAACTCTTTCAATAACTTTGTGACATTTTCCATCAAAGGAAAAGTGGTTTAGAATAAATATAGGACGTCAATTCGTTTTACTATTCAGCTGCTGCTATGGAGTCCAAAAGGAAGGAAAGAAACAGCAGGTGGGAAACAGGCAGCAAAACTCCAAACGAATGATACAACAAAGACAAGGAACAAAGAAACTGGGCTGGTATGAACAGTGAATGACTGATGGGGAAGTGGGAACAGGTGAGCAGGAGGTCTGGTGGGTGCAGGGCTAACGAGGGGTCAAACTAATCAGGGCGGGGCCGATAATCAAAACTGGCGGGAAAAAATACAAAGGCAGGAAGTGAAGTGATCTGAAACGGTAGGAGAGGTGGAATACTACACATGGATGACATGAATGAATCAAAGGAAGAACATGGAGCATGGCAGATTATGACATGTAAAAGCAAAACACATCAAATACACACACAATGTAAGAATGCACCAAAAGAAGGAAGGTCCCTCTTAACATGTGTCTTTAGCTGCTTTCTACCACAACTTCCTCAAATCTTTAATAATAATAATAATAATACATTTTATTTATATAGCGCTTTTCATAAAACTCAAAGACACTTTACATTAAAATCATCATATATAAAGCAATACACTAAAAACATAAAATACACAATAGTGGTCACACATTAAAAGCAGTTTTGAACAGGTGGGTTTTGATCTGTGATTTGAATATGGAAAGTTCAGTGCAGTCTCGGATGTGTTTGGGGAGAGAGTTCCAGAGGGAGGGGGCAGATATGGAGAAGGCTCTGTCACCCCATGTCCGGTGCTTGGTCCTGAGTGGAAGAGACAGGAGGTTGGTATCAGAGGAGCGGAGCCGACGGGATGGAGTGTGGTGGTGAAGCAGGTCGGTGAGGTAGGAGGGGGCCTGATTGTGGAGGGCTTTATGAGTGAGGAGAAGGATTTTGTATTGGATCCGTTGTGGGACGGGGAGCCAGTGGAGGTTCTGAAGAACAGGGGTGATGTGGTCGCGGGAGCGGGTGTGGGTGAGCAGGCGAGCAGCAGAGTTCTGGATGTACTGGAGTTTATTTAGGATTTTGGATGATGTGCCGTGGAGAATGCTGTTGCAGTAGTCAATTCTTGAGGTGATGAAGGCGTGGATCAGAGTTTCAGCAGCAGATGAGGAGAGTGATGGGCGGAGACGGGCTATGTTTTTTAAGTGAAAAAAGGCAGTTCTGGTGATTTGTTTGACGTGGTGTTCAAAGGAGAGGTTGCTGTCGAACATGACTCCAAGGTTGCGGATATGTGGGGAGGGAGACAGAGTGGAGTTGTCGATGGTGAGGCAGAAGTTGTTACTGGTTTTGGTGAGGGATTTGGGACCGATGATGATCATGTCAGATTTATCACAGTTCAGTTTGAGGAAGTTGGTTTGCATCCATGATTTAATGTCAGTGAGGCAGCTGGTGAGAGTGGAGTGAGTAGCAGTGGTAATGGCCTTTGTGGAGATGTAGAGCTGGACATCATCGGCGTAGCAGTGAAAGTGAAGACCATGTTGACGGATGATGTTACCAAGAGGGAGCAAGTAGAGGATGAACAGAAGAGGACCAAGCACCGAACCCTGGGGGACGCCTTGAGACAGAGGAGCAGTGGAGGAGGTGCAGTTGTTGATACTGATGAACTGTTGTCTGTTTGTGAGATATGATTTAATCCAGGAGAGAGCAGTTCCAGTGATGTTGAGGGAGGATTCGAGGCGGGAGAGAAGGATGTTGTGGTTGATGGTGTCAAAAGCTGCAGTGAGGTCGAGGAGGATGAGAATGTTGAGGTGACCAGCGTCGGAGGAGAGGAGGAGGTCGTTGGTGACTTTGAGCAGGGCTGTTTCAGTGCTGTGCTGTGAACGGAAACCGGATTGAAATGGCTCGAACAGATCGTTGGAGATGAGGTGGGCTTTGAGTTGTGTGGCGACAATGCGTTCCAGTATTTTTGACAGAAAGGGAAGATTGGAAATGGGACGGAAATTGCTCATGGTGTCAGGGTCAAGTCCAGGTTTTTTGAGGATGGGGGTGACAGCAGCCAGTTTAAGTGTGTGGGTCAAGTCCAGGTTTTTTGAGGATGGGGGTGACAGCAGCCAGTGACAGAGACAGTCCTTGACCAGATTAGATGGTATGGGATCCAGGATGCAGGTGGGGCTTCTCATTCCAGTTGTGAAGTTAGGCATCTCCAATGGGGACACAAGGGAGAACTGAGAAAGGGGCTGAGGGGTGGAGGAGGGGGGGGCAGGTGGAGAGATGGAAAAGGCGGGGGAGGTGTTCAGGTTGCTGTAAATGGTGTCAATTTTTGTTTGAAAAAATGAAAGAAAAGAGTTGCATTTGTTCACTGTGAAGGATGTGGAGGTGTTGTCCTTGGGTTTGAGAAGCTTGTTTATTGTGGAGAAGAGAGCCTTTGGGTTAGAGGAGCCAGACTGTATGAGGTGTGAGTAGTAGGTGGACCGGGCTGAAATGAGAGCGTCTTTGTATTGTTGAAGGTAGTCGGAGAGGGCTTGGAGATGGACTGTTAAACCGGAGTCTTTCAAGCTGGCGCTTTCGAGATTTCATCTGGTGGAGTTCAGGAGTGTACCAGGGAGCCGAGTGTGTGAATGAGACAGTTTTGGTTTTCATGGGAGCCAGTTGATCAAGACAGGAGGAGAGTGTGTCATTGTAGTAGTTTACAAGATCGGAGGGATTATCAGACAGCGGGGCAGGGGAGGCAGACATGGTACTGGCAAGAGAGGCTGAAAGAGTTGTGGGGGAGATAGATTTGAGATTTCTGAAGGATATGGTGCGCTTCATTTTTGGCATGGGGATAGGGATGTCAATGTCCATGGTGATAGCCAGGTGGTCAGAGATGTTGAGGTTGAGGCTGGAGAGTTGCGGTATTGTGAAACCAGTGGAGCAGACCAGATCCAGGATGTGACCTCGGCTGTGGGTGGGGAAGTTGATATGTTGTGTGAAGTTGAAGCATTGTAGTAGTTCCAGGAAATCTTTAGTCTAACACTTCCACAGTTTTGAAGCCAGAGCCACAAAGGCACCTTTAAGCCTTTAGTGATGGAAACACAACAAGCTCTGATCATAGCAGGACAGATGTAGAGGAGAACATGCAGGACAAACTCACAGCTTCACTTCCAATGGCTTCCTTTCATCCTTTAAAACCAGCTAAACACTGTTAGGCTGCATCGAGACAATTATCAGATGTGACGTGAACATAATCCCTTTAGTTCTTCTAAAAATCATCACCTAAAGTTATGAAATATTGGTCATCTGACCCAGTGATCAACCCAGTCTCCTGTGATCTCATGGATCATTTCCACACACACAGACTGTGTTGTCATCGCTTTCATTCAAACATTTTGTTGAATCAATTCTCTTTCATATGCTGATGATATCCCGCTTTCTATTTCTAATCTATTTTCTTTAATGTATTCAGATATTTAAAAAAATGAAAGCAATTAAGTTAAATTCTTACAACACATGAGTCATAATCAAGAGCAGACTCCAGTGGTGTGAGACGATGTAGTTGTTTTCCATCACAATGCTTTTAATGATGTGTCGTTACCAAAGTTAATTCATAACAAAACAAACCTGAAACAACCATGGAGAACATGTTCCCCTTAAAGTATGAAGAAGTGAATATAAAATAAGGATATTGTTGTAATTATTAAGGCTTCATCCTTTATTGTGATTAGTATTCCTGATATAAAATATATGTCACAGAAATAAGTCATGTCTGGTCTATTAATAAAGAGCACAAAGACATTACTATTTGATGACATTTTTATTGTTTTGAACAATTAAAACAAACAATAATACAAAAAGCAAGAAATCATTATGTTGAAACATTTAATGAGGAACAGAGAGAAAGAGAGAGAGAGAGAGAGAGAGAGAGAGAGAGAGAGAGTTACAGACTGAGATCAGTATCAGAGTGAAACCAGCAGCAGAGTCCCAGTGAGTCAGGTCAGGACTGGGAACACTGGTCTCTCCTCAGTGTCTCTGAGAGCGGAGTCTGGGAGCCCTGGGTGGCCTCACAGGTCACAGAGCCCACCTTCCTCCACTGGTCTGCAGGGAGCCTCAGGGTGCTGCTCCAGCTGTAGTGGCCGTCCTTCTCCAGCACCCCGGGGCTCCTGCTCTCCTCCCAGCTGCTGCTGCTGCTGCTGCTGCTGCCGTCCACCTTCCAGGCCAGACTCCAGTCTGAGGGGAAGCCCTTGTTGGCCAGGCACATGAGCGTGGCCTTCCCCTGCTGCAGCTCCTCACTGGAGGGGATCAGCATCGTCAGGGTGGGAGGGACATCACCTAGGAGACACCAATCAGCTTAGAGGACAGGGACCACACAGCTGTCAATCAAGCACCAGACACGTGGACACCTTCACTGTGAGAGAGTTGATTTCCTCCTTGAAGGAGTTTCTGTCAGATGTTCTTTCTGCTCCACCAGTCACTCACTCACACATTGTTTCACTTCCCTTTAAGAAGCCTCTCATGCATATCAGCACAGAGAGAGTCATCATACAGAATGAGCTGAAATATATCAAACTACACTGGAGATAAAACATCAATATGTGGACAAATATTAAAGCTTTATCATCAGAAACCTTAACTAAACATTACTTATAAATATTTAGTGGAAACATTTACAAGTACAGAAAATGAAGTGACTACAATCAAACGTTCTTCATGTGGATGTCAGTCATCAATAAAAACTGTTCACAGATTTTCAAATTTGGAAACAATATTTGACACAATGAAGAAGTTTTGCACATTTTCAAATATCTTCATCTTCAATTAGATCAATTCAGTTTGAATCATTCTGATTCTGAATTAGTTTAAAAACAGTTTTAATTTAGGTTGAAATAAACAAAACTTTTTAAACATTTGTAGAAGTTTTATCTTTTTTACATTTCCAGCTGTTTAAGTTCCAGTAGGAGAGGAATGAGTAAACACATGTTTAGTAAAGCTGCTCTGAGTTAGTCTCCATGATAAAGGAGCAGAAATAAACACATGAATCCTAAAAGTGTACGATTAAAACAAGATGTATTCATCTGCCTCAAACATCCACAAACTACATTTAAAACATTACTTTAGAATAATTAGTTTAGTATTATTGTGCAGAAACTTACTTCCAACATCCAGTCTGGTTCCTCCACCAAAAGTCAACCACAGTGATACAAAGTCATTGAGCCGCCGTACAAAAACCTCTCACTGTAGAGAGACACGCTCTCTGACTCTGACACCAACAAACTCAACAAACACATTCACAGTTTACACATTGCATTTAATAAATGGTTAAATTACTAAAAACTGGTTCAGAAATGATACATATGTATTTAACAATTTATTTTAGAAATGTTAGACATCTATGAGCAATATTAACTTGACTTTCACCAAAATTAATTGATGATTGATCAAGATATTCCTGAAGAAAAACTCTCCAACAAATCCTGACAAATGTAAATAATTATCATAAACTCATGTTTATTTTATACCATAATAAATTAAAAACACTATTTGTGTTTAAATCCGTCCCACAGTGATGTTGATGTGTGTTGTAGTGAATTAGGGAGATTTTACAAAACATTCCAGAAGAAAATGTTTCCATCAAACTCAAAGCAAAGACTCTTATAAATGAGCACTGACACATTCCTGATCAATACTCTGATGAAGTGATTGATCCATTGATAAACAGCATCATCACAGTAATCCAAGTCCCTGTTGGAGTCAGTCAGAGCATTTCCATAGAGAGCCACTTTGCATCAGCAGCACCATGCTCCAGTGCTCTGGGAGAGTTTATAGTCCTGAGAGTTGAACACTGGATGACTGACAGCTGTCCTTCATCACAGCAGAAGACACAGAAATCCTCCTCATCACAAACATGACTTTGATCTGCGTCCTCATCTGGACTCTCCTCTGCTGCTGCTTCACAGGTAAAGTCCAGAGAATCAAACTCCTCTCCTCTATCAACATCCGTCCCTCTGAAATGAAGCCGACTAAACCGTGACGCTGCTTTATGTGTTTGTCTCTGTGTCCTCAGAGTCCAGAGGCCAGGTCACAGTGACTCAGCCTGGAGCAGTGAGCTCTGCTGTGGGAGGCTCCGTCTCCATCACATGTAGGACCAGTCAGGATGTTTATTACGATGGTTCAGACCACCTTTTAGCCTGGTACCAACAGAGAGATGGAGAAACTCCTAAACTGCTTATCTATAGAGCAACTTCTCGACAATCAGGGATTTCAGATCGTTTTACAGGCAGTGGATCAAACTCTGACTTCACTCTGACCATCAGTGGAGTCCAGACTGAAGATGCAGCAGTTTACTACTGTCAGAGTTTACATCAGATCAGCAGTCAGTGGGTGTTCACACAGTGAAAAAGCGTCGTACAAAAACCTCCCTCAGTCAGAATGAACAGAAACTGAACTGACTGCTGCAGCTGGAAGCTACTGCAGAGACTGATACACTTCACTGAAGACACACACACACACACACACACACACACGCACACACACACACACACACTTGAGAAGATGACTCTTCTTCACCTCTATCTTTAACAGCATATTTATCGACATAACAAAAGACTTTTTAAACATGAAGATGAATTATCTCCACTTGACTTTGCATTTCATAATGAACACTTTGCATCTTTTTTGTCAGAAAGTAATCAAGAAAAGCTTCATATGTAGCACCGTTTTAGCCCAGACTACATTTGACCTTTTTATTAAAATATAATGTTAGGATTTGGAGAACAGGTAGCAGGATCAGGACCCAACACAGATACAGATGAGGAGGAAGATGGAACAATTCAATGCTTTGTTTGAAATGGCTTACAGGCATGGTCTGCTGTTTAACAGTCTCTGTTGCTTAGGAAGGTTCCTAATTAAGTGAAATAAACCTGAATTATCTAAGTGGCAGCCATGATAAAAGCAGGTCTAAATCTCTAAATACTAAGGAACTGTGCTTCAATGTTTCCTTTCTCATGTCCCTGAGCATAGAAAACACTGGACCGTCATGATTTACCAAAGGAAAAGAGATAATAACATCCAACAATTCCACTACGGCAGCAACATTTACCAAAATGCACCATTCAGCCGTCAATAACATCATCTGTTACTGTTGAATTGCACATTATGCATTAATAGAAAACATCCCTTTAGGAGGAGGGATTCTATTTTGGACAAGAATCCTGAGTTGAATTCTACAACATTCAGATTTGTCACTCTACACATTTTTAATGTTTCATAAATAAAGTTGTTTAAAAACTAAATATGAATCCACTGTAGCAGAGTGAAGGTGCAGTTGGATTTTATTTGCACCGTGGTTGTTTTTTCAACTCTTTCAATAACTTTGTGACATTTTCCATCAAAGGAAAAGTGGTTTAGAATAAATATAGGACGTCAGTTTGTTTTACTATTCAGCTGCTGCTATGGAGTCCAAAAGGAAGGAAAGAAACAGCAGGTGGGAAACAGGCAGCAAAACTCCAAACGAATGATACAACAAAGACAAGGAACAAAGAAACTGGGCTGGTATGAACAGTGAATGACTGATGGGGAAGTGGGAACAGGTGAGCAGGAGGTCTGGTGGGTGCAGGGCTAACGAGGGGTCAAACTAATCAGGGCGGGGCCGATAATCAAAACTGGCGGGAAAAAATACAAAGGCAGGAAGTGAAGTGATCTGAAACGGTAGGAGAGGTGGAATACTACACATGGATGACATGAATGAATCAAAGGAAGAACATGGAGCATGGCAGATTATGACATGTAAAAGCAAAACACATCAAATACAGACACAATGTAAGAATGCACCAAAAGAAGGAAGGTCCCTCTTAACATGTGTCTTTAGCTGCTTTCTACCACAACTTCCTCAAATCTTTAGTCTAACACTTCCACAGTTTTGGAGCCAGAGCCACAAAGGCACCTTTAAGCCTTTAGAGATGGAAACGCAACAAGCTCTGATCATAGCAGGACAGATGTAGAGGAGAACATGCAGGACAAACTCACAGCTTCGCTTCCAATGGCTTCCTTTCATCCTTTAAAACCAGCTAAACACTGTTAGGCTGCATCGAGACAATTATCAGATGTGACGTGAACATAATCCCTTTAGTTCTTCTAAAAATCATCACCTAAAGTTATGAAATGTTGGTGATCTGACCCAGTGATCAACCCAGTCTCCTGTGATCTCATGGATCATTTCCACACACACAGACTGTGTTGTCATCGCTTTCATTCAAACATTTTGTTGAATCAATTCTCTTTCATATGACGCTGATGATATCCCGCTTTCTATTTCTAATCTATTTTCTTTAATGTATTCAGATATTTTAAAAAATGAAACCAATTAAGTTAAATTCTTACAACACATGAGTCATAATCAAGAGCAGACTCCAGTGGTGTGAGACGATGTAGTTGTTTTCCATCACAATGCTTTTAATGATGTGTCGTTACCAAAGTTAATTCATAACAAAACAAACCTGAAACAACCATGGAGAACATGTTCCCCTTAAAGTATGAAGAAGTGAATATAAAATAAGGATATTGTTGTAATTATTACAGTTTTTCTCGATTGCTAAGACACATTTCTTGAAACGGTCACCCATTTTCTCAAAACTGTAAACACAAAACCTCATCTTCAAGCACTATTTACAAAACCTCTGAATCCTCTTGCAAAATGAAACTTTCGCCTCAAAACAGTTTTACCTGTGCTCAAAATCAAACACTGCTCTCAAATCATAAACAAAGTGATCAAAATAATATACACTATCAAGCAGTCAGTAAACAATACACCAATAAATATAAAACACATTGTTCAAAACATATAGTTCTCAGGGAGAAGTAGATTTTTAATCTCAAAACAAATTTCATATCAACGAAAACATGTTCTATTACAGTATCTCAAAATTGATCAGAAATTACTACTGTGCTTTGCTCTTTGCAATTTCTTTTGTTCTTCCTCCTCCTTGTACCCCTATTTTTACAGTACTGTACCCTGCGTCTCACAAACGTGTCCTTTGTCTCTGTGATACTGTAATTCTTGTTCTTTGTTGATATGAACCTGCAACCAGTCAAAATCTATTGAGCAGTCAGTACTGTTCCTGTAACAAATAGAAAGCACGATGTTCAAGGCCATACAATTTGTTTATTGTACATTATACAGCCTACAATGCACTGTAGGCCTACTACAGTATACAATACTACAGTAAAAGGGACAAAAATCAAAGGAGTCAACATGTCATCAATGTGCTTCTTCTTGTCTTTGGGCTGGGTCAGGCCAGAGCACTTCGTCGACATCACAAGCAATATTTTCTCTCCTGAGGCAACGGGGGAAGAAGCCTCTTGTGTGCCGTATCCAGCCCTGACATGATTCCTCACCTATATCACCACAGGCTAATTCCATGGCTTGCAGCAGATTTACTCTGGTGTAGGGTTGTCTATCATACACTTTCCATCTCCATGAGGAGAAAAACTCCTCAATCGCATTCAGGAAAGGCGAGTATGGAGGGAGGTACAAGGTCATAAACTGACCATTGATGTTAAACCATTCCCTTACCTGAGCAGCTCGGTGGAAACTGACATTGTCCAGCACTATCACATTGGTGGGAATGGGATTCTCATTTAGCTCTTGACCCTGCTGCTCAAATAAAATATCTCTTAGATTGGCCAGAAATCTTAGAAGATGCTGGGTGTTATATGGCCCGAGTGTAACATGGTGATGTAGAACACCGTGGTTGCTGATAGCAGCACAGATTGTGACATTGCCACCTCGTTGACCAGGGACTTCAACAATGGCCCGCTGTCCAATCACGTTTCGGCCTCTCCTTCTCCTCTTTGTTAGATTGAAGCCTGCTTCATCGACAAAGATTAACTCATGGGGTCTGTCCAAGGATTCCAAGTCAAATATTGTCTGTGTAGGAACACAATATAATGTATGTAGAATTTAGTAAGTTGTACAGAGACAGTGCTATATTGTAGAGTTCAATTAGGCCTACTGTATGCACTTCTGATTCACATACATTGTATGTACTGAAGAGTAATGTCATTCACATAGTATGTGGCAGTACTGTAGACAATCTGGATTACAGTAAATGTGTCTGAATGTACACTTACTTGCACATACTGAGCTCGCAGTTCTTTCACCCTTGGTGAGTTGCGCTCAAAAGGTACTCTGTATACTTGTTTCATTCGTATCCTGTTACGATGGAGGACACGGTCAATTGTGGAAATGCTCACACTGTCGATTCCCTGGAAGTGTGTGTTGTCTTGTATCACTCGTTCCTGGATTTCTCTGAGTCGTATTAAATCATCTTGAAGGACCATGCCCACTATAACGGTCTCTTGCTCCTGAGTGAATATAGCTCTCCTTCCACCTGCATGTGGCAGCCTTGCAGTTCTACAAAAAGTAGATGTGCAGTTACAAAACATATTCATGCAGTACAATACATACAGTGATGAACTTTACAAATGTCTATTGAAACAGCTGCATATAGTGTAGTACAGTAAATTTGCAATTACAAAAATACAGTAGCATACTGTACCTGTTCTCTTCTCTGAATGTCCTCACTATGGTGGACACAGAAAATCGGCCCAAATTGGGGTGCACTCTAAGTCCTGCTTCCCTCATTGTCAGTCCGTGGACTATAACATGGTCTATGACTGTTGCTCGAATTTCATCAGATATTTCCACTCTTTGTCTTCCTCTTCCTATTCGTCCTCCTCTTCCTCTTTCTTGCCCTCCTCCTCTTCCTCCTCGTCGCCCACCTCACATACGCACTTGTCCTCGTCCTCTCACATTGTTTCTTCTATCCATTCTCAGACTTTCTCCTTCCCACCTTCAACCACCTGTTTGCTCTCTAAACTGGCTTATATTGGTTGTGTCACATCATTTGATACAAGTGAAATCAATTTTGAGTGATTGTGTTTAATCAATGACATGTGTTCTCTATTTGTATTTGATTGTTGCCACTTGTGTTTACCAGTATGGATGACATGTGCATTAGAGTGCAGAATGTGTTTTGAGTTTTGCTGAAAAGTCTAAGTGAGATCTGCAAATTGTGTTTTACCAAGTGAAATAGTTTAAGGTATTGACAACAGACTGCACAATTAGCTAAACGAGTTCAGGCAACTGAGAACTTTGTTCAGCCAATGGGTTTTAGTGTTTTAGCAATTGAGAAAAACTGTAAGGCTTCATCCTTTATTGTGATTAGTATTCCTGATATAAAATATATGTCACAGAAATAAGTCATGTCTGGTCTATTAATAAAGAGCACAAAGACATTACTATTTGATGACATTTTTATTGTTTTGAACAATTAAAACAAACAATAATACAAAAAGCAAGAAACCGTTATGTTGAAACATTTAATGAGGAACAGAGAGAAAGAGAGAGAGAGAGAGAGAGAGAGAGAGAGAGAGAGAGTTACAGACTGAGATCAGTATCAGAGTGAAACCAGCAGCAGAGTCCCAGTGAGTCAGGTCAGGACTGGGAACACTGGTCTCTCCTCAGTGTCTCTGAGAGCGGAGTCTGGGAGCCCTGGGTGGCCTCACAGGTCACAGAGCCCACCTTCCTCCACTGGTCTGCAGGGAGCCTCAGGGTGCTGCTCCAGCTGTAGTGGCCGTCCTTCTCCAGCACCCCGGGGCTCCTGCTCTCCTCCCAGCTGCTGCTGCTGCTGCTGCTGCTGCCGTCCACCTTCCAGGCCAGACTCCAGTCTGAGGGGAAGCCCTTGTTGGCCAGGCACATGAGCGTGGCCTGCTGCAGCTCCTCACTGGAGGGGGGCAGCACCGTCAGGGTGGGGACGACTCGACCCACTGCAGAGAGAGATTCATGAAGTTCATGAGGCTACTAGTTCTGTTGGTCTTCCTCAGATCGGATCAAACTGATCTCAAACGTTTCACTTCCCTCTCTGAGCTCATTAACCATGACAACAGACAGGCATCACTGCTGAACCATGACAACAGACAGGTTTCAGTACTGAAGATAAAACATATAAACTGACCTTATTTTACGAAACTTTCTGAGTTTCACACTTCAAAATATCACGATAAAAATGAAGATTGTGAGGCTTTTATAGTATTAAGTATCTTAAGTATTTCTAGTTTCAAGCCAACACCTCATACATGATGACATGTGTTTGTTCTCTTCATGTGAGCAGGAATCATCACTGAACAGTCTGCTTCATTACTGACACATAACTAATATTGTTAACTGCTGAAATACTCTTTCAAACTCTTACGACATGTTTATTAGCTTTAAATCATCAGTCTGGGAGAAAAAGTCAGAACCACATTAAACACTGAACTAACAATAAATAATTACTATTCATTCTTTAGCCGTAATATCAAAACTTTAACTTTTAAAATTATTTTCTGCATGAAAAGTAATGCAGAGTAGTTACAGTGAAATTATGATAATGAATCAACTTAAAGTTAAAAGTTTTGTGCAACAACATTATTCATCGGAGTGGATTTTCATCGAGCTATCGACACTGAAGACTTCAAGAATTGTTACAAATATATAAGATTTTAAATATTAGAGAAAATATTACAGTAAGCTCTACAGCTATGACATTCAAACATAATACATGTGTAATGTAAGTTATTAAGGGAGTCGATCGTACTTACAGTTAACATCCAGTCTGGTTCCTCCACCGAACGTGTTCCACAGTGATACAAAGTCATTGAGCCGCCGTACAAAAACCTCTCACTGTAGAGAGACACGCTCTCTGACTCTGACACCAACAAACTCAACAAACACATTCACAGTTTACACAGTTTATGTTATAAATGGTTAAATTACTTTAAAATGAATTCACAAACGATACATATGTATTTAACAATGGATTTGTTTCGTTTTAAACATCTATGAGTAATATTAATCGGTCTTTAAGTAAAACTAATTGATGAATGATCAAGATATTCCCAGAGAAAGACAATTATTCCTTTGAATTGTAAATAATTATCATAAACTCATGTTTATTTTATTCTATGATGAATTAAAAACAATATATATTTGTGTTTAAATCCGTCCCACAGTGATGTTGATGTGTGTTGTAGTGAATTAGGGAGATTTTACAAAACATTCCAGAAGAAAATGTTTCCATCAAACTCAAAGCAACGACTCTTATAAATGAGCACTGACACATTCCTGATCAATACTCTGATGAAGTGATTGATCCATTGATAAACAGCATCATCACAGTAATCCAAGTCCCTGTTGGAGTCAGTCAGAGCATTTCCATAGAGAGCCACTTTGCATCAGCAGCACCATGCTCCAGTGCTCTGGGAGAGTTTATAGTCCTGAGAGTTGAACACTGGATGACTGACAGCTGTCCTTCATCACAGCAGAAGACACAGAAATCCTCCTCATCACAAACATGACTTTGATCTGCGTCCTCATCTGGACTCTCCTCTGCTGCTGCTTCACAGGTAAAGTCCAGAGAATCAAACTCCTCTCCTCTATCAACATCCGTCCCTCTGAAATGAAGCCGACTAAACCGTGACGCTGCTTTATGTGTTTGTCTCTGTGTCCTCAGAGTCCAGAGGCCAGGTCACAGTGACTCAGCCTGGAGCAGTGAGCTCTGCTGTGGGAGGCTCCGTCTCCATCACATGTAGGACCAGTCAGAATGTTTATGTGTATAGCTCACATCACCTTTTAGCCTGGTACCAACAGAGAGATGGAGAAACTCCTAAACTGCTTATCTATTGGGCAACTTCTCGACAATCAGGGATTTCAGGTCGTTTTACAGGCAGTGGATCAAACTCTGACTTCACTCTGACCATCAGTGGAGTCCAGACTGAAGATGCAGCAGTTTACTACTGTCAGAGTGCACATCACATCAGCAGTCAGTGGGTGTTCACGCAGTGAAAAAGCGTCGTACAAAAACCTCCCTCAGTCAGAATGAACAGAAACTGAACTGACTGCTGCAGCTGGAAGCTACTGCAGAGACTGATACACTTCACTGAAGACACACACACACACACACACACACACACACACACACACACACACTTGAGAAGATGACTCTTCTTCACCTCTATCTTTAACAGCATATTTATCGACATAACAAAAGACTTTTTAAACATGAAGATGAATTATCTCCACTTGACTTTGCATTTCATAATGAACACTTTGCATCTTTTTTGTCAGAAAGTAATCAAGAAAAGCTTCATATGTAGCACCGTTTTAGCCCAGACTACATTTGACCTTTTTATTAAAATATAATGTTAGGATTTGGAGAACAGGTAGCAGGATCAGGACCCAACACAGATACAGATGAGGAGGAAGATGGAACAATTCAATGCTTTGTTTGAAATGGCTTACAGGCATGGTCTGCTGTTTAACAGTCTCTGTTGCTTAGGAAGGTTCCTAATTAAGTGAAATAAACCTGAATTATCTAAGTGGCAGCCATGATAAAAGCAGGTCTAAATCTCTAAATACTAAGGAACTGTGCTTCAATGTTTCCTTTCTCATGTCCCTGAGCATAGAAAACACTGGACCGTCATGATTTACCAAAGGAAAAGAGATAATAACATCCAACAATTCCACTACGGCAGCAACATTTACCAAAATGCACCATTCAGCCGTCAATAACATCATCTGTTACTGTTGAATTGCACATTATGCATTAATAGAAAACATCCCTTTAGGAGGAGGGATTCTATTTTGGACAAGAATCCTGAGTTGAATTCTACAACATTCAGATTTGTCACTCTACACATTTTTAATGTTTCATAAATAAAGTTGTTTAAAAACTAAATATGAATCCACTGTAGCAGAGTGAAGGTGCAGTTGGATTTTATTTGCACCGTGGTTGTTTTTTCAACTCTTTCAATAACTTTGTGACATTTTCAATCAAAGGAAAAGTGGTTTAGAATAAATATAGGACGTCAGTTTGTTTTACTATTCAGCTGCTGCTATGGAGTCCAAAAGGAAGGAAAGAAACAGCAGGTGGGAAACAGGCAGCAAAACTCCAAACGAATGATACAACAAAGACAAGGAACAAAGAAACTGGGCTGGTATGAACAGTGAATGACTGATGGGGAAGTGGGAACAGGTGAGCAGGAGGTCTGGTGGGTGCAGGGCTAACGAGGGGTCAAACTAATCAGGGCGGGGCCGATAATCAAAACTGGCGGGAAAAAATACAAAGGCAGGAAGTGAAGTGATCTGAAACGGTAGGAGAGGTGGAATACTACACATGGATGACATGAATGAATCAAAGGAAGAACATGGAGCATGGCAGATTATGACATGTAAAAGCAAAACACATCAAATACAGACACAATGTAAGAATGCACCAAAAGAAGGAAGGTCCCTCTTAACATGTGTCTTTAGCTGCTTTCTACCACAACTTCCTCAAATCTTTAGTCTAACACTTCCACAGTTTTGGAGCCAGAGCCACAAAGGCACCTTTAAGCCTTTAGAGATGGAAACACAACAAGCTCTGATCATAGCAGGACAGATGTAGAGGAGAACATGCAGGACAAACTCACAGCTTCGCTTCCAATGGCTTCCTTTCATCCTTTAAAACCAGCTAAACACTGTTAGGCTGCATCGAGACAATTATCAGATGTGACGTGAACATAATCCCTTTAGTTCTTCTAAAAATCATCACCTAAAGTTATGAAATATTGGTGATCTGACCCAGTGATCAACCCAGTCTCCTGTGATCTCATGGATCATTTCCACACACACAGACTGTGTTGTCATCGCTTTCATTCAAACATTTTGTTGAATCAATTCTCTTTCATATGACGCTGATGATATCCCGCTTTCTATTTCTAATCTATTTTCTTTAATGTATTCAGATATTTAAAAAAATGAAACCAATTAAGTTAAATTCTTACAACACATGCGTCATAATCAAGAGCAGACTCCAGTGGTGTGAGACGATGTAGTTGTTTTCCATCACAATGCTTTTAATGATGTGTCGTTACCAAAGTTAATTCATAACAAAACAAACCTGAAACAACCATGGAGAACATGTTCCCCTTAAAGTATGAAGAAGTGAATATAAAATAAGGATATTGTTGTAATTATTAAGGCTTCATCCTTTATTGTGATTAGTATTCCTGATATAAAATATATGTCACAGAAATAAGTCATGTCTGGTCTATTAATAAAGAGCACAAAGACATTACTATTTGATGACATTTTTATTGTTTTGAACAATTAAAACAAACAATAATACAAAAAGCAAGAAACCATTATGTTGAAACATTTAATGAGGAACGGAGAGAAAGAGAGAGAGAGAGAGAGAGAGAGAGAGAGAGAGAGAGAGAGAGAGAGTTACAGACTGAGATCAGTATCAGAGTGAAACCAGCAGCAGAGTCCCAGTGAGTCAGGTCAGGACTGGGAACACTGGTCTCTCCTCAGTGTCTCTGAGAGCGGAGTCTGGGAGCCCTGGGTGGCCTCACAGGTCACAGAGCCCACCTTCCTCCACTGGTCTGCAGGGAGCCTCAGGGTGCTGCTCCAGCTGTAGTGGCCGTCCTTCTCCAGCACCCCGGGGCTCCTGCTCTCCTCCCAGCTGCTGCTGCTGCTGCTGCTGCTGCCGTCCACCTTCCAGGCCAGACTCCAGTCTGAGGGGAAGCCCTTGTTGGCCAGGCACATGAGCGTGGCCTGCTGCAGCTCCTCACTGGAGGGGGGCAGCACCGTCAGGGTGGGAGGGACATCACCTAGGAGACACCAATCAGCTTAGAGGACAGGGACCACACAGCTGTCAATCAAGCACCAGACACGTGGACACCTTCACTGTGAGAGAGTTGATTTCCTCCTTTAAGGAGTTTCTGTCAGATGTTCTTTCTGCTCCACCAGTCACTCACTCACACATTGTTTCACTTCCCTTTAAGAAGCCTCTCATGCATATCAGCACAGAGAGAGTCATCATACAGAATGAGCTGAAATATATCAAACTACACTGGAGATAAAACATCAATATGTGGACAAATATTAAATCTTTATCATCAGAAACCTTAACTAAACATTACTTATAAATATTTAGTGGAAACATTTACAAGTACAGAAAATGAAGTGACTACAATCAAACGTTCTTCATGTGGATGTCAGTCATCAATAAAAACTGTTCACAGTTTTTCAAATTTTGAAACAATATTTGACACAATGAAGAAGTTTTGCACATTTTCAAATATCTTTATCTTCACTCGGTTCAATTATATTTGAATCATTCTGATTCTGAATTAATTTAAAAATAGTTTTAATTAAGGTCGAAATAAACAAAACTTTTTAAACATTTGTAGAAGTTTTATCTTTTTAACATTTCCAGCTGTTTAAGTTCCAGTAGGAGAGGAATGAGTAAACACATGTTTAGTAAAGCTGCTCTGAGTTAGTCTCCATGATAAAGGAGCAGAAATAAACACATGAATCCTAAAAGTGTACGATTAAAACAAGATGTATTCATCTGCCTCAAACATCCACAAACTACATTTAAAACATTACTTTAGAATAATTAGTTTAGTATTATTGTGCAGAAACTTACTTCCAACATCCAGTCTGGTTCCTCCACCAAAAGTCAACCACAGTGATACAAAGTCATTGAGCCGCCGTACAAAAACCTCTCACTGTAGAGAGACACGCTCTCTGACTCTGACACACTGAACTAAAACTACAAACACTGAAGATGCAACTTTACCATTGAAGTAAAGTTATGATTTATTCCCCAGTTTATAGTTTTACTTTCCTAACAATTAGTTTTTTCAATTTCTGTTGCTGTGAACTTTGTTTCTTTATGCAACATAACTGTTGAAAAAGTCGTCCATGAAAATTAAAAGACAACTATTTGTTTCTACATTGTTGAATATAAAAGAATACAAAGACCAATGACTTCTGAAATAATAAATATTCAAACATTTGACTTACTTCCAACATCCAGTCTGGTTCCTCCACCGAACGTGTACCACAGTGATACAAAGTCATTGAGCCGCCGTACAAAAACCTCTCACTGTAGAGAGACACGCTCTCTGACTCTGACACAAACAAACTCAACAAACACATTCACAGTTTACACATTGCATTTAATAAATGGTTAAAGTACTAAAAACTGATTCAGAAATGATACATATGTATTTAACAATTTATTTTAGAAATGTTCGACATCTATGATCAATATTAACTTGACTTTCACCAAAATCAATTGATGATTGATCAAGATATTCCTGAAGAAAAACTCTCCAACAAATCCTGACAAATGTAAATAATTATCATAAACTCATGTTTATTTTTTACCGTGATTAATTAAAATCAATATTTGTGTTTAAATCCGTCCCACAGTGATGTTGATGTGTGTTGTAGTGAATTAGGGAGATTTTACAAAACATTCCAGAAGAAAATGTTTCCATCAAACTCAAAGCAAAGACTCTTATAAATGAGCACTGACACATTCCTGATCAATACTCTGATGAACTCATATTTCATTGTGCAACCGTGTGTTTTAAATTTTAAATAAGTGAACCTTGTAAAGTTCTCACAATAATTTAAAACACGAACATCTACAATTCCATGAGAAGTGGACATCTTCTGAGAAAGATTGTGTCCCATTAAGAATGAATTTACAAGACTGACTTGAGACTTTAGACTTTACGTACAGCAAGTTCAATTCAATTCAATTTAATTTAATTACATTTAACTTCTCTAGCCCAAAATCACAAATTTGCCCCAGAGGGCGTAACAACCTGTAAAGTCCAAACCTATAGTTGTTAATTATAATAGTTTTAAGGTATACTGAACATACTGTATATA
The DNA here is from genome assembly GCF_050575085.1 of Anarhichas minor. Taxonomy (NCBI): domain Eukaryota; kingdom Metazoa; phylum Chordata; class Actinopteri; order Perciformes; family Anarhichadidae; genus Anarhichas; species Anarhichas minor. Next base: position 7,461,220 of record NW_027466497.1, on the reverse strand, counting down.
CCAAACATCAAACCACATTTGTTAAATATTGAGAAACAGTGAATGAATCATGGTCTCAACAGGTGGTCACAATAACCAGTCAGGTTCCACAATAGCGCCCTAAAGAACATCCGCCATTACGCCAGCTTTGCTTTTTCACACTGAACCATCAACGGCAGCAGTCTGAGGAGGATCTGGTGGATGGATGGAAAATGGCAATGAAGGAGCTTGAAATGTAATCAATAAAGACTGAAACTCAATTCTAAATGCAACTGCTAACCAGTCGTGATGGTGAGATGAAGCTTCATGAAACATTAAAGCTTTCCAGCAAATTGGTTCATTTCTTGAGGCTTCATTTTGCTCACAAAACCTCCTGCTGGCCAAAAAATGTAAAAGGCAAATCTAATACAGAAGACCTCCACCATGTAATTTGTGATATAAGGACAATATTTGTGTTGTTAAAGTGGCAGTTATTTGTTTTTATTCAGAAAAGATAATTCCTCAATGTGTTACGGCTTTACTTGTTATTAATCATTGGTCTAAAACGATACCAGCCTTGATATGAGCTTCACAAAAAACGTCCTGGATTACTCCACACAAGCTCGAGCCTCGACGCAACACACAAAAGTCTCAAAAAATGTTAGTGACAGAATATGCCAGACAGTTGTCAATAAGGCCTTCTTTGCTCGTTTTTCGCAGGGTTCATTTTAACCTTTTAACTACTATCCCTATTTTTAGGCCTCTGCTCGAAAATTGCATACCCATACTCAAGAGAGTCCACAGGTCTAACTACAAGGTCTATTTTAATAATTTTGATGGTCTATACAGGTAACACTTGTGAGATGTGTTCAATTGTGTAAATATTGTGTATATGTTACTGGTTAATAGTGAATGAAGATGGCACACAGCTCAAATTGAAAAAAGTTTCAGGTTCGCCTGAAGAAAAAGCATTTTCATTGAACATTTTTTTGGAATTATTGCAGAGTGAAGCCTACAAATACTCCTGTGTCATAGCACAACAGGTTTGTGGTCTCTGCTAATTGTACTTAGATTGAGTGAAGCAGGCCAGCATAATAGGAGGTCTGAGTACATAATTTCAAGCCGAATTATCATTTCTCTCTCATGCTCTATTCTAATTTTATATACTATATAACTATATATTTCACTTTTTTATCACTCATATTATTCAATACATCCTAATACAGCCGTTTGAAATGATTTTGAGAGCAAGGGTCCTCTCAGAGCATGTTTCTGGCTCTCATCTCTAGGATTTTCTCAGTTCATGTGTGTGTATGGGGCTGTAGGTCAGCCTATCATCGGTCGATTTCAGTCAATAAGCCCTACTTCAACACGTCAGAGTCTCAGGAAGGCGTGTGTCGAATTTGGTGTTGATTGACAGAAGTTTCAGCCAGTAAAGTTGCAAGAAGTGCCGCGTGTCCCGGGGCATAAATTTCCACTAGCAGGAAGTCTGACCGCTCGCCCATGCTGGATTGACCGCTCTTATTCTGGAAACAGCTCGGAAGTAAACAGGATGCAGTTGGCAACAATGACTCCAGCTTTGAAACGGATAATCTGCGACGTTATTGTCCTCATCTTTCATAAAACCGGACCAAACACCCACGATTTATTTCGGCGGAGGGCAGTACGATGGCACCTTTGTCCACTCACAGCTGTCTACTGCGTCGACGGAGAGAAAAACCAAAGGTATTTATGTGTTCGGCCACGTGTGCTAAAGCTATAAAATGCATTGCAACGCATGGTAGCCGCTAGCATCAGGGTGCAAATATTGATTTGCTGTACTCATAACGGCGATTTCTGGCCAGGCTTTCATGATTGTATGCCACATTTTCTAGATGCTTATACTAGTAGCCTAGTTGTGTTTGGAGTGTGTAAGAAGTGACTTAGATGATAGTGTTGCCCATACGTTGCTGTTTAATCCGTAAAAAAAACTGGACAAATCCACAATACTGACGAACAATCAGGCTATTTTCCGAACAATATTTTCAGGGGTGCTGAGCCCGAGACTCGTAGCCAGAAGGTTAAAGGCTGGGCCACAGAGCCCATCGCTCCCAGCACCACCAGGAGGGAGGAGCGTCCTCCCGACGTTGTGTGTGTTTATCATACAGCAGCTACCAAACTACAGTACGGCCAGCGAATGCAGAGCAGAGTTAGCAAGAGAGATGGGTCCTGATCAGTCGTTTGTAGCTCAGATTAAAGCACAAGGTTTTAATAATAATGGAAATTTATGAAAGTAAGAATTCAAGGAGCAAAGTAATCTGGGCTAGTCTTTGTTTAAACGTGTTGTAGATATAACCTTTATTTGAAGGCGGTTGATGTGTATTTTCTTCAGGATTGTTGTGTTTTCTCTCTCCAGAGCTGCGGAGAATAATCGGCATCATGGGACACACCTGGGCCCCGTGTGCACCTCCAACGCGGTCTCATTCACAATTCATTCTTACTTTTTAATCATCAAGATGATTAGTAAATATATTTTACCCAGACATTAAGAAAATATAGATCAATTTCAGCCATTAGTAAATATAAATACATTTCACTAGATTGTTAGTAATCCGCTGAGTTACAGATGTGTCTTTCCCAACGTATGTCTATTGGAAAAAGTATTTTTTTGGCCCGGAAATTGTAATTCCACCGTTTGGCCACCATGTGAAATTAGCACGTGCAGCAGTCCATAGCCCACTCCGGGATCCAGTCCCAGATGGGCAGAGAGCAGAAGCATGTCGGCAGCAAGGCAGCGAGGTAACCGTCCATGTTCGCCATTAGCGTAGCAGTCTTTGGAGGATGCTGAAACAAGCTAACTGTTGCTAGTAGCTAGCTACGGCTCGATTCAAATAAAAAAGGGAAATGTAAAGCTGAAAAAATGAAATCTGGAGTCTGCTTAAAATGCCAAAATAAAATGTCTTTTTTTGTTTAAAATGTCATAATCGGGACAGTGTGCCAATAAAAACGATTTAAACCTGCAACCCATCACGTACGTACCTTAATCACACCATCAATCATCATTCATACTTTGAGCTGGAAGAGAAAGCGAGCTAAATGAAATCAACACTTTCCATTTCTGGACTGAAGCGCTCAATACAAAATGTTCAGAACATTTTGTTCCTAAATGACTTTGAAAAGCTTGTTGTTGTGGAATCTCCAAACCATTAGCTGTGTCAACAACATCACTGATCACTGAATCACGCACCCGTCTGTGCAGTCAGGACATTCATGTTACAACAATCTGGAATGTTTTGTTCATTTTTAATGAGCAGCGTGGTGAACAACAGAGGGATTAATATCTGTAATTATGAATCTCACTGAGGTCTTTTTAGGTGACTCATGAACCAATTGACATGAAGGAAACTCGCAGTAGCCCTCGTACTGACACGAATGTAATAGTTATAGCCAACGACTACCAAATCAAAATATCACGGTTGACCAGCGACAAGCGCACAATGTGAAACACTCAGAGTTTCAAACTTGTGGTTAACGCTGTGAAATGAAACACAACTACTCGGTTGGGTTCAGGAAAAGATTGTGAAATCCTTAGTTAGGTTAAGACAACAAAACTACTTAGTTGGGTTAGAAAAGATCATGTTTTTTTGTACGTAAGTTAAGTACGCTACATAAGCTAACTTACGCACAAACGGGACACAAACAGCGGCCTCCTGGGTGAAAGTGCTGCGTTTGTTTGACCCATTCATCGGGTGCTATTGTTTGGTGCTTTAAGGTTTACAGAAACATAACCATGTAGCTAATATCTTTGAAAACCTTAAAGGATAAGGAGGGTGAAAGATATTTTTCTTAATGTGATCAAATCACATTCAAAGATCTAAGCCACCTAAGCTTTATCTGTGTATCAACATCCTGATATATCTTATCCCTCTTTTTCACAGAGCTGCTACTGTTGGCCATACAACCTATCAATGTTGTTTAATTAACAACACCACTTAGCTGCAATATAATCACAATAATAGTGCCTGAACACATCATAAAGAAGTGAAATCATGTGTTGTGAGCGAATACTGTCTTGCAAAACTGTAGATTGTGGGAAAGAAAATGTAATACATCGTTGGTAAACATTTTTGTACACTTGCCAGATACGTTATTACATTTATTCTCAATAAATACACAAAAAAATGAACTCGCCTATATTTAATCGCCTCCAAAACACAATTTCTGTTGATTTGCTTACAGGAAATCTGGCAAATTAATATCATAAGAGTCACGATAATTATATGGACTACTGGTTTGTTGTTTGTTCATTTTAAATTTCACAACTCTATGTTGTTGAAAAAAGGCATTCAAACAAAAGTGATTATTGTAATTATTATTAAATAACGACTGAACCTACATTGATATCGAATTCAGCAAATCTTTTTTTCACAAAATAAACTTCATGACTCAGCAGATCAGTTACAAATGTGTCAGTTCCTGTGAGTGCATATCTACAGCATGTCTTTTCATTGTTTACACTCTGTTTGAAAACAAAGAAATGTACATTCTGTGTGTGACACAACAATAGAGCTCAAACCCTGCATGTCAAACAGACGTCAGTGCAGGACTCTCTGGAACACTAAGCTCTGCCCCATTGAGCCACCATCATATCCATTTGTGTTGATGGAAAAATAGATCAGGAAAAGTGGACTGAGGATCGGGGGGGCTAGGCGTGTAAAGTCCATCACTTGCGGCTACTTCAGAGAAGTGAGGAGTCAGCAGTCAATAAAGTATTTATTTTTTGCGTGAATCACCACAACCATGAGAGGTCCTTGAGCATTATGTCACAAATGAGCACAAACAATATTAGGTTGATGGGTTCAGTAGGTTTAGTTTGCGTCTTTTTGTGTCACTTCTTTTCTTTGCCGGTGGTTGCGATGGTGACAAAGGTCACCTGCCAAGAGCTTCAGCTATCTTTGTGTTTACTGTTACAAAGAAATAGTGTTTTCTGCGTTTAAATAAACCTCTCGATTTGTACTTTGCAGGATAACAATGACAATTGTTATTCAATTTTATAAGTTACAGTGTCACAGCCCTGTCACATGTAAGCGCTCAGCCTGGTTTCCTTTTACCCCGTTGGACTGTTCACCTTCAGCAGCACACGCTTTTTGGGTGTGGCCATTTAATGAGGCACTGAACGTGTTCGTGCGGAGTGATGACTAACACATCAGGTTTAAAAAATGTTACTTAGATAAGAACTGTTGAGCGCAGTGTGCGAAGTCAGAAACATGGATGAAGGAAGGAGCCTACCCAAGTGAGTAGAGACTTTCTTTAATGAAATCAATTTATTTATTAAAGATTTTAACCACATTTTACTTCTTCAAGCTGAAAATTAAAAGTCAAAAAGTTGATTGAGTCAAACATGGGTATATAAATCTGAAAATAATTATAATAATTCTGAACTGACTGCGTGAAACCGATTTTGGATATTATTAAAAGAATATATTTTTTTTTTATTTATTACTCAGTTGTTGTTTTTCGTTTAAAGTGTGCAAATCAAAATGAGATCGTGAAATGAAAATTTAAACTTTTTAGCTTTTCCACATTTTGATTCAACTACAAAGTTATTTTTGAGGCTTTAGTTTGTGTTTTTTTGTGGTACTAATACTACCACTTAAGGGCGTAGTTTTGCATATGGACAGTATTTCAGGAGGAAGTAATTGTCCCTACTAATATTTGAACAGTTAAACTGCTGGTTTGAATGTTTATGATGAAGTGGATCTAAAGCCTGCTCTTGATATTTGTGTGGACAACAAGTCACAACATTGACACTGATCAGAAGAGTTTTCTGTCTTGGTTTTATAGTGTTTCAGATATTTGCCTGAGATGTTAATACTGACATTCACATTCATGTTTGAACTTTATGGAACATCAAATAAAAATTACCAAAAAAAAAGATGTGCAATCACGCAACTTACTGAAATGGGAAATAAAAATAAATAAATAATGCATTTATCTCGAGATAGACAAACAGATATTTTTCATCTGTATCTCTCTCTATACATTTATAAATATATAGGAGATAGATGAAGAAATATATGTAGAATAAGACAGTTTATACATACATGTATCATATTTGCGCTACATTTGTTGTGTAGATTTGTGTAAACACTTCTTTCTTAATTTTTTCCCTTTTTGTACTTAATGAATTCCCTAAATGTATGTTTCTATCCACACACCTCGCTGTGGAGATTTATTTCTGTGTCGTTTTCCTTCACTCTACAAACACAAACACACAAACACATCGAATCACCAAACCGGCTTCTTACGCGGTTACTAACTTAGTCAACGAGTTATCTCTTCCCACAAACAAACCAATCTAATACTCTAGCTACAGGCACCTCAGAGTTTGACATTTGGGTGTGTTTGTTCAGGAGGCCGTGGGATTCCTGCCGAGAGGTCCCCGTCATCAAAGATGAACGGACGCCATGGAAAATGCTCAAACTACTGAAGATCATCTCTCTCTGTGTGGTAGCTGTGTCTGTGTTTGGGTTTGCCCTGTGTAGCAAGGTTTGTTCTGTATAATTATTACAGTTGTACAGGTATTATTACTCTGCTGAGCTCATGAATTGGAATGTAAATACATATTTCATTCAGGAAAAAGTTATTCAGTGTTGACTTCCTTCGTCATGCTGTGAAATTACTCGTATCTTTCCGTCTCACCTCGCCTTTCTTTTCTGTTCCAGGCGTCTTTTCTCCTCCTCATCACTTTGTCCAACGAGGGCACAAAGACACTCCCGGCGGAGCAGAAGCCTGTCGCCCTGCTGTGCATCGGCTGCGCTATCATCGCTTCCAGTGTGTTTCTCTTTGTGAAGAGCCTCTGGAAGGCGTGTCACAAATCCTCAAAGATGCCGGACAAAAGAACTGTAGCTGTGGTGAGAAACATTTCACATGTCCCTCCTCTTTGACCAAACGTTTACTGTACTTTAACGACACAGTTTACATATGTCTGGTAATAAGTCTTCATCCTCATTTTCTCATCAAATTAATATTGTGTTATTATTATTTATTTTGGCCATGTCAAACCTAAACGGATACTAATACAATCTGAGTTGTGTCGATACCACAAATCAGACTTGTAGATATGTAGGTACATTAAATGCCAGGTTAAAATGCCTCTTTACTTTCAGTGCACTAACCAGGAAGTATTTCAATACATTGTTAATATTATGGACTTTGGTCATTGGGAGAAATTCTTTTAACCCTTTTACTAGAAGGCTGATGAAATGCTTGAAAAGAAAATGTGCACCAATCTCTCTCTTTAAATCTACTTCTACTTCTTCTTCAGATTCTGTTCTTTGAGTTCCTGGTGGCTATGGGTGCAGCGATTCTCACCATCGTGGCAATGCCACACTTGGACATCGTGACCAACGTGACGATACTGAACGGTGTAGCCGTCCTCTCTGCGCTCCTACAGGTGATCACCCAGTGCACCGCCAAAGAAAGGAACCGCTTCCTGCTGCCCTCCATCACCGCCTTCCTCTTCATTTTGCTCGGTTACGTCCTGTTCCTCATCCTGTACCTCACAAAGGATCCTACTGATACCAAGACGACCATTTGGGTGGGTCTGGCTGTCGGTGGGTCCTTCTTGGTGTCCTTCAACTGGTGGGAGAGCTACTTCAGACAGATCAGCGAGAATAGCAGCTCCGTCTTCCTCAAAGCGCTGTGCAGAGACGTGAAAACGTGCCAGAACATGCTGCACATCCTCTCCAGCCTGCTCAGGATCGCGGTGACCGCCGGTGTGCTCGGGGCCTACGTCCCTCTGGCCAAAATGGACTGGGACATCGTGACCTCCATCCCGAGCCGTGAGACAAAAATGATCGCCATCATCATCGGGGTCCAGCTGATCTCCTCCGCACTCTGCCACTGGTTTTCTCTGGTGGCCTGCAAGATGCACGCCCTGCGACGATGCTTCATCCTGCCTTTGTACCTGGCCTCTCTGGCCGTCATGGTTCTCTTCATTGTCCCCGTTATCGTTTACTATCAAGACTACAGAATAAGTCTGAGCGGGACTAAAAGCACCAACTTCACTAGCTACTGCAATGAAGTTGTCGATGGAAGAAACCAAATCCTGAACGGCAGCGTGTTCCCACATCTGGTTTTGGATGTTACACACACTCTGTGCTTCCTGGACATGTCCAAGACATTTGACATTTGCATGCTGACAGGTAATAAACTGGAGCTACACCACACATTAAGAGATGACTCAGGAGCACGTAAAAGTATTATAACTTGTACAGTTTCCATTCACTTAAATTGCTGGGGGTTCGATGCAAGTTCTTTCGGACACCATGTCCTTTTTTCATGCGTTTTTCATGCGTTCCAGCAAAACGTTTCAATTTCCGTTCGTTACATGCATGCAGTCTTTTAGAAAATAAATGTCTGTTTTCACAGGAAACATCTAAGTTACGTATAGGCAAGAAAACTACTTCGGTACATTTAGGAAAAGATTGTGGTTTGGGTTAAAATAACTACGGAAGTGGCGTTACTTAAATACAGAACTTACGTTGTCGTTTCACAAGGGGCACAAACGGTCTGCTGGCAGAAAGACAGGTTCTTGTTTGACCGATCCACCTCCCCTCCCGCCCTTACATAGCGATTACATACAAATTGATTCTCGTAGGATATCTACGAATGAAAGCGCATTCGTTTTTGAAGGTAAAGCTACGCTGTCTTAGAACAGCCAGGCTTTTTTTTGGCATCAAAAATATTGGGGCAATTAGAAGTCCCTCTTTTCTAAAGAAGCATTGCCGACCTTAAACATTTACCTCTTGTGGTTGTAACCTATTCTCTTGTGGTAGTATTGGGAATATATTGAATAACTAAGAGAAACAGAAGCTGGTGTGTGCAAGGTCAAGGAAAGTGGAAAAAAACAACTTAATGTCAGCACTTTATTGTGTCTTTCATTGCTCTTTCCTCAGGCTCAGCAGTGTTCTGGTGGCTCGGCCTTGTGTTGGCCACTCTCCACCTCTGGTTCCTCAGTCTGTATCGCATCCAGAGGACTCAGGACCTGTTCATTAGGAGGCCGTATGAGGGAGGATTTTTAGAGCAGTCACTACTTCTGAACGCTCGATTTGACATCCAGACGACTGAAAAGCGAAAGAAGTAAGTGTGTGTGTGTGTGTGTGTCTGTTTGGAATGTCAGGAATACCCTACAAAGTGAGGTTCGTTCGTGAGGGCTGTTTTGAGTTTGGAAGTTTTGAAAATAGTTCAGGAAGGATTAGTTTAAATACAGTCTCACACACTTTATAGGTAAGTTAACTGTCTTTTGTCTGTCTTAGCTTTAAAAAGCTAAAATTATCTATGTAATGTTCTTTATTTGAAATCTATAGACTCTTATTTTTGACGATCACTAATTTCCTATATTTAGCCATGGCCTTTACACAAAGGCTGCCAAATACAAGAAGCTCTGTAATTACTGTTCAGCAAATTAAATCCTCCAGGCCCCCTGCCAACAAATGAGATAATGGCTGTGGTGAAGACGTGTTTGTTATCAACATGTCTGTCATTAGAATGAATCAGAAAGCATTCCAAAGGAGCACAGATAATGTGTCAAACAATCCCTTAACGTGGATTCTGGATTCACATTATTATAACAGGTTCAGATAAGTGTAAAGGCTGTAAAGGGAAAAAGTAGATTGTTCTGAACTTTCCACTGCGAATAAAGGCAGTTGAGTTGCACCTACATTTATCAAACAACACAGAGGCTCCGTAGTACGAACAAAGACGGCAAACTTTATTACATCTATCAACCTTGGCAAAGGCAGCGCAGAGCACACCCAATCTTCTGTTCTTACCTTTTAATAATTAAAACACTAGACACATAATATTTGCATGCGAGTATTTCACATTTTTGCGTTGTGTATTCGCCACAACCCCGGTGTGTAAAGGCCTTAAGGGTTAGGATTAGCTATGTGCTTAAAACCCATTTCTCAATAATGCAAATCTTGTCTTTTTTCAGTTTCAAACCACTAGACTCGGTGAAAGTGTTCCTTTGTGCGACCATGTGGCATGAAACCTACGCAGAGATGATGAATATAATCATTTCAATATTTCGGTAAGTTTCACATAGGTTGAAAAGAAAAACAAGCTGTTATTTACACATTCCTGGCCTTTCCCCCCCACTTCTTTAGTTACAGTTTTAGGTAGCAAAGGTTTTTTCATCTGAAATCGTCCAATACATAGCTCTAGAAGAATTAGCAGAATCTAAACTGCCCCTGGTCTTTTGCTTCATTACTATTCGCATGGTTTGGATTGCTGTAGTCACCTGTATGTGTATTTGGCTGGATGCATAATGGCTCCCAAGTGTGTTTGTCGTATTTGGAGTTTAGGTACAAAAGCATGGCTTCTAGAGAATTTCCTTCAACCTTCTTTGATTAGCAGTTCAGTTTGATCACTTGAGTCTCCTTTGAGAGTTTCAAAATCTGGAAAATTCATGGAAAAACGTATTTTTTATTTCTGCAAAATGTTCCTATTGCAGCATAACAACCTCCAATTTTATCGAGGTAGAACTCCCTCTGAATTCTCTCAGCCTCACTTTAACAACAACATCATCACAGTAGCTTTATGCGATTCTTGTAACTCCACAGACTGGACAGGTACAGACCGAAGAAGGAAGGAGAAACTAGCGATGTTATCTTCGAAGGCCATATCTACTTCGACGACGCCTTCAGAGATGTTCCCGGTAGTAAGGGGCGCCACGTCAACGAATATGCCGAGATGCTTGTGGATATTCTCAGAGAAGTTTACAGGTAAAAGCTTGATCTATAGAAAAATAAAGGAAGTACAGCATTCGACTGCCAAGTGATCTCAGTGGTTATCACGTGAAATGAAGCTGACCTATGTTTCATCCTCTGTCATCAGTATCTTCTTAAACATCGATGGAGACGTCTTCAAAAAGCAGCAGCAGGTCCCTGATCAGAAAATCGTCACGACGCCGTACGGAGGGCGTCTGGTGGTCACCATGCCACATGGAAACAGTTTAGTGGTTCACTACAAGGACAAGACACTCATCCGCCACAAGAAGAGATGGTCCCAGGTGATGAAAAATTATGCAACAGAGTTTGATTAGTATCCAGTTTAAAACATTTCATTGCCTTTCCTTTACTGCCAGTGACATTTAGTAGTATATAATATACATAATATTTTAGGAGACAGGGTTGCTCTGTCAGAGTGTGTTTGCTGAATAGTATGTGACATTTTACAGGTCATGTACTTGTACTATCTCCTGGGCTGGAAAGTAGCAACCAAGTATTTCAAAAAGTGGGAGAAAGGAGAGGTGGAGGTTCAGCTGAAACACGATTTTGAGGTAAGACGAAAAAAACACATGCATACGCACACAAACCCACACATAAACCAGTGCATACATTACAATATTTGTACATGAAAAGAAGCTAAATGGCAAACTGTGTCTGATCCTGCAGAGAGAGAAGCACAACACCTACATCCTGGCTTTAGATGGCGACACAGACTTCCAGCCAGCCGCTGTGATGCTGCTCATCGATCGTCTGAAACTGTATCCGCTCGTCGGGGCAGCGTGTGGCCGGATTCACCCAACCGGATCAGGTTGGTCAAATACGATAAAAAGACAGGGACACTATGAGATTGATTGCTGACCATCGATAAAGTCAAGGCAAACGTATATCAGACCAGTCAGCAAACATTTTGCAAAATATGCAACAGACGACCTAAAATATACTTTTAAAAATAATTTAGGTGGGTAGTTTAGTTGACGTTGAGCTTTTTCTCAATGAAATTCAGAAGCAGCTACTACAGGCAACCCAGCAACTGGAGGATGGATGGATGAATGGATGGATGGATGGTGGGTGGATGGATGATTGGTGGATGATGAATGGATGGATGGATGGATGTGGGTGGATGGATGAATGGATGGTGGGTGGGTGGATGGATGAATGGTGGATCGATGGATGAATGGTGGATGATGAATGGATGGATGGATGGTGGGTGGGTGGGTGGATGGATGGATGAATGGTGGATGATGAATGGATGGATGGTGGATGAATGGTGGATGGATGGATGGATGAAGGATGATGTACAAATGGATAGATGGATGGATAGATAGCTAGATAGATAGATGGATGGAAGATGACTAGTGGATGGATAGCTGGATGGTGGATGGCCACATCAAATAATAAGAATATGAAACAAGAATAATCAATAAAATGAACACTAAAGACATACAGGAAATTCTAAATTACCTGAATGGACAAATATTATAGACTGTAAAAGGAGTGAGCAGCAATAAACACGTACATGTTATATAAGGTCCTACCGCTTTCTATAACTTAAATAATCAACTTAATATTAATCACATGTACACATAAATAATGATCTTAATATTTAAGGACAAATTGTTTTTTACAGTGTACTGTAACCGAAGTGACACCTTTCCGAAATTAATTCACGCATTTCTATGAATTTCCATGGAAAGTCAAAGACTGCACTCTGCAATGAATGTGATTTAAAATGTAGCAAGTAATACATAAGTAAATAAAGTTAAATGAATAAGCATGCACTTCATACTGATGTGTATTATGTAGTAAACAGTTGTGTATTTCCCTGGCAGGTCCCTTAGTGTGGTACCAGAAGTTTGAATACGCAATCGGCCACTGGCTTCACAAGACAGCAGAGCATGTGTTCGGCTGCGTGCTGTGCAGCCCCGGTTGTTTCAGTCTGTTCAGAGCAGCGGCACTGATGGACGACAACGTGATGAAGAGATACACCATGAAGGCCTCGAAGGCGCGACACCACATCCAGTACGACCAAGGTAGACATTGACCTGGTCTATTTCTAGAGCTGACAGTGAATACATTATGGATGAATACAACCAAAACCAGAGCCAGTTTATTTGATGAAAAACGATAAAAAAAAGTTAACGGTATGGTGGCACATTTGACACAATCTCGAATGGTCTCTGCAGGAGAGGACCGCTGGTTGTGTACTCTGCTGTTGAAGCAGGGTTGGAGAGTGGAGTACAACGCGGCCTCTGATGCCTACACCAACGCCCCGGAGGACTTTAAAGAGTTTTACAACCAGGTGATTATAGGAGCCTCTCAAAACCTTACGTAACATAATTCAGATGTGTTCTCACGTGCTGTGCCAGCTCTGAGCCTGATACTGAAGATGTACAGCTCCTTGGGAGAACCAGTACGTCTTCATTCCTAGAAAATCAAATACCGCCGCTCTGTCACGCCCCTTTATGTCAGATACCGATGCACAAGGCACGCTAAATGGTGCCTTCAGCACCTTTAGATTTTCAGAGAAAATGCTCCGGGAGTATGATGACGTACAGTAGTATAAAGACCGAAAAAAACTAACAGGAAGGGTGGGAATGAAGGCCGATGGATCAAACTAACATGGGACTTTCAATCATGAGACCGTTGTTCATGTCCCAAAGTGTTATTTTTAAGGTACGTTGGTGATGTTAGTGTCTTCTTTTCTGTACTTAACCATGAACCCAACTTAGTATGGATCGTGCAGCAAGTGGTTTTGTTTAAATTTCACAACGTTAACCAAGACGCCAAGGATCCCGACCAAGCGTTAGTATGCGACGATGGAATAAGAACGTGTTGGGCAAGCATGATCAGCATGTGTTGCCTACATGTGAATGTGAATTCAAATGTGGTTTAACACTCTTTGAACCAGATCCTCAAGAGAATACTGATCAGCATGTGTTGGTTAAATGCAGTGGCGGGCCGTGCACTTTATACCTGGGCCTGCACTCGTAAAAATGAAGCTCAACACCTACAAATACACTGAGTGCAGATACATGAATACCGGCATGACGGGATGCGGCGGCATTAACGAACAATGAGTCAAAATCAATTCAGCTAAAACACGCATTCCGCCACATACTCAAGAGCACGGGCCATTCAAATATTATTCATATCAGAGGGAACAATATTACCCATATCATGAAAACGACACTCGCCTATCACTCCCTCCAGGAAATACACGACTCCATAGTTCTTGTTACTGACGGATTTATTCGTCTGTCAACGCCGAGAGGGAAAATGAGTCCACTTGAAAACACATGAATCTTCAAAGTAGATCACTTAAAAACTTAAACTTAACTTTAACACTTTGCACGGAGTATATAGACCGCTGCCGCTTCACGTGGTCTTGTTGCTGTGCACCGGCTAAATGTGTCCCCAGCGGAACATAGGACGTAACAATAGTTCCTATCACATATAAAACCAAACGAAAATCCATATAAGTTGTATAAATAATAATATATAATATAAACAAGCATATTAAATGATGACATAGATCATATTTATGGCAGTTAAAGCTACTGCAGTTAACTTACCAGAGCTGCTGTTCACTATTTAGCTGTTCTTCCTCCTTTCTTTGTTAATAAAGAGTTTAATCTCACGGTTGTTCAGTACATCCGTGTGTTTTACTTCCAGTAAGAAGTCCTTCTCCATTCATGGATGCCAGTGAAGACAGTCGAGCCTCCCCAGTTGCATTTCTTGAATAGGTTTTAATGTGTTTGAGGCTGAAAATGTCCGCTCCACAGAGGTAGCAGATTTTGGGATTGTCACCGCCCAAGATGTCAGGCTAGCTCACTGACCAATCACGTATGGCTAAGCCAGCTAGCAGGCTCTGGCACGTCAAAGAATACGCCCAACATGTCAAACTAAAGATCTGATTGGTTGAAGACTATGACAATCAACAATATCGTCCCCATTCACTTAAACTGCACATGGATGCACCTGTGAGTCTGCAGGCCTCTGCCTCTCTTCTTACCTAGAGACACAGAGGTGAGATCTGATTGGATAAAAGCTCTACTTAAAACAAGCTGCACTGGAAGCAGAGCAACTGAGGAAGACAGGAGCTGTGCATTGAGAAAATAAGATAATGGGGAAAATATGTTTATAAATTATAATACATGTAGTGTATTTAAGAAACATTATTAAATTATAAAATAGATATAACTTTGTGATACTGTTTAGGCCAGCAGAGAAGGCCTGCAGGCCCTGACGGCCTACCACTGGTTAAATGTGAACAACACTCTTTGGACTTACCTGTTCCTTTACCAGTTCTGGTTTCTGAAAATATTTTAGCTCTATTGTGGACAGTCATAAGCTCTAAGTCTATCTTAATTATCTCTAACACTCCTCATCTTATAATTATGTGGTTATAAATAAGATGTTGTTTGGTTGAACCTTTCCATAGGACATACAAATATAGTTATTGTGCAAAGAGAAAGGTTAGTTCAGAAACGAATTACATATCTCCATAATGGGATGGTTTACTGGCTTGACTGTACTTTCTCATTATTCAACTGAAACTACAGCAAGCTGCAGATATATAAATAATGGCCACCACAACAGCTTGCAGAATAATTCATGCTAATGTTTTTTTTGCCACTGTCAGCGTCGCCGATGGGGACCGTCCACCATGGCCAACGTAGTGGACTTGGTGGGCTCTGCCACCCTGATCTCCCAGAGGAACCCGTCCATTTCCAAAGTCTACATGCTCTACCAGCTCTTCAACTTGGCTGCGTCCATACTGGCACCTTCCACCGTCATCCTTATGATTGCAGGTCGGGCTCGTTTTTTTAGGTTATTTTTAAGCCAGTAATAAAGCTCAGCAGGACCAAAATAAGTTAAAGCTTTAACTGTTAAATGTAAGCATGATAGCATCATGCAATTCTTAATTTGATGCAAAAATTGTGAATCTGAATGTGTACTTTCAGTTAATTGCTTTTATTGCTGATGGAAGTTTAATGCTAAGGAACGAGGATGTGATTTATGCGAGAAGGTCATGGTTACTCACTTACTTATTCATCATGTGGTTGTTAAACCAGTTGTTTTGTTTGCTTCCTGTCACTCATTCAGGTAGTTTGACTGTGTTGTTCAATGTCGACCCGAGCGTTGCTCTGGTCCTGGCTGTGATACCTCCTGCTATCTTCCTCGGCATCAGCTTCAAGATCAAGTCAGACACTCAGATCTTTATTTCCGCGATCTTGAGCATCCTGTACGCCTTCGTCATGATGATGTCAGCGATTGCCATAATAGGTAAACAAACACGACACTCAATTAAGGCTGTTCATACCGAAAGGTTTCTGGCATCTAAATCTCATCTTCCATCTGTTCCTCCTCCATCAGGCAACATGGTGAAGGACCAAACCATCCTGAATCCAAGCAGCCTCTTCATCATCGCCCTTGCCTGCTTTTACGTCATCACTGCAATCCTGCATCCTCAGGAGATTGGCCTGGTGTGCTATGGCTTCCTTTACATCATCTGCATCCCCAGCGCCTACCTGCTGTTGTCGATTTACTCCATGGTCAACATGAACAACGTGTCCTGGGGCACCAGGGAGACGGCGCCTGCTGCCGGAGCTGCACAATCGAAAGCCCAGAAAGGTACTTGAAACTTGAAAATGTGCTACGATAGAGTGCTGTGCATGCATATATTTGGAACGCGACAAAACCCCAAAAATATTATATCCAGTTATTTACACATTTTACATGTTAAACCACACTGGACCGATTGAGTAATCCAGCAACTTTTATTTCCTTTTTTATACATCAGTATATTGTCATTAGCAAATTCACTCACCCCGTTTTTAGTGAAAACATTAAAATATGTTTAACGATACTTATTAACAACTTACATTTTTGGGGATAACTTAAGGACCATTACACTTTTGAAATGACATTGCCCTGTCAGTAATACATGTCTTTTCTAAGGCCGTTGTTTTCCCTGTAACATTTTTTGACAAACAAACATAAACGCTTTTTATTTCCTCATTTAAACGACTGTTATTACACAATGCTGCTCCATTGTTTGAGTTGAACTGAGCCTGTTGGTTACTCTTGCAGCCAAAAGCACCATCACACAGTTGTTCTCGGGGGGCAAATGCTGTAGAAAACTCTGTCCGACTGGAGAAGAGCTCAGCCAGGACTTCCAGACCGTGGAGACAGCAGAGCCTGAACCTCAAACCCAAAACAGTATTGTGGAGGATGCGAGGCAGCCTGAGGAGGAGCAGAGGTACGATCTGTCATGGAACATAAAGATGTAATACAGCGTCAATGGATAAGTGCAAGACATTACTTTATGTAAAACATTTTTACATATTTTACTGGAAGGAAACATGACGATAATAAGCCATTTTTTAAGGTAAAAATAACCCAGCATTCCAGTCAATGTAAACCAATAATTGGGTTAAATGATCACCCTATCTTGCTGGGTTAGATAACTTAGCATGTGGGTGGTCCAGTCCACAAACTGGGTTGTTATAAACCCAACATTTTTTACTGTAAAAATCACACAATTTAAATTTAAAAACAAGAGCGAAGGGTAAAAAAAAACGTAATTGTTTGAAAATATAAATAAAGAGAAATATATTCTCACACTGCCAATTGGCAATTTGCAGTGTAATATATGTATTTTAGTATTAACATCAATTGTAATGTTGCATCACATATTTCGTTGCTAGACCCCTTTACTGTAATATATAACGATTGGAGTAGACTGTTTGTACTGGTTTGTTTCTAACTGTTATTTCTTATTTTGTTTCAGTCAAGGGCCTGCGTTCAGCTGCCCTAACCAAAGTAAGTCCAAATAAGTAAATATATGCTTTTTTAATAGCTGACTCACACATTCATGTTGTGTAATATTTCCCTGTCTTGCTCTTTTGTTCAGGTTGGATCACACAACTGCAGAGTTTGTCTGATGACATGCGTCTGAGGGAGGACACACTCGACGAGGTGCGACTTTCTCGTTTTTGTGTCTGTCCGTCCCTTTGATCGCCATATTGGCAAGACATTCATTGCATAAACGTGAGACATCTTCACATTTGGTTAATGGATACTGTGATTGTCGGTGTCAGAGATATCAGGCCAAATGTAATGTCTTTTAATCGAGTGATGTTTATTCCGTCATGTCAAACAGGCCAAATGCATATTATATCAAATTAAAATATAATATCTTTAGGTTCATTTTTTTACCAAAAGGTGAAAAGTCAACATTTGTGCAATTATAATCCTTATTTGATGTGTTTTAGTATGCAAAGATGATCCATCAAACGACCTCATAATTGGGTATTTTGCCATGCACCTTTAAATATGCTTTGTTCTCATTGGGCGTCAAATAACAGCTCTTCCTCAGGCCCCCTGTTATCTGATACCGTATTCACGTTATATTTTACACAGTTCACGTACTGATTTTAATCCCAACCATGATGTTTTTCCTAAACTTAAGTTAACGGTTTCCTTGCATAAACCTAAGCAAGTATTTTGGTTTGAATTAACACCTTTAACCACGTGTTTACTGCGATCCAGTGCGATAGAAAGCGACGCCAACGGGTCTGACAAAGTGTCAATATGTGATGAGTTGGGATGACTGTTGCAATAAAAACAATCCAAACCTACTCTGACTTCTGCAGCATGATAAACCCAAGAAGTAAAACACGTATTGAAATGTATCTGCAGGACGAGGGGCAGTTCTTCAGAGATCTTACGACCAAATACCTGGAGCCTCTTCCAGAGAACAAACAGAAACAGAAAGAAATGACCGATGAACTCAGGGAGTTGAGAAACAAGGTAACTATGTGTCCGAGTGGTGAAATAAATCACATTATGATGAATATAAAATACTAATCCTTTTTTCTTTTCTTTTTTTTACAGATGTGCTTAATCTACTTCATTTGCAACGCCTTCTGGCTCGTAGTGACCTTCACTCTCCAGATCTTAGATTCGTCCATCTTCATCAGGTTCCCAAAAATCGACTTAAACCTGGACTTCACCGGAGACTACATCTACATCGACCCTGTGGGCTTCATGTTCATCCTGTCGTTCGCCTTGCTGGTTTTAATCCAGTTCATAGGCATGCTGGGCCACAGGTAACCCTGTTTGATGTTCATGGTGTAGAAACATCTGCTTATCCTCTCTAACTTTCTTGTTCTGTTGTTTTCTTCTCAGAATATCCACCCTGATCCATTATGTGGCCTTCATGGATACGGAGCCCATGTCTGACCATCAGAAACAGCAACAGCCACTTAAACAGGTATAGATACAACTGATGTCTTATTACTACTTCAGTACTATTTCTACTACTACCACAGCTACTGCTGCTCCTGCTGTGGTTGGTATTGCTGGTATGACGACTTGTTATAATGAATAGTGGACGCCAACTAGAGAATCCCACACAAAGACACAAAGAAACTCATGAGCAGTGATTTCACTACATTTCTCAAAATGTGTCTTCGTTTATTGCAACACGTTCTCATTCCCAACTCGTCCAATACCGAAGGCTTGGTCAGTGGCTTTATTCTTCCAACTATGACACACTACGTACCCCTCTATTATTGCTTTTGGACGTGTCAGGGGCAGCGTGTCCTTTTAAAATAAACTTCTGTGGTCACAGGAAACATAGAGTTATAAAACCTAAACCTAAACGAAGGTTTACTTATGCAACAAAACTGCTTGGTTGAGCTTAGGGTGGTTTGGGTTAAAATAAGTATTTTTCTTACGTAGAATAACTACTTTGTTACGTTACTGCCGTTAGTAAAGTACGGAAGTTACGCTACAAAATGACGGTAAAATAAGTCAACACAGGAGACACAAACAAAGCTCTCCAGGGTGAAAGTCCTGTTTCATTTGCTGGTTTCGGTATCAGATACTCATCACTGACCAATCAGCGGCATTTGTTGTGAGCAAGAATGGGTTGTTTACTTATCATAATAATACATAACAACATATCAGACTTAGTCAGGGATATTACAATAAAGTCCTGAACTTATGGAGAGAGACAGAGACAAGCACACCTGTTAACTTTAGACTGAGAGAGCTTAGTGTTGCATTGGTTTGTCACGTGTTACATTATTCACAGCATCTTTACTCATTACCAGAATAAAAGGTTTCAAAATACATAAATAAAGAATGGACATTCAAATCAATGGCCTCCAGTGTGTAAAGGCCTTTACTCGTACCTTTCTAAAAGCACAATACTTTGTCTAAAACTCTATTGATGTGTTGCTAGTGAAGATTTTTTTAAATTTCTTTTATTGATATTTTTAGTAGGAGATGAAAAAGCAGCAAGAGGGATGCTTGAAGTTCATGTTCACCCCTTACTACTGCTGGTACTGTTGATAACTTTAAACCTGGAAGTAAAATGAAATGTAGCAGCAGTCAGCTCGAGTTGACACTGATCCGGTCTTTAATGTTCGGAACACACTGTACCATTCCTTTCTTTTAATTTGTCCTGAGAGACACCCTGTACCATTCAAGGTGACAGCGTCATAGCGAGACCTATACCACGGTTACACTATTATTGTTCTGGGTGTGGTAACATTCCTGTGGACTCATCACCTGAATGTCCTGCAGATCACAGACAAAGACAGCGACGAACTCGAGGACTTCATGTTTCCAAGTGTCCTCAGCGGAAATCCCGACGGTGGAACTCTGGTGTGATCGACGATGAACCAAAACACAACCACAACCCTTTGCACTTATTCAGATTGTTTTAGGCAAGTTTATGATATTTATCGATTATCTTTTTAACGACACAAGTTTGTCACAAAGTGCCACATGAAGCTGACACTGGAACTGTAAAATGTGAATGAAATCGACAGCTACTGTAACAACAATAGCAGTAAATCAAATACTTTTACTGTCTGACAGCTGAGGAGCTCATTATTTTTTGGGGGGTTTTGAATATTAAAAGCAGCTCAAATGTGGATGAATGAAAAGAGAACGTGGTTTGATGTAAACATTCAGCGAGCAGCAGAAGGAACAACTAGTGAGTATTTTGACACATGTCAAAAACTGAAATCAATGAGCCTCTCTGGTAACACAGTTTATCGCTGTCATTTTATTTGTGACACTTCAACAGTAAGTGAAGATTAAACTGTTTATGAAGGTGGTCAACAAGGTTATCATGAATCTGTCTTTGTGCATATTTTCATGTTAATCACTTTAATTAATCCTGATCCTGTAATTAATTTTGTTGGGAGTATGGAACACTGGTGCCTTAAAAACAATGAAGGGAAATGGCGCTGGCCAGTAAGAGAACAGAAAACAAATGTTTTAACTCTGCTTTGATTAAGTTATATTTAAAACTGACTAAACTATAACATTATAGCACTTTATGATGAATTTCTCAGGTTTAATATTGTCTTTAAATGGTGAATTTTGAAGTTCATGCACTATACCTGTAATTACATGACTCACAAAATGTATACAGTGCAGAATCTAATAAAACAGTTGACAATTATTTCGTTGAATGTTATTGGGACTGGATTTGATTATCTGGACTTTTTTCCTTTGTTGGGTGTAACATTTTACCTCCAATACTCTGTCTCATGAGAAGGGAGTGTTTGGAGCTCTGACTCATATATTCATGTGGCGGATTAAACAAATCTCAAACATTACATTGTCGGATGAAACTCCGGTTTGGAAGCCAAGAACATAAAGACAATCTGCTACACCTCAAATCAATTATTGAATTAACTAACGTTATTTATTCCTCTCAAGTCCACTCTTAACTCCCCAGATCCACTTTGTTTGATCCAATCAGACAGCATCCAATCAAGTTGCAGGAGAGAACCACGAAGAACTAACGTTACGTTGCTCAGCAAGCGCATTATCATTTGTTCATGTGAAGCTCAACGTACGTATAGGACTTGAGTGCAAAAACATTTCTGCTGCATAAAAGTCTATTTATTTTATAAAACCGTAGAAAACAAATGTCATGTGATGGGAAGATTCTGGCTTTTCTTTGTTTCCATATAAATCCCCTTAAACACTGCGTGATTACTGAGTAGCCAATCAACTTCACTGATTTTGTAAAGTAACAACTGCCTCCAACAGCGAGGTCTTGTTTTTATATATCATGTTTTATGTGTTGGTTTGGATACCGAAACAAGTTTTAACACACATTTAAATTCGATTTGATCAACTTTGAGCTAAACAATAACATGCAGTTAGTGAAACTAACTCTGACTCATGTTTCAGTGAGTATTTTAATGCCTTTTTTTAAACTTATTTTGTTTTCAAATCCCAGTTTTGGTGGACTTTGCAGTTTTACTGGAGGTTTGCCGTGAGGTGTGAGTGAGAAACTGTAATCTGCTCCTTCATACCCAGGTGGCAGTGTGTGCATGTGCAGTGTGTCTAATAATGGTTGAGAGAGAGTACCATGCATCCTCATATGTCCGTCCACTGTCTTTTATGGGATTAAGAACATCGGCGTGTTTGCAGTAAATGGCTGTGATAATTATTTTTGCTCTTACTAGACAGTTAAAATAAATAAAATGCTCTTGAATTTGATCAGGAAGAAAGTCACATCATCTGTCTCTGTCTCATATTTAAAAACAATCTGCATTTCAAACACGTTCTCATCCCAACTGGTCACACACCGACGTTTGCTCGAACCCCTTGGTGATACTTTGTGACTGTGACGCTCCGCTACGGTCGCAGTAAACACTCGGTTACCGCTGTTCATTTTACACAAACCGATCGCAGAAGCACAACACAGTGAAATTTAGGGAAAGCAGCGTTTTGTTGGTGGAAAAAAAGTCACAAACATTTAAGTAACTTGAAATCTAACAACCTTCTTAAATGAACAACGTCATCAATTTCAGATCAACCGAATAACATCTTCTTAATCAAGACAATATTACAATTGTATTAGAGATAATTAAGATGAAGATGACTGTACTTGGGCTACCTGGTAGTTATCTACCTGCTGATTATGTCCAAAATAGAGCCCACAACCGGTAAGGCACTTGGATCTGTACCAAAGAATGTTAAAGAACATTTTAATTACAGCTCTGACATGCCATGACAAAGCTGATCAGTGCTCACCTGAAAAACCTGTTCAGAGAGTGTAATAGGAATAATTACATGACTAAGCTCAGATTTTACCAACATGTGTCGATCAGTATTCTTCGGATCTGGTTCAAAGAGTGTTAAACCACATTTGAATTCACGTTCACATGTAGGCAACGCGTGCTGACCACTGTTTGACAAACACGTTCAGTGTGTAAATCAAGGAAAACACAAACAACGTAAATCTTGAAACATTGATCTGCTTGTTGAAAGTCCTGGGTGTGTTTGATTTGGTCTTTTTATTACGTCATCACTACCGGAGCATTTTCTCAGAATGTCTGAAGACAGCCGATGGGTTTACATCGTAAATACTTGTGCGTCGGTTTTGGGCGTGACAAAGCGTTTGTTTTTGACGCCCTGGGGATGAGAACGGGCCGGCGTCTTACATGTCTTTTGTTTTTAGCTTCTCTGGAGGCAAAAACAACGTCATTAAGTTGAGTTGAGCCAGGTTGCTGTTTCAGCAAACTTGAAATATGTTACTTTCTTAACATTCTTTACATTACTCCCACTTATGATCCGGGATGGTTGAAGACGAGTACAATACAAACAGAGTATTAAAGACGCGACAACAACTTTTTATTGCAGCTTTTGCCACTCCGTGTTGACACCTTTGCACAAATAAACTGTTTGATTTCCTACAACTTGAAAAGCCTTTATTTTCATATTACAGTTTCATTATAATCGTATTTACAAATTAATATCATGTGTGTTACAGAAATTTACAACAACACAGAGCAGAGAAATCAAAGTGAAACACTGCGAGCTTGATAACATTCAACATGACGCTGCTTCTGTACGGCTCACAGCACAGAAATACAATAAAACCTAAAGAGCAGACTCTAAGATAAACAGTCTTAGTGACGTGTTAGTAATCTACCGAGCAGCTACAGCTGTGTTTTATGAGCCGGTTGCTAAGGACTGCTGTCACTCTGCTGGTCCAACAGCTACTAGGCTTCATTTTATTATCATTCATATCCACGTGTGTTCCATAAAAGCCATAACACCCACTTCTGCCACACTGAGCTTACAGCTACACACTTTACACCCCTTTGAGAGTCTCTGATGGCAGAAAATAAAAAATATGCACGTAAAACCGAAAAGACAGTTTCAATTCACCTTCCCTTCAGTGTGACCCCTGAGCCAAGTTATTACCGGCTTTCCTTTTAATAGTCTCACTTCCCCCTCTGCCTTCTTTCCTATTTTACCAGACTCACCACAGTTCCACTTTCCATCTGTGACCTCAATCACATGCAACAAAACACAACGTTACAGGAAAATGTGAATCTGACATCAGTACGTCAACATCTTCACCGTAAAGTCAGGACATATTTACAAAAGCACCCGCAAGAATTGACTGCAGTTTGAGGAGTCAATACTACTTAAAGTTATCTAAACGACAACAGAAAAGAGTCTCAGTATTTAAAGGTAATAAAATACCATGCATGTAGTATATAAAGATGTCTTAGAAAGAAAGGCACATTTTTTTACTTGCAGTAATGCAGCCGTGAGCAGAACCTTCTTCTCTTAAACCAACTCAAACTAAAAGTAAACTTATTTTGTGACATTTGTTTTTGTCACATTAGTCACGTGACTCGCTGTCTTTCCAAAATGAATTTCCAACGTAGGTTTACTTAGTTTTTAGGTTTAATTACTTAACGTAACTTCTTGGTTAAGCTTAGGAAAATATCGTAATTTGGGTTAAAATACTTAGTACGTTTGTAACATGAAATAACTACTTTTGTAAATGGTGTTGGTAAAGTCTGGAAGTTACGTCGCAGAATTGAGGCACATCAGTCAATGTTGACTTGGTCTCACATGGGACATGGACAGCGGTCTCCTGGGTGAAAGTCCAGTTTTTGTTTTACAGAAGACAAACAGGCATTAGCACTATGAAAGGACTAATATGAATGTGGTTGTAAAGTGTTTGCGTCGGACTGATGCCAGATCACATTTGAACAAACCAACAGGAACTATATTTGTCATTCTGTTGTGATGGATTATGCATCTATAGCAAGTTTCAGACCTCTTCAACTTTCATACTTTACTGAAATAAACTGAAATAAATGGCTGCCTAGAGGGACGGAAACTTTTTCCATCACTTCCTTTTACCATTTCCAACCTTTTATCTCGCTGGTGGTATTTAATAAAACTTTCACAGTCTGCCAGTAGAAATTATTATGAATACTTTTATGAAAATGAACATGCAATGTGTCAATAGATTACACTTGTTTCTTTGTGGTTATTTTCAAGACAAATGCCCTGTCTTGTACTGTAGCCTTACACTTGCAATATCTCTAATAACCATCAGGGGGCGACTCCTCTGATTGTATAGAAGTCTATGAGAAAATAACTCTGATTTTATCGAAATCGCACGCCGTTAAAATCAATCTAACTGCATGAAAAAACGTCAGTATGGAGCTTTAATGCTCTAAAATGTGTTCTGGAAGAGAGACTCAAACTTCAATCTAAAGCTGTCTGACTCCTTCCTGCCATGACAAAAGAAGCTTGTTTCGACCCGCCGCTGTCGTCCAGAGAGCGCTCGTTGGACTGGGTCGTCTGCCCGTCCACGTCGTCCGTCAGAGCCCTCTTGTACACCCCCGCCAGACTCTGCCTGAACCGCCCCCTCATGTCCAGCCCCATGCAGAAGTACAACAGCGGGTTCACGCAGCTGTTAAAGAAGGCAACGCCCTTCGCCACAGGGTGCCAGATCTTCACCACCGTGTGTTTGCTGTCCACCATCTTTACCAGCAGGAGGCAGTGGTATGGAGCCCAGCACAGGAAGAAGGCGACGACCAATGCTGCTAGTATGCGCAGGGGGCGGGACTTCCCCAGCAGGCGGGTGCGTCGGATGCCAATTGCGGCCAGGATGTAACAGATGAGGATGACCATGAAAGGCAACAGGAAGCCACACAGGAAGCGGATGGAGTAGAGGACCAGTTTGGCGCTGTTGTTGGACTCCTTCACCTCCAGGGAGCACTTGGTCAGGTTGTCCTTCTGGTAGACCTGGCGGTAGACGAAGTACGGCGCGCTGAAGACGGTTGCGGCGCTCCAGACGCAGACAGCCACCAACCTGGCGGCCCACAGGGTGCGTCGCCGCTTGGTGAAGAGGGGCTGCCAGATGCAGAGCGCCCGGTCCAGACTGATCACAGCCAACAGGAAGACGGAGCAGAACATGTTGGCGTATTTGAAGAAGCCGTTGAACTTGCAGACGAAGAGGCCGAAGGGCCAGCTGTCGAAGAGGAGCTTCTTAGTGAGGGAGAAGACTCGTGTGAAGCAGAAGATGAGGTCCGCTATCGCCAGATTCACCAACCACACGTTGGTGACCTTTGGCTGAGGAGGAAGAAGAGAAGAAGAAAACAAGGAGAGGGAACAAAGAGGGAAAGAGGAGAATTGTTTAGTATTTTGTTCTCGTAAAATTATGCTTTGAGGGTATTTTGTCTTATTAGATCTAGTTTGCTTTCGACGTTTCACAAATACATTTTAAACAAGTCTGTAGAAGTTTGCAAAAAAACAACAACGTGATCTCACCGAAATGACCACGAGATCTTAACAGCACACGATGAGGTGGTGGCATGCTATATGTTGAAATTACGCGTCGGCACCATGGAAACAGTTGATTTTAAAACATTTAAAAACATCACGGTAGGGTTTACAGTAAATACGTAAACTTAGATTTAGGCAACAAAACCACAAAATTAGATTTAGAAAAAATGTCACAAATGTAACTGAACAACAGTCTTTGTTTGACCCGTTTACCTCCCATCCTGACCGTAGTGATGAAATCTGTCAGAAATGAAATTCTGCTTTTGTTTTCTTTCGTGCGAAATCAAAAAATGAATTGCTTCAAAAGCTGTTCTTAGAATATAATAAATATGGAGTTGGTTTACAGAATGCAGAAAAGATTTCAGCGTATTTTTACATTTTCACATATTTATATATATTCACAATATCACACTCCTAATCTTAAATATCACAGTTTTTAGTTATTTTTCTTCTAATGAAGTGAAATATATTCTAACTTCCTTCTTCTTGTATCACACATCAGTATAGCCATGCAGTATGCTTATAGCTGTAAACACAAATAAATGAGTTTGTCACGCCACTTCAGAATGTGTCATTAACCACCCGGCCTAATTTTAACGATCAAACAAATCTGCAAGTATATAAAATTAGGTTTCAAAAACTTGAAAAAGAAATGCAGTATCCTCTGCTCTGGAAGCGGAGGTGTTATTTACAGTCACAGTATGTACGACATAATGGCCTTCTCCCTGCTGCATGCTCATTTTATACTCTATGCTAACTTGAATGTTGATGAAAGTATTTATTCGTGCGTCTCTTGACTGATACAAATTTTTTTTTTTTCCTATTTCTAACTCATCACACGCTGTGAACCCACCTTGAGCTTGAATCCGGCCACCCAGATCACCATGGAGTTCCCCGTGATGCCGAGCACGACGGTCAGACTGTAGAGGACGATGGAGAAGTTGTCCAAGATGGCGTCGACGTCCACCGTTGTCGCCTGGTCACTCTTGGAAGGCTTGAGGACGGGAAAGGAGGCGTTGAGAGACATTGCTTGGCTGGAAAACAGGAAATCAAAATGTTACTGATCATATAACTCCTGTTTCTGACAGACAACGAGGAAAAAAATGCAAGAAGACGACCTGAGACACGAGTGTCAGAGTGGATACGTTAAAGGCTTTATCTCTGCAGAGCCTGAAAGGGGGTCAAACGTTTGACTAATTGTCTGCACAGTTTTGTCATTTGTTGAAAACACATTTTTCCAGCCAAATACCTAAATAAATCTACTTACTGTATCTCAGTCAAAATAAATATATGTATGTTCACGCAACACATTTAGATTTCCAACATTCTACAAATGCTTTTTTTAAATGTAAGCTACACCGTCAAAGTGCAAAGCAGCTGACTCAGTCTACGACTCTTTGCAGTTCACCTGAGCGCAGTGATGACTGGTGGGGAAATATATTAAGATAACTCAACAACTGAGCATGGGGGGGGGGGGGGAGGAAGTGGGGAAGGAGCCACTGGCCATCACCATCTTGTTTTTTTGCAACCAGAAGTGACACAAGAGGGCGGAGCTAAGTACAACCGAACACTGAATAAGTGATTTTTTACCAAAATGTTACATTTAACTTTCATCAACTGAAGACACATTGTGTGTGAAAGGTTTAAAGTCTTAAGACGAAAACACCGACAACTCCCAGATTGAACAACGCGGTGGTGAAGACCTGTCAATCACAAGGTAGTCGGGCTTAAATTGGGGAAAATATTTATTTAATGATACACAAGACATTGGAGAAATGCGTTTGAATATTTCTCTCCATGTAAACATCAAATAGCTTCAAATAGAGTTGGAACAAGCTGATTCAGAATATACATGTGATTCTGTTTAACAGTCTGGACTTACGTGATGATTTCTACAACTTTGAAGCTACTTGAAGCCACGATTACACAAGATAGTTATTTAATAAAGAAGACAGAATAATGTGAAAGAATGTCAAATCTATCACACGATGTGGTTGATTTGGTGAACAGAATATAATTCATATGTATAATTCAAGATACCAGTGTTTATGCGACGCACATCTGCTCTGTGCTCTCTGACCTTTGTCATTTTTCGGAAACCGTCTTTGAGATAAAAAATTGCTCTTTTTAAAAAAGATGATGAAATAATTGTCACTGTGGAGCATGTAAGCCGGAGTTCCTATTGATCATTTAATAGTTTTATGGGAATCAAACTGAATCAAGCAACAAAGAACTTGAAATCGAAGTCAATTGAATGAGCTGGAACCATAAAATGACAGCTTCCCGTATCTTAACCACAAAGTGTGTTTTTCCATGTTTGTCCATTAACTTTCATTTAATGTCAACTCTTTATTTTTATCTTAAGTGAATTTGTTTTGACACCAGCAGGAGAAAGCTGCTCATCTTGTGTTGCTTCATCAGACAGATCATAAATAATTACTATTTTACGTTGTATACTATTCAACTTCTTCATTATAAAGAACCCCCCCCCCCCCCCCCCCCCGTTTCCTTCCTGTTTTCTCTCGTCACGCAGCACAACGAGGACGTTGGTCGACCAAAGATGATCTGAAGAGTTCTTGAACGTAGCATGGGTTCGGGTTACTTCCTCTTTTACTTTCATGATGAAAACACTCAAGAAGTTTCACTGTATCACGATGTGCAAGGAACGCGTCTTTTTAAGGAGTGAACTTTTCCAATCACAAGCCTTGATCTGCAAATGATGCTCTGAAAACAGACGTTAATAGACAGCACAGTATGAATGAACATGAGTTTGTGAATAAACCGTGTGCGTGCGTGACGAGTCAGATATAACCAGCTGAGTGATTGTTTTTCCATGGTACTGAAGTGTCTCTATATTTATGTGCATGTGTCAGTGTGTGTTTGTGTGTGTGTGTGTGTGTGTGTATGTGTATGTGTGTGTGTGATGGCTTAAAATGCATTCATGTGTGCTAGATCTGTCCACACTGTGGAGCCTTCACCTATAATTTAATGTTCCATTTTACTTTTACTGCAACTCAGACAACAGATCAACCTTTTGCATAATTGTTGATCAGCATCTTAGCGAGGTTGGTTATTTATAAACCAAACAAACTCCACAACAGCTTAGTGGCTTATCTCTGTAACATCTCAGGTCCAACATTTGCATTCTTACTAAAGAGATAAATATCAGTTCCGTGTGTGTGCGTGCAATAGACGGACCTTTATCTTTAACATCAGCGACAGTGATACTGCTGTGAGACTTTAAAATATACAGTATATACATTTATATATACATACATATATATATATATGTATGTATATATATATATATATATATATATATATATATATATATATATGTGGAGCATGTAAATGGGACTTCATCTTGATCATTTTGATGAAATAGATTTGTAGTCTGTCTGAGTTGGAAAAAATATGTGACACAGTCGGACACTAAGAATAAAGTTACATTTATTTTAAACGCTTTCCTTTTACATGTTGCACACATGCAGTGTGGTTAACCAGCGGCAAAGAAAACATACGCAACCATGAGCTCGACTTCTCAAAACGTGACGTGAAGAGAAACTCCGTGAGGCTCGTTGAGCTCTGATCACCAACAGCTGATTCCTGTTTCAAATGTTTGGCTCATAGCCCTGAGACCTGAGAACATAACTATGTCGTTTTGTTGCCTTAACCTAAGTATTTCACCACCTTTTCTTAAACCTAACAAAGTATTTAGGGGGGCTCACTGGGTTAAGAGGGTTGTCTGGTAACCGCAAGGTCCTTGGCTGGGACGTGTCCTGTGTCGAAGTGTCCCCGAGCAAGACACTGAACCCCTGACGGCACCCTGGGCACCTGTCATAGGCAGCCCACTGCTCATACAGGGATGGGTCAAATGCAGAGACAAATTCCCCCCTTACCAGGATAAATATAGTATAATAAAAAAAATGTTTCTTAAACCTAACTAAGTATTTCACCATCTTTTCCTGACTAAGTATTCATTTACGTAAAGCTGTGAAGACGGACGTTTATTTTAGAAAGTCCGTATGCATTTAACGAGCAGAGATTTAAACGTGTTTCTGGCTTTTGTTGATCAAATATCATACGAACCGTTCTATGAGGAAACATATACACCCGTGCTTTTGCTACAATAACAACTCCGAGATGTCTGCAGAGCAAAAGGCTGTGAAAAAGTAATTTAATAAAAAAGGGATAAAACAGTGAACTGTGAACAGTTGGAACTTTGGTAAATAATATAATAAAAATGTCTAAATTAACAATGGATGGTACTCCACAGCTCTGTGTTTACGCATCACTTCCTGTCAACCAGAGGACGATTCCCATGAAGAAGTGCCACACACGGGACTTCATCCCAGCAGATGTTTGAATGAAACGGATAAAAGAAAATAGATTGAGTCACTGTTGTTGTAGATTTTTGGCAAAGACGTTAACGTGAAGCAGTCTGAACCCACAGAGACAAACTGAGTTTCTCTGAACATCACTGCTCTGAAAGCACAACTTTCTGCACAACCACAGAAGAACAACATTCATGAGCCCACTGCCTCTCACCAAACTGCAGTTCACCACAAACACCGTTTCAATTTCGACTCTCTCTCCGATTCAAACCGCTGTGTGAGCTACATGAGTAACTGAGGTGGGAACTGATCTGATTAAACATGACAATAAATCTCACTGTTAGTCTGCGAGACGATTATGTAAACGTTCACCAATGGGCAGTAAAATGTATCGCAAGTAACGTCTTAAAGAATTAGTTGTGCTAAATTTTGCTAATTCAGAATTGAAATAGAAAGAAATATGATCACGTCCAGACTCACACACCAGAGCAGAAAACAGATTCAGTGTTTGTTGTGGTGGAAAGAAGAAACGAGCTGAACCCAATAAAGATTTCCTGTTCTCGACCATTTCAAGCTCTTTTCACAGCGACAACAAGCCACAGATTTCTGCTCTGATCTGCTTTCAGAAAATAAAACCCAACTGTTACAATGTTTGAAAAATGACAACCTTCAACTACACACACACACACACACACACACACACACACACACACACACACACACACACACACACAGTACTGCTTTATGAAGAATATCAGTGATCAGGCGTGTAAGTTAAAACTGGTTGAAAAGTTGTTTTAAAGAGGTCAAGGTTAAATACAACAGTTTTTTTCTCATTTCAATGACTTTTCTTTGTTGTAAATCAACTTCATGTTGAAAATATAGTCGTCTAAATGCTGTTGAAACGAACAACTGTTTGTGACGAAAAAGTTCTTTGTGACGAACAACTTGATGTCTTTTGACCCACTGACCTGACCAACCTGAGGGTCGGGTCAATATTTTGCTTTTCCAGCATCGACCTGAGCCAGAAGTGGACGTAGTCACGGTGACTACACCCGTTGTTTTGTGGACCACGGTGTTGAAGCCTTGAGTTCAACATTTTGGCGTCTCCATCTTGGTTTTGGGCATTTTGCAACCAGAAGTGACAAAGTGATGAAGAAGAGTGAATAAATGTTAGATGACCAAAAATGTGTTTGCTTCACTTTTCAGATCCAGATTTTTGCCGCCTGATCATGAAAATGACCTTTTTAGCTAAATTATAAACGTTTAAAAGAATAACTCATTTATTATTTTACACGTTGTGCATTCATTGTCCCTTTTAAGTGTAAAAGGGGTGGAGTCTTGCTGCACACTTCCATCACAAACACACAGTTAGCTGCAGATAGTCAACATATAACTGCACCGCTCTGCTACATACTCCTGTGTGTTCACTATCTCCGGGCTACATCACCAGTATCAGTCAGAAGTCAACAACGTTAGATCTCCGACATACAGGATCTGAAAAGTAGATTGACCTCCGATTGTGCAAACCATGAACCCGTCTCCCTCAGAT
The DNA here is from genome assembly GCF_050575085.1 of Anarhichas minor. NCBI lineage: Eukaryota > Metazoa > Chordata > Actinopteri > Perciformes > Anarhichadidae > Anarhichas > Anarhichas minor. Next base: position 7,428,959 of record NW_027466497.1, on the reverse strand, counting down.
TATGTTTAAATATCAGTTTTCATCAGGAAAGTATAGAAAACTGTGAAATCAGAAAAGTAATTTGAGAAAACCTCCTGATTTCTTACCTGCAGACGTTGAACTGATATCACAGCGATGAGGTCGGCTGCTTCGGTCTCAGTGGTCAGAGACAGAAGTGGAGACGCATCTTCATGAGCTGCGTGTGTGTGTGTGTGCGTGTGTGTGTGTGTGTTCATGCACAGTGAAGTTCCTCTGTATCACTGTTACTTCAAGTGGTTTTATTGCCAAAAACTGGACATGTGTTTGTGTGTGTTAACCCTCTCTCTCTCTTTCTCTCTCTCTCTCTTACAGATACGCACACACACACACACACACATGCACACACACTATACACACACACACACACACACACACACGTAGCCTTCCTCTTTCTCTCTCTCTCTCTCTCTCGTATTATGTCATGTGTGTCTGGCTGCATCTTCCTGTCTGAATGCTTCTCTTTTCCTTCAGACACACACGCACACACACACACGCACACACATAAACAGACAGGGTGGATGACTGTCCTGTGTTAATCCGACAGAGACTGAGAGCCAATCAGGTTCCTCTAAGCCGGGCCGATGACCTCGTGTTATTACAAAAAATAACTTTAGATAATCTTTATTATTCCACGAAGAAAACCAAGCGATCCATTGTGGTGAATGTTGGACTTTGAACTATACAAACATCGTTTTTAAAGGGGATTTACCAATTTCCTTAAAGAAGAAAGACCTTTTGCTTTGTTTTTTTAAAGTAGAAGTGATTTCAACTTGATTGCAACCTAACGTTCTGTTCCCACACATCATAAACTGTTCATTGCTGTTGACAGTAAACAGTCACATTGGCTTCCGGTCATAGAAAGTAAAGAAGAAGAAAGAAACCACAAAAGTGCAGCGCTGCTGATGCAACTCTGGAGTAATAATGATAACAAAAGAAACAAAGAAATGGCAAAAGTCAAAGTTTTTATTCGATTTTTGGTTATTTTTTCCATCAAATGTTGAGCTGTTTGTGTCAATCAACATGAATGCAGATGAATTCCTGAATGTTCCTTTAAATAATAAATGAATAACAAGACTTATAGCGCCTCAGAAAACAGAGGGAGTTACTGCCACCTTCAGTGGGTCACAACTGTTTTTATTCAGATTAAATAAAACACTTAGTTTTTTTGTTTTCTTCCCACTTTCCTCTGCTTTCAGGAAATCTTTCAATGTCCCGCCTTCTTCCGTTGTCCCCTCGGCCAATCAGGTCACTCTGAACAGAGCTCATGACCTCCTGATGTTGCCAGAAGGTAAATGACACAGAGAGGAAGTCATTCAACAAGCATATCAGATTTCCTTTACACACATATCTCAGATGGAACTGTTTTACATGTTGAGTTAATATTGTTCATAGGTAATATTTGTCACACAAATCTCTCGTAATTTAAATTCATGGTTTCTACTCAAAAAGGCTGAAATAAGAAATGTATTCACTCTAAAACTCTAATAACAGTGAAGATTAAGATTCTAGTAAGAGTTTGTGTGTTAGTGCTGAACAAAGGAATGCATTATGTCGTTGACAACCCTCGTATTTAATACGTATTTATACGTATTTAATGCAGATGTTCGGTTGGCTTTGTGCACATCAAAATATAGATTCCCAGCATTCAATACACCAGCGTGCCAACATATAATTCACCCGCTTGTGCTGCCATCTAGTGGCAGAGAGTGGAGTTGCATCTTTGTGATTCCCCAGATTTTGAAGCCTTGTTATATATTTACCAGTTTGTAGAAAAGAAAGTTCTGCTATATTTAAATTCCAGGGATCAGCTATGAAAAGCACAGTTCACGCTCCTTTAGTATCTAGTCCTGAGTTTTGTTTATGTCTCCAAGATTTCAGCATCCACTCAAACAATGGAGGTGAATGGAATTTAGCTTTTGCTCAATTTGGCTGCATATATATAGACTTTATAATTATTATAAAGTCTTTCTGTCTCTCTCTGTCTCTCTCTCTCTCTCTCTCTCTCTCTCTATATATATATATATATATATATATATATATATATATATTCCTGCAGTCTTTTTAAATTGAACAATTTGAGACACGGCTCATAGGCATTGGTGAAAGAGTACAAATAACTTTTACTTAAGTTAAAGTAGTAAAAGTCTTTGAATGAAAAATAACTTTAAGTCCAAAAAGTAAAAACACTTATTATGCACATTGGTCCATTTCAGAATAATATCAATCATATTAAAATCATAAAATCATAATCATCGATGTACATATCACTTTAATCTTATTCCACCTTTAACTTCTTTAAGTCCAACACTTTTGTTTGTGACCAAAAACATGCAAAGTTCTCTGCATTCACATTTCCTCTGTACTTTGTGTTTAGTTGGTAAATGTTCATATGATCAGCTAAACTAACACAGTGAACGTCGTAAACGTCATATTTATAAACGTCAACATTGACAGCGTCGTCATTGTGAGAGTGTTATAAAAAACAATTTGTAAATAATTTAAATACATATTTGCAGTGTTTTGAATAATAATAAGGAGAATAATTTGCCTTTGTGAAAGTTTTTTTCACCTTTTGTTAAACTTCTTTTCCTTCAGACGTCTCATAAAAATCGTTGTGTCTGTCCAGATGCGTTAGAACATCGACATGTTTTAGTGACCAATGCTTTCAAACCTGCTTCCACTCCTGCATTGTGCTGTTTGATCGACACGTTAACTAAACACCACACACACTCATGATTTCACCACAGACACAATAATGTTCCTAACTTCCTTTTTTTCAAAGTATTCACCCGTCTTTCGCTGCACAAACACGATCGCATCTTCAGTCGACAGGTAACAGTAAAGTATCTGAATGTGTGTTCGAGTGTGAGGAGAAGGTGGATGTTAGGTTTAAATAACTGTTGATTCATTTAAAATAGTGTTTGAAAAACAATTCAAATGTTTCTTTCTGGAAATGAGTGGGAATTTACATCTGCATGACTCATTTCTTATTTATTGAAGTTTGCATTTGCTGTAAAATTGATTTGTTCTTATTTTAAGTTACATACAATAACAGCATGTCCACAAAATGTCACATATTTGTATTTGCTTCTCATAATGCATTTATCTTTTAGCTGTCAGAGTGAATTATTTATTGTTGTTGTTTTCTAACATCATAGCAGATTTTTTCTTTAGTTCATGTACATTTTGTATTTTTGTTTCTCTTCTCTTCTTTGTTTGTGGTTAAATGTTGAATGTTTCATCTTGGTTTTAAACTTTTCGTGTCATCCAGCTGAGATGGGTGTCGGTCTGGCAGTTGTTACTTTGCTCTTCGCTCTGATGCAAGGTCAGTAGTTCCCTGTTTGCTCATGTAACGGGTATTTCAAAAGGTGGAAGTATAGTTTGTTAATAGTCAAATTAAAAGCCCTACCATCTTAAATCTGCATTTTACAGGCGTACATTTTGCCCCTTCCAGGTGTCTTTTGTAAAAACTGGGATGTGACGCTGCCCCAAAGAATTATGGGCATCAGCGAGTCTTGCGTCACAGTCCCGTGTCGTTTCGATGTCCCCAATGATGCGGAAGCAAACATCGTAAACTGCTCAGACGGTGGCATTTGGAGGAAAGGAAGACTGGATGGTCCTTTCATCTTCTCTGCACGCAATCCTTACACCAACACTTTACATGTAGGTCTCTCATGAAGTCTCTGAAACAACGCTGAAGCAACTTGACCAAACCGCCATGTGTAGCTATTCAAAATGACGTACTTTGGTGACGCAAAGTCTTACTTTATAACAGCTAAGTTGTCAACTTGTTTGTTTTCGGGTAAAAGAAACAAGATATCACATTTTAGTTACTGAGCTTTAGAGGCGCTAGCTGTTCCCCCCTGCTTCCAGTCTTTATGCTAAGCTAAGCTAACACTGATCCGTATGTACAATTGTATGAAACATCCAGATGGACATTGTGTAAGATTTAATCATCAAAAGGTAAGTGTTACAAGCTGTTAACTGTTTGACAAAAGACAGGAAATGAGCGTGTGACCCGTCTCATCCTCATCTTTTTAAATTAAGCCCGACACACTTGGTGTCTTTGGAAACTCCTGATCCTCACAAGAATTTAAGATTAAGTTTCGTGCTTTTTAGGGACAAATACTCGGCGACTTGACGATGAAGAACTGCACCACAACGTTCAACAGCTTCCCGAAGAACTACAGCGACATGTTGTTCTTCAGGCTCGACTGTTTAAACCAAGTCAAGTTCACTTTCCAAAATGGCGTCACGATTAACATCCGAGCAGGTACGAATGGATGAAGAGATGTTCCGCTGGTCCCTCTGTCTCAAACTAAAGTGCACAGATATTTGAACATAAGTTATTGACCATAAATGTAAAAGAGCTAAAAAGAAGAATTAAACTGGTGTTGCTTCCATCAGCTGGCTAGAAACATGAATCCAAATAGCTGCTGATGCTGCTCCGTGTCTCTAACTGTGTCTTTGTCATGCCTGGTAATTGACATCTGATTCCTCATCGACAGAGCTGCCTCCCCCCCAGCTGACCTCTGTGAGACAGGTGTCGGAGGGAGAGCAGGTGAGGCTGCGGTGTTCAGTCCCGGTGCCCTGCTCCATCCTGCCCCCCTCCATCACCTGGCTTCCCTGGGACAACTCCAGGCAGGAGCAGACACAAATGCAGCAGGTGATGGATCGCTCACTCATTCATTCACTCATTCATTCATTCGTTCACAGTGGTGGACTCAGTGGGCATTACACCACATACTCAAGTATTGACACAACAGGTGAATATGGTCAAATGTAACTAATAGTTGTCACCATGAAACTTCCCTCGTTGATGACTTATATTAAGACACAAATTTTCAGAAAATGTTCAAATATTTTAAATGACGCATTATCTTATTAAAAATGTGCTAATTTGCATACATTTCATGCAACAAAAACATTGTATGAAGCATGGGTCAATATTCTTGTTTCCCTTTGTTGACGTATTAAAGTCAAAAAATTTAAACATAAATCAGAAAACACTGCTATAAAAAATCTATTATCTCCATGTTTTTATTAATAAATGTGCATAAATGTGTCTCTGAGTGATGTGTGCACAAACCCCTCTGTGTTAACCTTCAGCACACAGAGAGGAATGAAAGTGTAACGTTTGGTGGATGTAAGAGCTGCTGAAGTGGAGATTTCTGGATCTGAGAAGATGTTTTTGGTAAAACGGAAGGCCTGTAATATAAAACATTATATTGCATTATAAAAATACATGAAATACATCAGGTTTGGGATACTCACACAATCAATCAATTTATTTTTGGTTTTGGTCTTTTCATGTTTTTTTTTGACAATAGCAAAAAATATAAAATCATAGCAGCCACATTATCTGAGTACACGTTTGAGATATTTGTAATTTACTTAAGTATTTCCAATTCGTGCTATTTTATACTTCTACTTCATCACATTTAGGAAGAAAACTGTTTTTGTTTACTTTACTAAATGTATTTTATAGCTATAGTTAAATAATCAAATTATCTTCTTATCAAGTTTTAAATATATTAAATTAAACTACCAAACTTTATATGAGGGTTGAAATAAGCTCCACTGCTGTCTCACATGTCTCATAATATTACTTTGGGATTCTGATATTAATAAGGCATGAATAAATACATTTAAAAAATGAATAATGAGTCATTTTATTTTTAGAAATATATATTCTTTTGCTGATGATACTTAAGCTTATATGTTTGGGATGTCAGACATTTATTTAACCGCTTCATTTACTTAAACAAACTTTCTCCACTGTTCACTAATTGATTTAACTTACAGTTTCTACATTTTTAATTATCATACCTTTTTTATCGATTCAAATTATCATGATTCAAAAATGAAATACACAGTTTTCCTTAATTTCACATTTCAGTAATTTAGGTGCTTTCCTCTCTCTTTTGCAAAAGCAGAGTTTGGATGGACTGATGACGATGACGTCCACACTGACCTTCAAGGCCTCAGCCGCCCATCACAAGCAGAACGTCTCCTGCTCTGTCTCCTACCCGCTGACTAAAGGGGGCAGCAGCCCGCCGTCTGCATCGACTCAGACACTCAGCGTCCTGTGTGAGACACTCAGCGTTTGTCTGCAGTAACATGAGCCAAAGTGTGAAGGATACAAAATAATAATAACAATAAGTGATTTACTAAATCTGTAACAGATGTTTATCTTTCCTTTTCTCCCATTAATCATCTTGATTGTGTTACCCTTTGAAGGTGCCAGACCCTTTTTGGGAACCAGTGGACTAAGCTACCTACTAACTAGTAGTTAGTAGTTAGCTTATTCCACTGGTTAGTAGTTAGTAACTACTAACCAGTGGAATAAGCTAAGTACTAACTAGTGGACTAAGCTACCTACTAACCAGTGGACTAAGCTAACTACTAACTAGTGGACTAAGATAACTACTAACCAGTGGACTAAGCTAACTACTAACTAGTGGACTAAGATAACTACTAACCAGTGGACTAAGCTAACTACTAACCAGTGGACTAGGCTAACTACTAACTAGTGGACTAAGATAACTACTAACCAGTGGACTAAGCTAACTACTACCAGTGGACTAGGCTAACTACTAACTAGTGGACTAAGATAACTACTAATCAGTGGACTAAGCTAACTACTAATCAGCGGACTAAGCTAACTACTAACCAGTGGACTAAGCTAACTACTAACTACTAACCAGTGGACTAAGATAACTACTAACTACTAACTAGTGGACTAAGATAACTACTAACCAGTGGACTAAGCTAACTACTAACTACTAACCAGTGGACTAAGATAACTACTAACCAGTGGACTAAGATAACTACTAACCAGTGGACTAAGATAACTACTAACCAGTGGACTAAGATAACTACTAACCAGTGGACTAAGCTAACTACTAACTACTAACCAGTGGACTAAGATAACTACTAACCAGTGGACTAAGATAACTACTAACCAGTGGACTAAGATAACTACTAACCAGTGGACTAAGATAACTACTAACCAGTGGACTAAGATAACTACTAACCAGTGGACTAAGCTACCTGACTGTAATATAGAAGATAAACTAGAACCACCCTGACGGCTACAACAGTAAAATGCTACTTACACATTGATGCAGAACAATGATGTAAAATGTAAAATGATTATTATTTTTCCTTGAACAATTTTAGATCAGACTCATAAGGAGTACGGAGAACTTTTACTTAAGTTAAAGTAGTAAAAGTCCTGCGTTCAAAATGTAGTATTAGTATAAAATAAATAACTTGAAGTACAAAAAGTAAAAACAGTTATTATGCACAATGGTCCATTTCAGAATAATATATATCATATTATTGAATCATAATCATCAATGTAAAGATCACTTTAATCTTATTCCACCTATAGCTTCTTCATATATTTCTGTGTATCTTAATCTATAACTCATCATATTTTATTTGTTCATTTTAAGTTCATATTCTGACTTATTGCCCATTAAGTTGATGAATGCGTGAGACACAATACAACGTAGTTTGAGAATGCAGTCGGCTTGTTTCAACATGACTTCCACTCTCTTGACCTGAAGGGGATTTTATTTTTGCACAGACAGAAGTTTTTCTTTCAGCAGTCAGTGTTTGAAGTGCTGAACTTGTCTTAACTTGGTGTTGACGGAGGTAATTAACCTGCTGAAGAATATGACTGCAAGCATGACACAAAGTGCCTTTGTTACTGTACTGCAGCCCGTGTGTGTGTGTGTGTGTGTGTGTGTGATAGTGGTGGTAGAAGTACTTACGTGTTGTAGAAATACTTACAATTAAAAGGCATTAAGTACAAAAGTATTAACATCAACATAAACACAAAGTACTCATTCTGCACAATGGCTCTTTAGAGAACAATGTATATTATTGTTTCAAAATGTAATATAGGATAAACGCCTTTAGATGCACCATCTCGTTTTCACACAGGCACTAAACATGGAAGTTAACAAAACATTCAAGCAAAAAAAGTAAAAAATAATAATAATACATTTAACAATTCAACGACACAAAAACATCAACAAAGACATTCACAAAAAATGATCTTTCTCCATCCCATCCCAAAGCACACATACATAATTAAAGAAATAATGAGCATAATAATAATAAAATGACATTATGTCAAAGTACTGAGTCTATTTATAAACTGGAAATGAAGGCAAACAATGAAAAACAAGAATAAGTACCGTATTTTCCGCACTATAAGGCGCACTTAAAAGCCTTTAATTTTCTCAAAAAACGACAGTGCGCCTTGTAATCCGGAGCGCCTTATATATGGATCAATTGGTTAATTGGTTGATCCATACTGGTTGTACACGGCGCTCTGTCAAAATGTTTCAGTACGACTGGTAAACTACAAAGCCGCACCGCGGTAAACACCGGTACTGTGCTTACTCCTAGTCCAACACCACTTGTGTGTATAAAGACCCCAAAATGGCACCTTTCAAGAGACACGCTTACGACGCTATTCTATTCTATGCGCCTTATAATCCGGTGCGCCCTATATATAAAAACAGTTCTAAAATAGGCCATTCATTGAAGGTGCGCCTTATAATCCGGTGCGCTTTATAGTGCGGAAAATACGGTAGATTAAAGATAAGAAAGCTAAGATTGCTTTAAGTCATGGGAAGAAGTAATCAATCTAAATTAATTTTTTCTGATTTTCTCAGTTCTTTAAGTTCTTTAAAAATGCTCGGCATGATAAAAGGTTGCTGAGTGTGTGTGTGAAGATTTGAACAAAACTAAACTCTGACCAATGAACAAATACAACTGGATGACAATTATTGTGTATATTTGATGTTTTTTTTTAATAAGGGGGTAGTTGTAATTACTAATTACTATAAAGTGTTATGTTATCTAAACCTTTACATCATAGTCTATTTGTCGCTTGTATTTTGTAATATTGTTGTATTATTAATATGAAAAATGTAATAGAGTAGATGTTGTACAGATTGCAAAGCCCTTTGTGCTATAAAATTCAAATTGAATTGAATTAACTAAAAAGTTTAATGATTAATTCAGAAAATGGAAATGATCAATTTAAGACCGATACCTCTAAATTGAATATAAGTACGTTACTTGAGTAAATGTACTTTTCACGACTGGATTTGAAAAGCAAAACAAGCCATCTTCATTGGGAAGAGCTTATTATTTTGGCAATAATTATTTTAACACCAGATATCACTATCTGCTTCCCAAGATGCTCCTAGAGTCACGGTGGCAACGCTCAGCACGTCCCTTCCTGTCTCTGAGGGCTGCATTGTGACATTTACATGTTGGAGTGATGCCAACCCACCTGTGACGCTCTACACCTGGTACAGAGTCGACAGTGGCAAGGTAACAGACACTCTATTGTATTTTACTTTATTAGGTTTTGTTTGCATACTTTTTTATCTGTACGATCATTCAGGGACACATTTATTTTACCTTCTTTGTGGCCAAGACATTGGAAATTGGCTCTACATACTGTAAGAGTATCTTTATACTAGGATACAAGGTCTATGCACATCTTATAAAGTACGCAGTATGAAAACCAAATCCTCAAAAATACATTTCAGTAACTGCACTTCAATTCCCATCAATCGTGTGTCTTTTGTGTTCGTTCCCTATAACAAATTGTCCTCACTTTAGTTTTTAACTCAAACGTGGATCACCTCTCCTCATGACAGTTGACGAAGACGGATGAAGGAGAACAGATGATCCTGCAGGTCAGTCGGACGGACAGCGGGGTTTATCTGTGTGAAGCTCAAACCCCGAAGGTCTCCCAGAGGTCCAGACCTGTGACTCTGGAGGTCAACATCACTGCAGGTAAACAACATATGGCTTCATCACGACTGTGCTGCAAGTCGCCACTTTTGATTCAGAAACTGTCGGTTAATCCAATGCACGGGATGATGATTCACCAGCTCCTGACGATGGAATCTGAGACTAACAGGATGTCAACTGGAGAAGATCTACAGTTAAATACACAGAAACAGGCGACAGTGTCTGTGATTCTGAGAGTGTTTCTTCTTTTTTTGGTGGATTATTTGTAACATGTGAGCTATGAAGTAAAGTTACTTTGTGAAGTCAACTGAAGTGAAGGGAAGTAAAGAAAGATTACTTCCCTTACTAAGTGAGGTGAAATAAAACAACAAAACGAAGTGAAGTGGGTTGACATAAGGTAAAGCTACAAAGTAAAGTGAGGTGAAGTGAAGTAAAGCTACAAAGTAAAGTGAGGTGATGTGAAGTAAGGCTACAAAGTAAAGTGAGGTGAAGTGAAGTAAGTCCACAAAGTAAAGTGAGGTGAAGTGAAGTAAAGCTACAAAGTAAAGTGAGGTGAAGTGAAGTAAGGCTACAAAGTAAAGTGAGGTGAAGTGAAGTAAGGCTACAAAGTAAAGTGAGGTGAAGTGAAGTAAGTCTACAAAGTAAAGTGAGGTGAAGTGAAGTAAGTCTACAAAGTAAAGTGAGGTGAAGTGAAGTAAGGCTACAAAGTAAAGTGAGGTGAAGTGAAGTAAGTCTACAAAGTAAAGTGAGGTGAAGTGAAGTAAGTCTACAAAGTAAAGTGAGGTGAAGTGAAGTAAGTCTACAAAGTAAAGTGAGGTGAAGTGAAGTAAGGCTACAAAGTAAAGTGAGGTGAAGTGAAGTAAGTCTACAAAGTAAAGTGAGGTGAAGTGAAGTAAGGCTACAAAGTAAAGTGAGGTGAAGTGAAGTAAGGCTACAAAGTAAAGTGAGGTGAAGTGGGGTGAAGCATCGAAGAAAATTAAAGCGCGACGACTCAAAACACAAGCCACAAAGTAAAGATAAGTGAGGTGAAGTACTCTGCAAAGTAAATTGAAGTGAGGGGAAGTGGAGTAAAGCCTGAAAGTAAAGTGAGATCAGGTAAAGTGAGGCTGCAAAGTTGAATGAGGTGAAGTGATGTAAAGCTACAGAGTAAAGTGAATCCAAAGTGTTTTTTTATTTTGAGTTAGTAGACGTGGGTGAAGGACAGAAAGGAAACTATTTTTGCCCTCATTGCAATTGTATTTTTCTCTGGAAAGAGACAAGACTTCTAAGAAATGAAGGAGATCACTGACTTAAGTAAACAATACAAGTTGAACGGAAGTGAACGCGCCAAAAAAAGGGGCTTGATTGCCAAATAAGTCAAAGATATCTTTCATCTGACATCACAAGGTGGAAAAGAAGCAACAACAAATAACGATTACTTGTTAGTTTCCTCTTAATCTGCTGTCTGTCGTGCTGCCGTGTTTTAACTCTGTTTCTAGGCAGCAGCACGTGTGCTGTGGCGCTTCCCTACATTGTATGTGGAGTGTTGTTGGTCCTCTACATCCTGACTGTTGTTGTGGATGTGTACAAGTATCAAAGGTAAGGACGTCGGTTTGTACGTCTCTTTTCCCTCCTACACTTCTCCCATAGTTTTGGAGGTATAACTTTTCATTCCTAGCAAGCCCGAGTTTATTACTGTAATATTATATCATGATGTTGTTGTTAAATGTTAAGACACTCCCAGTTGTTGGAAACCTGACATGCTGGTGTTGAACAACTATTTATCTGCAGCTCGGTCCTCTGCCATGAAAAATAAACATATTTCCTTGTAATTTTGGCTGACATTCTTTCTCTGTTTGTTTTTCATATCGCTCCAAGTATTTCCAGGAGGCTGAAGGTAAGTGGAAATTTCTCACCGCAAACAGAAAGTGAATGACAGCCAGACAGTTATAAACGATCCCCCGCATAGCACACAGAGAAGATCTAATAAGGAGTTTTGACATCCTCTGCTAGTCACCGTCTCGTCTCGCTGACATCCCTCGTCCTCTCTGTTTGACTGTAGCGCTCACAGCGACTAATCTTTAAACATGTGATCCGTCATTTTTTATTTAAAGAGTGAGTCTCCTCCGTGCAGCAGTCACGAATAATAAACAATCTCGGTCTAATTGATTTTCAAAATACAAGAAGGTGAGAGTATGGCAAAAACAATTACTGTGAATGTGCTAGTCACAGTTTTCTTTTCGTTTTCTTTTTCTTTTGGAAGCGACTCTTTCACCAGTGCTGCTCCCACATCCTAACATACTGACAATATAAACAATCAAGCCTGCGGTTAGAGTTGTTTAAAGCACCTTTCTAAAACGCTCCTCAAGTCATAGTCGACATTTATGTTTTATTTTAAATGTTTTATTTGTGTCTGCATCTGGGTTGTTGATATCAAATCAGTTTTGATTTCCAAATAAGTTTTAAGATGCTTATCCTCACGAATATGAAGGAAGATTTTGTGTCATCAACCGGATCAATAAGATCTCTTTCTTCTTTCATTTCCTCAGCAGATCGAGCTGAAGGCGGAACACACCTACACTGATCTGAGAACCTGCAGCATCACGTCTGACTATGACCGACTGCAGGTATGTGCAAACCTCATGCACATATTTATTAAAATGAGAAATCATGTTATTATTATTCATGCTCAGACATGTTGGAACGTGTTGGAACACGCCAACAATGCCTCCCACAAAATGACGTTCCCCTGCAGATAAACCGCATTCTCAATTACCTTTCCAGTTCAACATATTTCTTTGGGATAGTTGTAAACAGTTTTAAACAGTTTTAAACATGTGGTTAATGTCGTAAATTGAAACAAATACAAAATCACAACTCACGTTTCACACGGGATGCAGAAGGCGGTCTATTGGTTGAAAGTCCCGTTTTGCTTTTGTTTTTGACAATGAATGGAAGTATATGTGTTCCCGTTTGCATGCAGCCGTGCTTACTCCGATGTTACTAACGTAACAGCTGGCGGTCTTGTTCGACCTTCCAAACACAGCCTCCCTCTTTCATTCCTTCAACCACCTTCCTGAAAAGGTCGGCGTTGCGATATGTTGTCATATCCAAAAACCTGACGATAGCCAAAGCTTTTTTTTGAATAATGTTTAACAGTAGGTGTGTTCCTCCTTCCGACCAGAAATGTGGGCTCTTCTTCCGGGCATGCATCTCTGCAAACCGGTTTGTGTATAACTACCGTACAATGCAAACAGGCTGTGTGTCTCAAATTGCGCCCCCCCCCCCCCCCCCATTTAGATGCATTTTCCGAATGCGCTGTATACATGTCCACAAAAATGCTCCTTAAACCGGAATTATGTCGGCATATCCCACGTGCCTTAATCTGAAAATGTTCCATTTGGAAAAAGATCTACTTCGGAACATTCAAAAGGAAAATGATGTTTACATGACCCGTATCAAATTCTTAATATTTTCATATTCTGAATAATAGTTGGATATTCTTGTTCTTGTAAAAATAGTCATTGTGACAAAATGTTTGTCTGTTGTCCAACTTTCCAATTTAAGACTTTGAAATATCCCTACGAAGGCAATACATGCTGTGATTGGTTGGTGGTGTGAATAGTTAATGAGGTTTAAAAAGGAAGGCAGCTGTGTGAGATCAGACATCTTTTCAATGAGAGTGAAGCGTTGATTTCAATTATTTAAAAGTTTAATATAACTTTCTGTGTGTTCCTGTACTCTCTGTGTGTGTATGTGTTTTGTTTTTTATCCCAAAAAGCCTCGAGAGCCTAAAGCGATACCCTCTGATGAAGCTCACAACTACGAGAACCCCATCGCCCTGCAGGCCAGATTCAAACACCAACCGCCGCCAAAGAGCACCTGAAGGAAGCGGTAGAAGTTTTCATTGAAAGGGTCTGAATATGATTGTGAACGCTTCAAACTAGACTTTGTGTCGTGAAATGTCACGTGTATCTATTCTATATTCTTTATCCACCTTGTTTCAAGCATTCTTTGAAGCCATATCATGCTTATTGTTTGTTTCTGGTGACTTTACCATCACATGTGACAAATAATTCTACTGTTGATGTCTCACGCGTACTTTTGCACACACGTCCTTTTATTCATTATGATACGTTTGGAAAATAGTTTACGTGGAAACTGGAATTGAATAAAGTTTTGTGTGAATGAGGCGTAATTAAAGACTTTTTTTGTATCTCCCCTACCTTTCTCTACTGCTAACAAATGATCCTTTTAGCTCATTTGTTATGTTCTCAAGATTTATTTTTGAGACTTTTGTGTCAGATAACAAACTCAAGAGATGCAGCATTGTAGACACGGGTTACACCGACAGTCAAGAGGTTAAAACCATAGAAGGACAGCGAGATGTGCTGATGTTAACATCACCGCCTCATTTACCAAACACGACTTGGGTCAGACTGCTTCAAAGGATCTTCTGTTCTGCCTCATTAACTCCCACTTACGTCTCTTTGATCTGCGAAGTGACACATCATCTTTGGTAATTTACTGGAGCACATGAACAGCTTATGATGTGAAAAAACATTGTCAACCAATCAGCAGAGTTTATATTGATGGGTCACTGAGGTGCCAAATACACGGTTCATCATTACTTTACTCACTTTAATATCATTATTAATGACAAAAGTTGTGAATTTGATGCTGGTTGTCGCAGATAATTGAAAACTGAATTTGCTGTATTTAATAATGTATTCCAAATATAGTTTATTCTTTTATTTCTAACTTTTAAAGGTGTGATGTGTAAAGCCGGCCACATATTCCAAACAAATTCATCCTATGCTCTTCATGAAACTAAACTTACAGTTTCAAGTCTTCTTCAATACAGCATGATGTTCATTTAGTACATTATGGTCCATTTAGAGTCAAACAGACCATAAAGCAGGGGATGATTTAGGGCGGGGCTACACGGTGATTGACAGGTCTCTACCACGACGTTGTCAGGTCTGTGACGGTCCGTGTTTTGTCTTACAACTTTAACCCTTTCACAGTGTGTTTTCACTTCATAAAAGTTAATTGTATCATTTTAGTCGCCTAAATCAGTTCATCCAGTGCTCCACCCTCTCGTGTCACTTCTGGTTAAAAAAAACCAAGATGGCGACGGCCAAAATGCCAAACTCGAGGCTTCAAAACAGCAGCGACTACGCCCACTTCTTACACACCGTCTACAGTCTCATACAGGCGCTGATGGGCACGGACCAAAGGCCTGTATTTAATGAGACATAACGTCAAAACCTCCTCACATTCTGTTGGTGATTGATCATTCGAAAGGATCATTTTCTTGAATGTTTTAAACTGAAATTCTGGCAAGATTTTACACATTGCATGTTTGAACCAAGATTAGTTTGTTGTCTGCTGCAACAGGCGTAACAAACGACTGAGGTGCTTTGCAGCATCCATCGCCGGCAACATGTGGCTCCTGGCGTCTGGGACAGAGACATTTTGGGTATTTTTGACATTCATCACCAGCCGAGTGTTCGAGACCGTGATAAACCCTACGAGAGCAGGGGAAAGAGACAACCGATGAGCCAAATCGGAGACTTTTTGAGCGAGCGTGGTAACAAGGGGGAGTGAAAACATTAACTCCTGTCTTGGTTGGAAAAAAGTAACAGCTGCATAACATAACAGTCTACATATATGATGATCTAAATCTCCTGGAACTTAACCCAGGATGAGATCAGAGTCATGTCGGGGGTCTCAGACTGAACAGCAAACACACATCCTCCAGAAACTCCACAGGAAGCACTGACACGCTTCAGTTGTTCCATGGTGGAGGTCCGTTGTCTGGCTGCCATGCTGAATTCCTGCCTAATGTGAATAACTTGGCAGTGTTTGATGCCTAAAAATAAGCGTCCGTTGTGTCTTTTCATGCCTTTCGTGCCGACTTGCATCGTTTCAGGTTCGGACGGCCTTTTTCTTTCTCTGTTGTTGCCAGTAATACATGTGATAAGAAACACTTTCTGTCAGAGCAAAAAAAGAAAGAAAACCTGTGTCCGTCAGTCATTTGCATGCTGCCCCCCCCCCCCCCCCCCCGCTCCCCCATTCACTGCTGCATTCCTCACATTCCTCCGTTCAACAGAGGTCAGAGAGAGAGAGAGAGAGAGAGAGAGAGAGAGAGAGAGAGAGAGAGAGAGAGAGAGAGAGAGAGAGAGAGAAAATAAGATAAAAAAAATAGAAGATATCCGGAGCGTGGGTGTTTGGGGAAATGATTAGTGGGCTTGTGAAAACCACTATTGAGGACAGGCCCCCCTTAACCCCCCCGAACACACACACACACACACACAGCCTCTCCATTACCCCATACGGGATTGTCTTTGATGACAAAAGGAGGGCGACCGTTATGACGTATGTTTCCATGCATCACTTTCACTGGCACAAAGTTCAGCAGTTCAGCGTTTGATGCAAAACACCATCTGTGGACTGTAACTTACATTTAAAAGGGGGGGGGGGGCACATTACAGGACGCAGCCCTCAGGTAGGTCAAGTATTCTGTATCATGGTGGGTGGAGATTTAACTATCACACACATTTCATCAGAAGCAGGAAATTTTAAGCTTCTTGGAAACGTATTTTTCAACGTCATTCCTCCCGATGCAATTTGAGCCTGCTGACGATGTCGCTTCGACACAAGCCAAACCCCCGATCGGTTAATGAAGTGAGTAACGTAATGATGCCGCAACTTAACTTTTCAGCTGACATTTTCATCCACAGTGACTTCAACTGAGTGAGTAAGTTGTGACTTATTAGTTGAACTTGCTCATAAAAATTTCCATTCACGCAACTAGTTCACAGTGGTGAAAGTGATAGTAGGAAAAGTACCACCAGGATTATGGTTTTAATCAGCATAAGGACCTGATTGAACTGTAAAATATTAACTGTCTACACATTTCTAAGTGTCATAATAAGTTAAGGCAACAAAACCACTTAGTTAGATTTAGGAAAAACATGGTTGGGCTTAAAATAACTATGTAAACTAAGTAAAAATGTACAAATGTACAAATGTAACAAAATTGCGGATCCTAAAGAGGTTAGCGTAGATGCTGCAATAGTATCAATTATGTCAGAAATGGAGAGAATTTCTTCATAGAAAGAAGAGCAAGAACATGACACTGAAGGCTTTTCTGGATGAAAAAGATGTTTTTGCTCATCACCTGCCACATTTGTTGTTTTTTTAAAGTGCCTGTCCTTTTTCAAAAAGTTTCCAATGGCGGCTTATGAGATGTTTCTGTGTCACAAAACATCCAAGTCAGCGAACAGGCTAGGCGACATGTAGGTTATTGGAAAAAAGCTCACCCTGGCTCTAGGGAACATCCTTCTTGTCAGGCTTCAAGCAATGAGTTTAGGCTCAGTTTAGGCAAAGCACGGACCAATCAGCGTCCTGTTAGCAGCTACTGGCAGCTCTGGGCGTGGCTTAGACGTGTGTGTGTGTGTGTGTGTGTGTGTGTGGCAACCAGGCAGCAACCTCTGGTTCAGAAAAGTGAAGCCAATACTGTAGTGCCTTAAACCTGCATTCTCTCTAGTGTCCACCAGGGGGCGACTCCTCTGGTTGTATAGAAGTCTATGAGAAAATAACTCTACTTCTCTCTTGATTTATTACCTCAGTAAACATTGTAAACATGAGTTTATGGTCTCAATCTCTAGTTTCAAGTCTTCTTCAATACAGCATGATGTTCATTTAGTACATTATGGTCCATTTAGAGTCAAACAGACCATAAAGCAGGGGATGCTTTAGGGCGGGGCTACACAGTGATTGACAGGTCGCACTTATAGTCACTGGTTGCAAAAAAACAAAAATTGCGATGGACAAAATGTTGAACTCGAGGCTTTAAAAGGTCCACAAACCAATGGATGACGTCATGACGAATACGTCCAAAGTTTCCAATGACATCTTCTGAGATAGTTTAGTGTAAAAACCATCCGTGCGTCAGCAAACGGGATAAGGGGCGGTTTTAATGGTTTAAGTAAAAATGTAGTTATTTAGTCAACCCTCATTAATAAAAATGTGATGGACAAACGTGTGATTATAACGCAACACAACTCAACAGCAGCTGTACAAATTGGCAGCTGAGAGCAGGAGACAGCGTTACACTCTGCGGAACGGTTGGTGTCGAGAAAACAAAGTTAATCTTCCACCTCTGGAAATAACTTTTATAGCTTTTAAGACGTTTTAATGTAAATCCTGCCTGTAAGACATTTAAAAATAAAAACTGGAGGTAAAACACATGTTTACCCAGGTCATCCCATATCATCTCAACAGTTGTGTCAATGAGTCTGCAAAGCATTTGTGTAAAAGCTGATTTTTTTAGGGAACTTTTACCTTTTGAGATTTCAATATTCACCACATAGGTTCAAAAGTTGACGGAGATATGCCAAAGCTCCATAAATCCTCCAAAATTGAGCTGCAGATCCAGGTGATAATTGTTCACATTGTCATTGATGCATTTTTTGTATAAACATATTGATTATAGCCGCTTTAATCAGGTTTCAAACTAAAACAGGTACATGATTGAAAGAGAGTGAATGATTCAGAGATGACTTTCACTGAGGGGGAACTGACGCAATAACCCTGACGAGTGAAATCTCAACTCAAATCTCAATTTCAGGAAACCTACATTTTCAGAAAACAAGGATTAATAATTAATGACGTTTTCTTGTTTTTCTCTCTTTGGCAAGAATATTGTTGAGCCAGGAATTCATAAAATGTAGAAACGTGTTAAAACGTTAAAATACAGTAATTGTGTCAAAAACTGAAGCAAGTAACGCTGTTAAATCATAAAATTCTCTGTCTTGTTGAGTTTTACTTCCTGTTATCCAGGTTTGGTTAATTAATTGCGTTGCTGGCAGGAAGCCACACTGGGAGCTGCCCAGTACGACCCACAGACGTGTTACTGGTGCAGCAGCTGGGGTTCAAGAGCACATTCGTTGTGGAGGAGGTCTTTGTTTACTTTAGTTTATCATCTTTCCTGCATTTATTATTAATGGACTGTGCTGCCGGGATGTCGTCACTTCATCCACACGCTTGACTTTTCCCTTTTCCCCCCCGTTCAGTTGCATGATTTTCTGTTTGAATTAGCAGAAGAATGTATACAAGAGAAGACAGTTCGGACATGAGATGAGAGGTTTCAATGTGAACAAATTATTTTTATTCTCTTCTTTTCACTTTCTGCCTCGTCAAGTTTTAATTTTATTTAATTTTCTGACATTCTGCTGATGTTTTTATGTGTGAAGAAGAGACACAAGAAGAAAGTGAGGTGATGACATCAGGGAACAGGGGGAGGAGGGGGAGGAGGGGGAGGAAGGGGAGAGAATTACTCAATTTAATATTTTCACATTTTTTATTTTATTAATGATTGACTTCATTCAGAATCAGCTCAACAAACAGACATTTGAAGTTTTTTGGGGGGTTTTTTCAGATGGGGGGGCTAGAGGATGGGGGATGGGGGGGGGGGTAGCTGTCCAGCGTGGGCGTTGATGGCGACGTTGGCTGATGACTCAGGTGATGTGTCATGCTGCTGTGCTATAAAAGGGAACTTTTACATTTCATCCACACACACAA
Organism: Anarhichas minor; assembly: GCF_050575085.1. Lineage (NCBI taxonomy): Eukaryota > Metazoa > Chordata > Actinopteri > Perciformes > Anarhichadidae > Anarhichas > Anarhichas minor. The sequence continues at coordinate 7,409,582 of NW_027466497.1, read as the reverse complement.
TAACACACACACACGTACAGTACACACACTGGACTGGAGAAGGAGGTTTGTTTACTACAGCGGCAGCAGAAAAGATGAAATGTAAGTTTGTTTATGATACTTTTAGAGACTGAATTGAAGTGTGTGTGTGAGTGTGTGTGTGTGTGTGTGTGTGTGTGTGTGTGTGTGTAGAAGTGTGTGTGGGGAGGAGGTGGTCTTACTTTTAGAGTCAGTTTGATGTGAGAGAGTTTGTGAATGAATGAATGAATGAATGAATGAGTGTGTGACCTTTGTGGCTGAAACAGAAGGTTTAGTTTTTAAATGTGATTGAATTTCATTTAGATTTCACAAAGAGTTGGGTGTCAGGTTTTGGCAGTGACTGTGTGAATGTGTGTGTTTGTGTGTTGGGGGGTTTCCCTGAGTGGTTTGAACTTGCATCAGCAGCAGCATCAGACTTAACGTACCAAAACAGTAAAACAGCTTTGTTGTTATTGTAAACGTTAAGGTGATAATCTCAACAGTTTGTTGTTACTTTCTATGGCCAATGCTCACTAATGGCCCACTAATGAAAGTATTTATATTTATATAATTGCAGTATTGTGAACTGGGCTTCTGTGGCGACATTCCCCGAAAATATTGATACTGTGTTACAGTTTTTCTCTGTTGTAAACACACAAAACTAAATGGAACTATGCACACAATTCTGAAAATGTATCAACAAAAATACACTTTCATCATTTTCTTTCAAATAGAAAGTTTAAATCAACCAGGACTGAAATCCAAAGGATTGACACTAAATTATACACAATATTTGTGTATTTGTACACAATATTTGTGATAGTCATTAGGAGCTCATAACAGCACCAGTGAGGAATGATTGTGTGTGTAAACGTGTTTTTTATGAATGAAAAGTTGTAATCACTGACCAGTGGAGGTCTTCTCTCACACTCACAGGTGTTCTCCTGACTTTGAGATTACATAACACTCGTGTGAAGTCAAAGGCAATGTCGATTACCACCTAAATACTAAAACCTGCTGACTCGTAAAACAACAACAAGGGTCATTAAACACTGAGTGTGTGTGTGTAGGTGTGTGCGTCTGAGAGGGGTGACACACATGAGTCAGGTAGGCAGACGATGATGTCATCATGCGCATCACTTACTGTAGTGTAATCTGCACACTCACTGTATGAGGACGGATCATGGACGTATCAGGAGAAAGGGCTCAGTGGTGATGACAGTTTGCTCCAGTGGCCAACTGTGGTACTGCAGTTGTAAAACGTCCTGGATGATGTCACACTGTCTGTGTCAAGCTTGATGATGTGTGAGGAAACAGGGTACTGCAACACACGCACACACACACACACACGCACAGTCAGAGCTCACAGTGTGTGTTTCTTATGTTATTATTGATCACTATATTGTGAAACAGGGTTTTTTTCCTTAATTCTAGGGAGTTGAGGTTTCAGTTCAAGTGAAACTTGAAAATAGATTTTTGGGGCTTTATCCGTTTTTAATAAAGTTGCCACGTTCATGAGTTAGCTGCCACAAAGCTCAACATTCACACACTGAGTTGTCAGAAAATAACACTCAGAAACTAAACAATTAGCTGTGATAGATGTTGTGAAAAGGACAATAGTCCATCTAGTTATTTACTGGGTTATAAAAGTGTCAGTTCTTGGTGAACAGGGACGTCTTCATGACAGTGTGCCCTGCAGCCTCCTGCATTTTATGTGTAATCTGATTTAAAACTGGAGTTATATCCAATTATATATAATCACTTTACTTGCCAACGTGCCAAAACCTGATCCAGATCATCTAATATGAGGATATCACAGACGTCTTCTGTGTTGCTGTTGACGTGTGTAAAAACATCTGGTGTTCTCCCAACCTTCAGCTTGTTTTGCACTCGAAGAGTCACGTTACGTCTTGGAAAGGCAGGAGTAAGTGTAGGTATATTCCGTATGTTTCCACCTGCAACCGCACTGCAAGATGCCACCAAATCCTACAAACTGTCCCTTTGAGGTTACAAGTCGTGAAACCAAAAGATAAAAGACACTAAAAACTCTTTGGAACTGCACAGTTAGGAGATAATTTGCTGTGCGTTCGTCACTACGAGTGACACCTTTCGCACTACACATAATCATTTGATCTAATATTAAAATAGTGATTAGTGCACTTAAAGTTGATCTCAAATAACTTGTAATAATTCTGACATTTCAAAGTTTGTAGAGCTTTCTCAAACCATAGAAATGAGTGTGCCGCACCACGTGGATGTTTGCTCATAAGTCAAACATTGCACTCGTGGTTTGCCAGTTCCTTGAAAGTAAAAAAGCTTTCTTGGTTTTATCGGTTGGTTTTGGAGGAAGTTGGCACTTCCTGCCAGACGCAGCTCACAACCGTTCAGAAGTTCATCAGAAGTTCTTGAGGTTGAGAGGGCCTGGCTGAGGAGATGAGGCGTTCACTGTGTCAGACAGAAGACTGACACCAAGTGGAACGGAAGTGTGTGTGCGTGAGGCGCAGCATGCGTGTGTTAGTGTTCCGTGTGTGCTGACGAAACGATCTGCTAAATGCATCAAAGACGGACTATTCACTCTGCTTCTCAAGCACTTCTGCCATGAGCTGTAATGCTGTCACAGCTGTTTGCTCTGCCAAATACGTGACTGTACACAACACTGCCGGGGGATGTTTTTCTGGTGTGACAGAGGCTTTCTGCTGATGTCTTCTTTAGAAGGAATTTCCAAGAGCCTTATGATGCTGTTCCAGATTTCCTGTTTGCGCTGACAATGACCTGACCTGACCTGTTACCGGACGGGGAGAAATCTGCCGTACCTGATATTTAATGGAGTGTTTTGGCAGGAAGCCGTAAGTGCACTGATTCACTGGCCAGTTGTGGATGCTTGAGACTTGAGTGAGCATCTGTTTGTTGTCATTTAGGCCTTGAATGGGATTATATGTGTTTCAAACATTACTTCACTTTGAAGGCAGGAATCATCTTACTGGTGCAGTTGTTCAGGCAGAAGCAGGAGGAGTGAAAGGTCCCACTTTTAGATGTTTCCTCCAATCAACTGCCTGTTGTGGAAATGCTGTCATACAGCCGAGACTGTGTCATTTTGGGCTGGAAGTCGATGTCTAACTCACAGTGAGACAGATATGGTACAGTATTTGATGTTTTCTCTCTTTAAGAGGCAGGACATTCCCATAATCCAGATCTTGGAATAAGATCCAGACGTGTTTTTTAATTCATGAAAGATAATTCTGCAGCTGTTCTTGTTTCCTGTCTGCAGCTGCATATGAGCCTGACCAGGAATAAACAAGGGAAAAAAACACATGATTGAGATTAAAAACAGCATTTACAGTCACATATTTCTGTTTTTAAAGCAGGATGTTTTATGTTGCTGTTTTATTATGATTAAGTGTGAGGACGCTTCAGTTCACGCTTCTCATTGTTAGTCCGCATTGAATTCACTTTTACGAAAGGATATGCTGCATGTATGTAATGCAACATTACTGTTTGTAATTTTATTTGAAGGCATAAACTCTGAGCTGCAACGGACAGATTGAACACAAATCTGCTGCTGAAGATACATTTAATTATTCAAATATGTACTGAAGTAATGTCTTCTGCCTTGATTGTTTTTAAGACAAATCGGCACGATTGTGACACCTTTTTGAGACTTAAATAACTTATGATAATAACTAAATATATTTATATTGTAAACTATTTAATAAAAAAAACAGCAATTCATGATTAAAAACGATAAAGCATAAAACCACATCAAACAGCAAGAGGAGGAGTTTGAACAGAAACACTGAAGGGTCGAAATGCATGAAAAGCTCCAAAGTTGACTTTGATCTTTTGTACTCGAAACAAAAACGTGTGTTGGACCTCCCTCCCTGTGACCTCTGACCTGCGACCTGAGAGTAACTGAATGACAGTAAAAGTGTTTACAGTGCACCGAGTCAGACACTCATGACAAAGTGGATGTTTTCCCTTTAAAGAGTGCAGCCTGAGGCGTCGGCACGATGACGTCAACGCATAGATTAGTCTGAGTCAGACTGCACCACCAGCTCCCTTCTCCCTTTCCACCAGGAGGCCCAGAGCAGGCAGGGGGGGGGGGGGGGGGCGGCCCACAGCATACCGCAGCATACCTCACATTCCTTCACCCTGATCCAACACTAACAGACAGTTGGCTTCTTTGTTGCCCTGAGTTATAGGATTTCTCAAGTTGCATGAACCTGCGGGTAGATTTACAGACGTGCACTGTCTTGATTGAAGTGTTGCTTCCTTGTATAGAGATCATCGCTGATTAAAACAGCTTAAGAGACCAAGACGAAGCAAACCACAGAGGATTTGGGGGATTATTCACCCTCAGACTGATTGACAGAGATGACAGCTTGATGATTCCTTTCTGTGTATTTATCAAACGTAGGGTGAGGTGTTCATTCCATTCATTCCTGAGAGAGTGAAAGATGATTAAGTGATGAAGCCATGTAGGATTATAACTGGAGTCTGAAGTTCACTTCAGCGTCATTCAGCTCATTGTTTTGGTTTCATGCAACTTCTGCTCCATGAACCTCCTTCAATCAGACAAACGCAGACGGACACAGTTAGCAACGAGCTAACAGGTGAACATAGTTGAGCATTTTGTTCCCCACGAGTTGGTGGAGACCAAAAACGAAGCTAAAAGTAGAGTGAATAATGGACTTTTACTCATCAGGTGGTATGAAACACGACTATATTCACATCCATCCACCCTGGACCTCCTCCGCAGCGTTGAGGAGGTCCATTTTGAGAAGTTTAAACAAGAAACGAATGACTTTTATTTCCGGCTGAGACGCAAGACCTCATTTCCCAGAAATACAAATTTCCAGTCTGCAGAAATCTGTTTCCTCGTCTCACACTCACACTTTCAGCCACTGAATATAACAGTAAATCAGAGTCTGACCTATTTTGGTCACTAAACCTTTGCTCACACTGCAGACCTTTCATCTCTGAACTCATGCTCTTGTGATCGTTTTTAAATAACTGTATAACAGAATATAACAGTGACAATGATGCTGAAATGAAATTATTTAGTTTGTATGAAAATTTGAATATTGGATAAATATCAGCCTGTCTCCTCATGCAGATCAAAGTGCCTTTGCAACTGTGAAACAAGCTGCAGGGGCACTTGTGAAGAGTCAATGTTATGTCCACATAAAGTTCTTGTTATTGTGACTAACAGGCTCAGATTCTTATTGTAAGTGTCTGAGAGAATTATGGAAAGAAACCTGAAGAGAAATAAAAGACTTTTCTTTACTTTTTTCTTAATCCGGTCTTTTCTTAAGTCCCGCTCAAAGAGAAGTCTCGTTCTGAATATCTGAGGAAATATCTTCTCCACTACATACACAATAATGTTAATACACAATAATTAACATTCTTTTTTCTTTAAATCTCTTCTTGTCTTTAGTGATTCATGACTCCACCCCTTGTCTCCTCCACCTGCTGCTATTGGCTGAGCTGTTTGTCCATTCATCACCTCGTCCCGTCCACAGTTCTCCACACTGTGGGATGTTTAAATCAATGATCCATCAGGTGGACACCTTGAGCAACATATTCAAAACACTCCATGACTTGGTAAGTCTCTTTACTGTGTACTGCCTGGATGAGCTTTAATTAATGATATTTAAGTCTGTTTTTGTTGTTGTTGTTGTTGTTGTTTTTTACCTCTGATGCGGTTTATACGTCTTCAAGTTTCCCATCAGAGATAAAAAAAAAAAAAGTAATTTATTTTTATTTCACTTTAACTTTTATTTTGTCAGAAAAAACGAACATTTTAATAATTGATGTATCATGATTTAGTATAGAAAATAAATATACTAACTTGAACAGTCAACCAAACAGATTAGTTGGTTGATAGAAAATACACGTAAACAGACAGAAATCTTAACGTTTTGTGATAAATACATGTTTTTATTCATGTTTTTGTACGTATATTTTATTAGAAATGATTATTCCTCCGTTCAAACACAAATAAAGATCCATATAAGACTGACAATGTTATGTAAATGACTGATTTAAGGTTTCTCACATTTTTTTTCTCCTTAAGTGTTTAACATTGCAGCTGTTCTGTTGTCAAATGTTCTGTTTTTTTAAAGCCACCTTCATTTCTCATCATGTTCCCAACAGCCAGATGGTGAACGCGTGAACTTTGAGGATGTGGAGTATCGGCTGGGCGGTCTTCCTCACATACAACACACTGCGGCCGATTTCAACTCATTGAAGGTAAAGTTTCTGGAATCAAGGCCTTCAATTATGTCAGGAGAGAACTTAAACAGCAGATTTATATTTCCTCTCTCTGTGTATTTAATGTGTCCACAGTTGAACGAGTCACTCCCCCAGCTCTTCCTGTACACGCGGTCCTTCGGGCTGCATGTTGATTGGTTGAAAGCAGCCAAAGAAAACGTCAGTTTGTCCTCCCAGTCAGCTGAGGGCGCCAGCTCTCACCTCCTGCAGCTGTCCAGCCTCTTGAACGCATCTCTTCACCAGGTGAGAGGACCAGCATGGTTTGATTCATTTACGGGGATTATATGGACGACAATTCACCCCAAAAGAGAAAGCAAAAATTTAAAGAGGAATGGTAAAAAAAAAGTACTTTTTACTTGAGTTTAAATTATGATTAGGGATAAAAAAAAAAGTGAGATTATAAAATGTGAAAAACAAATGTCAGTGAACAAAAAGTCAAATTCGTCAATTGAATAAAATGCCTGAAATTGCTTCATCAGACAGAAAGGGAAAACACAGAACAAGACACATGGAATGAATTAAATTGAATTGCTAATAAGCTAATTATTAACAATAAGATATGAAATGAAAAAAGTAAAAATCATTACACCTACAGAACACTACTTAATAATGAGAACGCTGAAATATTAATGTAGACTCTTGAAAATAAGACCAGAAATTTCATATTAATGTTTTCATGAAAATTGGCTCATTAATAACATCACATCTGGAGTGGCTCAGCATCAGTTCAATTCACAGTGAAAAAGAATAAAGTAGGAGAGTAATGAGAAAACAAAGATACAAATAGAACAAAAACATATATATACATATATATATATATATATATATAATAACTCCTGTTGTCTGCGGGTGGATTTCTCATTAAACTTAACCGGTGCACATTGTGCAGTTGAAGGGAAAATGAAACGGATTTGATTTGACTTCCAAGCTGCTTCTTAATAAACTGTAATAATTCTTTCCGACTTTAGATCGGTGAAGAGGTTCCTCAGTCTCCGTCTCCCTCCCTCCCTGTCGTCTCCACAGCCTTCGACGTCCTCCAGTTCTCCGTTGAGATCTCTGAACAGTTACAAGTCTTTTGTAAGTGGTCAAAAAGAGTGTTGGTGCTTCTGAGACCTTCCCGCTGCCCTCGACGTTAAGCCTCCGCCTTCAGCGAACAAGCAACTGCCAATGTCTTCCCATAAAACCACTGTTGACTTATATGCTAGATGTTTGCTTATATGAGGAATTTGGTTGGTCCACCACTTTGGTCCAGACTGAAATATCTTGACAACTATTGGATGTATTGCCATGCAGTTTGGTACAGATATTCATGGTCCCCAGTGGCTGCACACAGGTCAAAGTGTTCTCCTATTCGGAGAAATATTTCAATGTCTTCTGGATGGATTGGCATAAAATTTGGCGCAAACATTTAAGGTCCCCAGAAGAAGAATCCTACTGACTTTGGTTGATTACCTGATTTTTCCTTTAGTGCTACAATGAGTTTGACACGTGTTGTTTCCAGTTAAATATTTCAACAACTGTTGGGTGGATTGCCCTGACATCTGGTACAGACATTCATGTCCCCCACAGGATGATTTGAAACCACTTTGGTGATCCTCTGACTTTACATCTGGCGTCACCATCAGGTCAAAATTGAAATTAGTCCGATACTTTGGTTTGTGACCAAATATCTGCAGAGCTAATGACTTTCCCATCAGTAATACGTTTATCTTTTTGTGCAACTTAGCAAATGCTAGCATGCTAACATGCTGAACTAAGACGGTGAACATGGTGAACACCATACCTGCTTAGCATCAGTGTGTTTGCGTTGTCATGACTGGCATATTATTTGTCATGATAATAGCCAGATGTTGATGTTCTAGATGCGTCAATTCAGCAGGAAAGCAGACGGTTCATCACATGTTCTTAAGAAATGTCTCATGTGACTTGTAGCTTTTTGAAAATGTGCAGTCCTGATGCACTGTGCAGAGGAAGCCCCACCTGTGACCTTTACTCCCTGTGAGACTGTTTACATTCACAGTGCCTGCTAAGTGTTGACTCAATCAGCTAAACGACGAGAAAATGTCTTAAAACTATTAATATTTTTTCTACTATTTAGTATTTATGAGCTTTTTATATATTATAGTGTGAGATGCAGGCATCTCAATTTTTTTTCTATTGGTTTTCTATTAAGTAATATTTAATAATAATAATAATAATAAAGTATTGTCATGCTGGAGTGCCTTTTTACAGTATTATTTATACATGTTGTTTTTGTATGTTTGACATGAAGTCTTAAATAAAGTTTTACACTTGAAACAGAGATCTGCTCCATGTTGATGCACTCTACTTCCTAACAGAATCTCACTTTACACAACACTGCATCAGTGATCTTACGCAAAACATGACAAACTGTGGAAGAAATAATCGGTTGAACTGAACCTCAGTTCACATTGTTAACTGTTAACAATTAAGCAAATTAATTAGCATAGGTATAGCTGTAAACGTTGTATGAGAACAGCCTGATGATTTAGCCTGCAGTCTCTCTCTCTCTCTTGTGTATCCGAGTGAAGGTGTGTGTGTGTGTGTGTGTGTGTGTGTGTGTGTGTTTGTTTGATTGCAGGAGTGGACACAGGTGTGCAGGTGTCAGGCCACAGGCTGCCTCTCATCATAATCAGCCCTGCCATAAAACACCTGATCACCACATCACCAGATCGTAGATTTCCTCAAGCAGTCAGTCTTGTTTCTGGCCTATTAGAGTCTTCTACTGATCCGTCAGTATTTTGACTGTTTTTGTCTGAAACCTGTTTCCTTGTGCCTGACGTAACGTCGGCCTTCGTCTCTGGCTCAACTCTCTCCAGAACCCCCCTTCAGCCCGGCTCACACTACCAACCTTTTAACTTGCCCTCTGCCTCCCGTCTCGGTGTCTGCCCTTAGGTTCAACAGTAGGCTAGTCTCATGTCATGGAGCGTAGATATTATCTGTTAACAAACATATCTTATGTGGTCGATAGTAATAATAATTAAGGTCGATAAGCACTTACGTAACGAGCCCAAAGCGACGCGTGTGTTGCTGCACTTTCGCACGAAAAATGAGGAGTAACTTATCAGACGAACCGTTGTATGAGCATGCATTGATAGCTTACAGATTTCACAAAAAAGCGTTGCTGATGTAGCGCTCTGAAACATATTATTTACAAACATCTAATTTCAAATTCATATTGTTAAAAATATTACTTATGTCTTCTGAGGAAAATTGTTGTACTGACCCTTTAGAAGAGAGCACTGTCGCTTTAAGAGAGTGAGTTACGGAGACTGGAGGCTTAAGGCCTTGTGCTTGTGCTGAACTGTGGGTCAATAAAAGTTGCAAAAACGAAGACGGACATGTTTTTTTGGCGGTTCATGATGAGGGTGCAGCACTGACACTTTCTGCCTCAAACGTTACAGTATCACTCAAACACCACATCTGCAGCCACTGCAATGCGAACGCCCATAGAGCACCGAGGTTAAAAAGAGCCACACGGGGCTGAGTGACACACGTGGGAATGCGCATGCTGCTGCTGTTCAGCCTGCGACCTGAAGCGACACACAGTGACTTACGTAATGTCAGCGTCTTGACACGTGGCCACAGACGGATGATCTTACACACAGACAGACTTTTGCCGTAACGCCGGCCCTCCAGGGAAAACTCTGAGTGATCCTGCAGTTGTACGCACTGCTGTCACCGGCAGCAGCTGAGATCTTGATCCACAGCCCACAGGGGGTCCGGGTGTTAGAGGGACATATTCTTTGACTAGAAATAGAAGGGGAGGGAGAAATAAAGACGGTGTTTTGTACCCAGAGAGAAAGAGGGTGATAGGTGATCCTTTTGTTGACCGACAGATCAACAGCTTGTATTGACTGAAGTCAGCTGATGTTGAAATAGAGTGTAGGAGGAAGTCCGGGTCGAAGGATGGGTTCCCATCTTTTTTTCAAACCAACTGCCAACTTTGGTTTCTTTAAACCGACAGTTCCTTAATCTTAACCAAGTTCATTGTAACCATGACGACAAAACTCTCCAAACGAGTGAGCTCATTTTAATCCAAACCAAGATCAAACACAACTCAGTCGCTAGAATAAAATGTCTGCATTGCGTTGAATCTCAACGTTTTACAACAAAAATATGTTTCATATCAATATTTCTACTAACGTGTATATGAATGTTCTCGTGTTTCAATCGCTTATGGTGCTTTTGTTATTTTGAAGCTGCACTTTGTTATGTTACCTTTGGTTTCTCACAGTCTGCTTTTATTTTGACCCATCCATCTACCCCGACCTCCTCACTATGCAGACTTTGATTCAAACATAATTGCGAAATACAAACGTAATCCCAAGAAAATGTGTACATGTAATAATTTAAATGGGTGAGTTATATAAAACAAATGTGGCTCCCGTACAGTTATGAACCGGGACATTATTTGAAGAGACCAAAACCGTTTTTGGTACGTTTATTTCTGCTGTAACGTCGTGTATTTTGAGGGTTTATGGGGATTGACTCACTTTTGAAGCCTTACATACATGTGATACATACATCACAGTTCATGCAAACACACTTTTTTATGCATTTACACTTGACGAAAGCACTGACACCGGACTTCACACAGATGCAATCATGCATATGAACACGCTCAGTGACTATAAGCTTCCTCTGCAGAGCACACACAGAGGTAGAGTAAGGAAGGGAGGGAGGGAGGAAGGAAGGCAAGAAGAAAATGCTCAAATGAGGGATGGTAGGAAAGTAGGACGAGCCCACACACAAGCGGGACACTCTCTAGGATCCGGGGGGAGGAGTGGAGGTGAGGACAGACATGAAATTCTCCGAGCTCGTCGGTCAGTGTGGAGAGTTTCTCCTCTGACTGCAAACCACAGCTGAACTCTCTCTGCAGCAGACCGAGACACACCGGGGTGTTTGTTGTACAGAAGGTGGAAAGAAGTGCAGCAGATGTGGAGGATCTCCTGACAGGTGCACCTGCTAAATGAAGAGAATTTATGTTGGACATATTTCTAACTGAAGATCAACGGCGCTGAACTGAACCACAGCTGCAGAATGACAGTAAGTCAAAGCTGCTGCCGAGCTTCTCTCACTGCAAGCTTTCATCGGTTTAAGGGTCAGTTCACTCAATGTGTAAGAAAACAAACACACTTTCTCATTTACCTCTTGTATATTTATATCTTCTTTATTGATTGTAATTTTAAAATGAACACATTTTATAGAGATCATCATGAATGTCTGATGCAGTAGGGTTTTACAGGAAGTGCATTGTGAACATTTCATATTTTTGTGTTTATTTCGTCTCTACAATTATCTCTAATTATCATCGGAGGGCTTTTGTTGCCTTATCATATCATAATTTAATAGAAGATAAATGTTGTAACACTTTTAAGACACATTTTGGACCAATGAGAATGATTTTAGGGTGCAATGTAAACCTTTTTAATACTGTTGGCAGCTTTTGTCTCGAAAAATGACTTTCTTTATTGTGATCTGCTTCAACACAGTTGATTAAATAAGTCCTCAAAAGAATAAACATCAAGATGTTTTGCTATTTTGAGGGTGTCTGGTGTCTCATTTAACCCACTGATACTGTGAACATATTTAGACTGGAGGTTTTACATACAATCATCTACATCAGCTAATTCTTGTATTGCCTTAAATGGTTGATTTTAATTGTCAGACATTGCGTTCACATTATTCACATACATGCTGTTTAATAATCCTGAAACCTGTTGAAAAGGAATAGTCGTGAATAGTAGAATGTATATTTTTAAAAGCACGAGGAGTGAAAGGAGATCCAGAAGCTCAAGTATTTGTATAATATTGGTATGTTGGTGTCAATTACATGTTTCAGCTCTAACTATGCTGATGATCCTGTCCTTCATCACTCTGGTGTTTGTGGTCCACAGAGACCATTCTCAAGTAGAAGAGGACATTTATCTCTAACACACGCAGTCATTCCAGGCTTGTGTGTGTGTGTGCGTGTGTGTGTGTGTTACGTAACGCAGCGTCCCACAGTGAAGCTGTCATAGTAGCTCTGTGAGAGATCAGACCGGCATCACCTTCTTTGACACTCGTCTAAACCCGAGCAGCTCAGCTATGCTCAGTGTGTGGCTGTTTTATTTTATTCACAGAATCCGCACAATCTGGATTTTTCTAAATCTGCACAAGCGCGGAAAAAAGAAAACATGTGTTTCTAAATTTGGTTGATTTGAGTTTTTGAAGGATTAAGTGAAAAATGTAATAATTCATGTACTAAATAAACAACAAATGCAAGTTTTATTAACATATTCATGATGCTGCCTTCTCTCAGACAGACCTGAATAGTTCAGTAATTAGAGCACAGCAACATCTGAGAGGGTCTGAGTTAAGCTTCCTCTGAGACCCCCCGCCCTATAAATCTATTCCATATGGATTAGACATCGACCATATGGCAAAGCTCTGCTGTATGTGCTGCACTGTCACAGCAACATATTTGTGTTCGTTATCGATCAAACATGAGTCATTTGAAGGATTTGTTTGTATTGGATCTGCAGATTAAGTAAATATCTGGCAGCTAATTGATTTTAGAAATCCTTGTTGATTCAATTTAAACTGTTCTTACATTTATGAATCATACCTCGCACCAACAACTCTTCCTGTATTTTACATCTTAAATCTCACAAATGTTCCATTTCTTGCCAAAACAATCTGCACAGTTGATCGTAAAACGTGTCTGAAATGTTGCGAGTGTTTGTGTTCGCGAAGTATGAACGAAGGCTCAGCGGAGGGTTGTGGGGGGGGGGGGGGGGGTTCACAGTGTTCGACAGCTCTGACCTCTCCTCTAATGAGCGGTAATGAGCTGCCCGACGTCTGGATGGGCGGTGACACCAAATCCCAGCCTGGGCCCAAGGGTGCCAGCTGTGGTGGAGACAGCGACGTCCCAGCAGAACAACACAAAGATGTGTGTGTGTGTGTGTGTGTGTGTGTGTGTGTGTGTGTGTGTGTGTGTGTGTGTGTGTGTGTGTGTGTGTGTGTGTGTGTGTGTGTGTGTGTGTGTGTGTGTGTGTGTGTGTGTGTGTGTGTGTGTGTGTGTGTGTGTGTGTGTGTGTGTGTGTGTGTGTGTGTGTGTGTGTGTGTGTGTGTAAGGATTTCGGGAGGCTATTAACAGACATGTTTATACCCGTGGATCAGTGTGGCCAGCATCGCCATGACGACAATCATCACTGCAACGGTTGCGCTGCATTCCAAACAGCTGCAACAGAAAGCCGCTCTCAGCCGACGCATTTCAACCTCTGACGATGTTAATCGATGTTAAATGTAGAAACATCACATTTGTGTGTCGAAAGGGATTTTTTTTTTTTCATGGTAGGATTTTGACTTGTCGTACCAGGAAATGCACAGATGTGAAAAATCTAAATAATGATGGCTGCCTCCCATTCAGTGAATAAAGCAGCCTGGTCTCACAAATCCTTTTGTGCATTATCGCGACTCGTTTTTGTCTTTTCGTGCATTAAACTCTCAGAACAAGTGCTCCAGAAGTCAGTTGACGTATAAGGAGCGAGAAAGACAGTGTAAGGAGGAGGACGGGGTGGATCCGTGGGTCAAACAGTTTATTTACATTGACTACTTAACTTATGTGTATTAATTGAGGAGAAAAACATAATTTCAACCCAAAACCACTATCTTTTTCTTAACCTAACCAAGTAGTTTTGTTTGAATTCACATGCATTCAAAACTGTGATTTTGCTTAAATTACTGAATTTATTGTGAAAAATAACTTTATTTTAACCCAAACCAGGATCTTCTCCTAAATCTAACAAAGTAGTTTTGTTTAAATTCACAACAAACTGTGATTGTGCGTCCATATGTGACGGGTTATGCTGACCAGCCGACCGAACTTTCATTTTCATTTCCATATATGCAAACATCCTTATTTCAACCAAAACCATGATCTTTTTCTAAACCTAACCAAGTAGTTGTGCGTCTGCATGTGACACGTTGGGAATGAGAACAACGTTAAATGACACGCGAAGAAGCTTAAATATGACATGCTAAATGTCACTGTAAAATTGGCGCGCTACTTCTACGCCTTCCTATGATATCATGTCGGATAAAGTGCCGGGGTCCTGGTTTTGTGAACGCTGGCTCCATAACGTGCCTGATGATGCAATTTACTTGTGGCGGTGTGGCCAAAAGCTGAAGGGGAAAGAAAAGACAAGAGGTCAGTTGTAAATGATATAGTGTCTATAGTTCGAGAGGTTCACAGATGCATCAGAATCTTTTCATGTACGTTTTTATTGTAGCAGAAACAGAATGTACTTGTAGCTAGAGCACCACTCACAGGTCTTTATAATAATCAAGAATAATCCTGTGATGAGTAAACCTCATCTGAAATCACCTCCATGTCAACTAACAACAGTCTGTCCTTTGATAGTAATCTAACTCCTGCTCCAAACACATTTAATGTTGTCTATTTTGTCCTGTGTGTGTGTGTGTGTGTGTGTGTGTGTGTGTGCTCAGGCTGCCATGAAGCTCCTGGATGAGATGTGCCACCTGACGGCTCAGTCTCTGACAGCGATGGACACATCGGAGCACTTCCAGGTCCTAAAGCTGCTGGGTGAAGGCTCGTATGGCAAAGTCATGCTGGCTGTACACAGGAAGAGAGGTGAGGGGGAGAAACTATTGTTCAATAAATAAAAGACCTCCATCAGTATCTGACCCGCGTGTCCTCCAGGTACTCCGATGGCTCTGAAGTTCTTCCCTCGTGAGTCCACGTCTCTCTTCTCCTTCCTGAGGGAGTACAACCTCTCTCTCTCGTTCTGCACTCACCCGTCGCTGACCAGAGCGCTGGGAATCGCCTACTCCACGCCTTCACACTACGTCTTCGCTCAGCAAGCAAGCCTCTTTGGCGACCTTTACGACGTCATCTTGCCCGAGGTGTGGGCTTTATTTTCATGCTGTGTTCAGATGCAGGATTTCAGTAGGCCTCTGGCTCACCCCCCCCCCCCCCCCCCCCCCCCCCCCCCCCTCTACTCCCCAGGTCGGTATGGAGGAGGACTCTTGTCAGCGGGTGGTGTCCCAGCTCTGTGGCGCTCTGTCCCACCTGCACTCTCTTGGCTTCGTCCACAGAGACCTCAAACCAGAGAACGTCTTCCTGTGCGACTCCGCCTGCCGCTGGGTCAAACTGGGAGACTTTGGCATGGTCAGTACAAACCACACCGTACCGCTAAAATGTTGAATGATTTGGTCATGCCGAACATCCTCAGGGTTGCCTTTCTAAAGCTATTTTTGTTTAATTTGGCAGAATAAGGGGAATGTCGTGGGTTTCTTTGGCGCCCACAAATCCATTGTTGTCAATGTAGACGTGCGTAAGGTGTAACACAATAACATAAATGAATGGAGGAGAAGTTAATGATTTAATCTTACCAATCACAATCATCAGTTCAGGACTACCCGGAGCTTTACTATCAGTCCCGAGGAATATTTGACTTGCTTCACCCTTTACCTTCTGAACGGTCAGCCAACTGTGAGGGATTTATGGTGCTGGAAATCCATTTATCTTTGTTAAGCTTAGTCAGTGAGGCTTACCGCTAAATTACTGCCTCATCATCATCATCATCGTATTTCCAACGAGCAGGTTTTGGCACGTTGGATAAATTGATGAAAGAAGCCTTTTTTGTGTTTTCAGACGCTACATGTGGCCCCTAAGGCCAGAATAACAAAGACATGCAGTGACTTTGCTCAAATCGTTGAAATAAAGCAGGGGAGGACTGAGCAAAGACAGTCCGGGGTTTAAAGAATATCCATCAGGAGCTTCTAACCTCTTTTTGTATCACATTAATTTGACTGGTGATTAAAACTAAAATACAATCTGTCGCAGAAAAGAGACAAATTGATGAGTATTCTCCACCAGGTGAAGGCCGTGGGCACCAGGGTGCCGGAGGTCTGGTACAGCTCTCCTTACTGCACCCCCGAGTCCGAGATCGCTCGCGGTAACGAGGACAGCTGGAGCAGCGAGGGCGATGGAAAGTGTGCCGTCAAGGAGGATGAACAGGGGAAGAAGAAGGCGAGTGTTTGGGTGTCTGTGGAGCCCAGCACGGACAGCTGGGCGCTGGGGATCCTGACCTACGCCATGCTCACCGGCAGTCACCCCTGGGCCGAAACCGCCAGCGACTGCCGGTCATACCTGAAGTACCAGGAGTGGTCCGACAGAGCGGAAGGCCTCGATGATGACGAACTGGACGTGTGGGCGGAGCCGCAGGGCGAGGGCGGTTTAATCAGTGCAGGACTTGTGAAAAAGGACGGGCCTCCCGTGGCGCCCCAGTTCGCGAGTTTCACCCCGCTGGCCTGCAGCTTCTTCCGGACGCTCCTCGACCCGATGCCCCGGCTCCGCGGGCGACCCGAGGTTGCGCTGAATTACCTCGGGGGGGAGTGGGTGATGGAGAAGGAGAGGGCGAGGCTGGAGGAGGAGAGGAAGAAGAGCAGAGGGAAAGGGGCAATCAGGAACATGAAAGAGAAGGAGGGGAGAGGAGAGAGATAAGGAGTCAAAATAATGAGAACATGAAAGCAACTCGTCACTTTTTACATGACAACACGTGTTTTGTAAAGAATATGTGATGTTTAGCTTATTAAACCTGATTAATATTGTTTTTAGTTCAGAGTTTAGCAACATATTCTGTTGTGCCTTTAAAAGCCATTATGGTCATAAGATCTTCTGGTTCAAGTGTCTCAAAGTTGAGAATTTGCTGCTGTTTTTAGGGGTTTTCGTGACTGTAAATTTTGACAAATATTTGTAGATATATCCCTAATATTTCAACGTTAATACAAACTAGACCACTATATATCACGGTGTGAAAAGAAGCTGCTCTTCAAATGGTTTGAGAGCAACTGTGTTTATTCGTGCTGTAATAAAAATTAATAGCTGTAACGCTATCATGTCCTTGTAAAAGATACCACCTTTAGTGCTCTGCGTCTATATTTGGGTTTAGACTTTTGAGCGTATTCATCACAGTAGGTTATGAACTGTATATAGACTGTTTTTATAGCCAACACGTCTGCCAGCAAACTGAGAGGTGCAGTTCCAAAACACTTTGAACCAGTTTCAAGTAATAAAAAAAAGTTTCAAATGACATAAATATTTCATAAAAATAAGCCTATTCAAAGGCTCTTTCGGGAAGTAAATATTTATATGTTGCATTTATTTCTTCAGCACCGTACACGTAGTTGGCAGCAAGCCACTTTAAGCTCACGCTAGTTTTGTGTTTTAGCTTGCTAGCCTAAGCTGCTGTAGCATTTTGTACGTAACCGCAAACCGCATATTCTTTCTCTTTATATTGTTCATTTATTACATGTAATGTATTAAATTCAATATAACCAGTTTGTGATTTCAGATAAAAAAAGTCGCAATTTAAAAATCTGTCTGCTACTTCAGCACCACGGACAGCTCCATGGATTTACTCATCAATACACATCACAGTGAGAGACACTCCTACTGAATATAACAAAAATACTGCAGCGTTATTGACACAATGTATGTTTATTTGTGTATCTACAGACATGTGCAGTCTATAAAATATATTTTAAATGCAATAAAGGTTTTGTTTTTGTAAAAAGGCTCTTTTGTGAACAGTTTGAACACAATGAATCCTCCCATGGTTTTATTGAACATCACAAAGACACATTTTTTTAAACACGTTTAAGTACCCTGACCTTGTAAATCATCACCCGGCATGCTCGTATCTCAATAATGTCCCCCTGAGATTATACACCAATGCAAATAGATCACACGCACACACACACGCACACGCACACGGAGGCACCCACATGGTGAGCACCATCTGGAGAGCTTCCCCAGATGTTTTCAAAAATAGATCCGCTGTCGTAAATTTGACACTACAACCTTTCAGCGCCATGTATGTGCCGCTGAGCCTCACAGTGCAGCCAAGTCACACACAGTCTGTCCTGCAGGTACAATCAGCTGGACACCTGCTGCAGCGGTGCAGCACACGCTGAACCACGTTGACCTCTGGTCGAGAAACATGATCAAGAACCATGAACAGAAAAACACGAGTTCAGACCGAACATAGCGTTGCTCTTTTTTTTATTTGGGGAGAAGATGATTTACTCCTGGTGTCTCCGGCGATACAGTATGATTTGTTTACCAGAAAACATTTGATCTTTGCCTTTTTTTGTCATTTAAATTTTTACATAAATACAAAAATTTGGTTTGTCAGTAAAAATAAAAAAACAGAAGAAATAAAATGTAAATAAATCAAGAAAATACATTCATCACTTAAAGGCAGCTACAAGACCCCTGCTAAGATGTCAAATTGTATTGTATTATTTTAGTTCCTGGAAAGCTGACATGATGGAGATACAAAGCTTTCACACAGCCAGTAAAATAACAACTATATGAACACATGAACCCAATTTAAAAAGGCACTTTCAAATATGTCTTTATGGTTTAGTCCATGCCGGTAGGACGGGACACTAGTGCAGGATTCACGGTTATGTACTCAGACCCACTTCCCATGAGCCCCCCCCGACACACACAACTCCACCTAAATCATCCTGTCGAGGTCTTGGTTCAAGCAAAAAGTGACTCTAACCTTTGACCTCTCGCTTATCTGCTTTTCCCTGCAGCCCCTAAAACATTCCAGCATCCAGTGCCAAATAATACACAATCGCTGCTGGTTAGGAGCCAACAACAAATGCTTGATATTATCAAAGTGAAGTTTGAGATAAAGAGATCATCTGTGAGTTATCTCACAAAGCATCCTGAGCCCAAACTCATAAATGAGCGAGCTTGTTAAAGGCAGACAGTTATATTACTGTATCACATTTGGGGAGCAGGTCCGAGGGGCCGGGGGGCCAAGGAGGGTTCGGGGGGGGGGGGGGGGGTTGGCGCTGGTCGGTGGCCATGTGAACTATTCCACTCTTGACATTTCACCTGATATGTTGCGTTAACACCATGCGTGTTGGACTGTGTGTGTGTTTGCCAAAATGCAAATGAAGAGAGTGAGAAAAGAAAGGCTAGAAGCTGACAAGAGGACGGATCACGAATATATCACTTTAAACGCAGTCATGAATCAATAAATGAATGCAGACGTCACAAAATGCAACACGATATGACATGAGGCGATATTGTGTTATATTTGTCCGCGGTGGAATTGACAAGCGCCTGCTAATAAAAGTGTGCATGATGTTGTCACATACCTGTCGGGGGGCTGTTAGTCTAACTCTTGTGCTGCCTTCAGGTGCTGCTGGAAAGATGAGAACTAAAAGTTAAATGCTCTTATTATGAAAGGTTTAAATTGTCATGTAAGTTGACGAGAGGATTTCGTGAAGAGGTCAAGATGATGAGTGGGGCAGACTGTGGTTTTATTTGACACACGGGGCAAATCCCTAGAAATGACTTTTTACAAGTCCGGCTGCAGATAGGTTTACATTTCTATGAGACTAAGACGGCTGACAGGGTTGTAGAGCACTGAAGAGGCTGAGGGTAAAGGTGATGTTAGGCTACAACCTTGTTGAATGGGGGGGGGGGGATCAGGTCCTCCATTTGAGTGTGAATGTTCAGTTTAATCGTTGAACTTTGTTGTGGCGATCATGTGTTGTTTTTTTAACCTAACCTGTAGAAATGATGGGCAAAACTTAAGTTGTAATGAACATGGCAGCTCATGATAGTGAATTAAAGGCGTGTCTCTCTGGAACTGTTCACCACAGTGGGCTAACTGAAGCCAGAGTGCATTAACAATACTTACCTAATAATTAACTAGAGACAAACAAAAAAACGTCTCATAGTTCGTTTCGGGGTTCATCCTCTGGGGACCAAAGAATGTCTGCACCAAACTTCCCCACATGTTGAGATATTTCAATCTGGACCAAAGCGGACAGACAAACCAACCGGCACTCCCAAAGTCGTCAAATAGCGATGATGGTTTAGTGCAAACCTTCAGTGTGTGAGGCGCACCAGGCTTTCAACCAACTCCAATATAAACCTACGTTTCATTATCAGACGGTGAGAGCAACTCATGTAGTTTTGAGAGCAAGAGATTCTTAGCTGTGTGGTCAAACACACACAGGACTTTCATCTAGGAGACTGCTGTCCGTGTCCTGTGTGAAAGACTTATCTTTACAGTCACTTTGTTCTGCTGGCATCGTAACCACACCGGTAATCCGTCTTTGCATCTGAAGGATGCAAACGGATCTCCTGCAACAAATACACGCTGTGTTCTGACTGCGACGTAATCTCTGGGCACCTGCTCCGAATTCTTCTCATCACAACCTTGAGCCAAATAGGAAAAATGTACTTGTCTATTTATTTTATGAAGTGCTGATGTACGTAGCTTTGAAAGTGATGCTAAGATTAGCCCAAAGTCTTTGGGAGTGTTTTGGCCGTGCTTCTGTCCGTCCGTCCGTCCCTTACCTAGACTAGACAGACTGAATAATGAAACACTCCATGTTATTCCTGAGTATTTCACAGTTTGTATGCTGAACCTTGAAATCACACTGATGATGGTAGATTGGATAAGTTCTCTGAAAAGGGGAAACAGAATCTTCAGCGTGGACATCGAGTGTATTAAAAGTCCTGAATGTCTGTGACGAGGATCCCAATGAATCCATGAAAATGCCACGGTGTTCTGGAGGGATGTGCCGCTGGGTGTGTGTTACAGAGGAGGAATGGACCCGGATCAGAAGGGGAGCGAGGCGCTCACTCACTCACTCACTCACACACACACACACACACACACAAGCTTGAGCCCTGCAGACCTGAGGTCAGACGGTGCTGTCACACTTTGCTTACAACACCAAAAGGTTAAAATGGCCCTTAGGGTTGAAGGGAGGTGACGAGAAAATGAGAGGAAGACGAATCGAGTTCCCGATGAGGTCGCTGGTTTCCTGGTGTCGCCCCTCTTCAGTGTCCGTCCGTCCGTCCAGCTGTCTGTCGCTCTCTCTTTCTGTCCGTCAGCAGAGCTAAAAGCTACTGCTCAATGAGCTCACGTCCTGACATTACGCAATGTTTCTCACTGCGACTGTTTCGTTCAGACCAGAAAACAGTGTGAAAATGTTATTTAAACAGATTCAATACTTTTAAACTCTAACACAGTACACGTCCTAAGAGTCCACTTATAAGATAAAGATGTAAATCTTAAAGTCTAATGTTAAGATGTAACAAACAGAACAAGCAGAAACGGTAAAATGTAGTTTTCTGTGCCAAGATAACTTTACTGAATTTAGTCAACAGCTAGTGTTTAAACTAGGATGTTCAATGTTCAGTAAGTAAGAAAAAACAATGAATACAATGTTTAGCTTGCAGTAATTAAAAACAAATAAATCTGCAAATGGAACAAGTGAAATTTTGCGGTTAATATTTCTTGAAATAAGATGCAATAATTAGGCCTTTGAGATAAAAGGAGATCTTGAAATGAGATATTGAAGCCCCTAAATCTCACTGAATTGTTACTCGTTAGGCGATATGATGAATATACTTTGTCATAGTTTTGGCCATCGTTCCTAATGACGATAATAACTCTGCTGTCTTTACGACTCACTGACTTGACGACACGTCTCTCTGATCCCCGTTACGTCACTCTGTTGTTTTAAACTTATCGTCTCTCTCGACCTTCAGACGGAGTCACTCGGCCCTCATGCAGCTGTGCCGTGTTTGTAATAACCTGCAAGCGACTCGTAACTCAAAAGCAGAGCAGACATGTATAATATCATTAAATAGCCTTTATATTCTGCAGGATAATGGGTTTTGTAAGAGGTTCACCACACCAGAGCTTTGGCACGATGCTACAGGATTGTTACAAAGAAGAGAAATAATGCTGATGATACCTGAAGGAAATAGCATGTCTCATAAACAGTCTGATATAATATGAATCACTGATCCAACTGTGTAGTTGAGCTGCTTGAGTGCTCCACAATAACAATAATAATAAGACATCACACATCACACGTCCTTTGAAAGGATTTATTGCCTCTTTCTCATTAAATTGGTCATAAATCAAAAGTGTTATTCCAGTGATTTTACAGCCGGAGTGGAATGAGTGAGAAATGGGAGACATTTCTTTTTATACATTTCAGCCAGCGATGCGAGCGATGTAAACACAACACACATGTCACCGTCCATCAGCCCGATCATCTCAACGCCAAGTCACACAGCTCCTGTGATCTGATCACAGCACACCTTAAAACAAGCAGATGTATGCAAACTAAATGAATTCACAGGCGAGTAATGCTCGTAACATGTCACACGTCAAAGTCCTGTGAAGCCTTTTCTGCACAACTACTAACAAATCATTTGCTGCCATTAAGACATTCATCATCAGATGAAGAAAGACAATCATTTCCTTTTTCCCGCCCTCGAGTCCCGAGACCGCTGTGTTCACATCTGTAACCGCGCACAAGGTTTCAGTAAAAGAGCTTATTTTTCCATTTAATTTCACAGTCAGTGAAATAAGCCACATCAGGTCGGTCCATTCACTGAGAGAAACTCACTCAGTAGTCTGACATGTTAAAGGAATAGTTCCACTCTTCTGACTTTGTTTTGTTCCTTTAGGACAGAGCCAGGCTAGCCGTTTCCCCCCGTTTCCAGTCTTTATGCTAAGCTAAGCTACGCTACCTGGCTCCAGCTTCACATTAAATGCATAAAGAATAATATCAATAATCTCTTCCATTTCTCAGCAAAAGAAAAAAGCAAAAGTAAGAGTATTTCCCAAAATGTCAAACTACTCCTTTAAATTCCAAATATTTTCCTCAGATTGTCTAAATCTGCTGTTTCAGACTCGTGTTGAACACGATTTACTTGTTCAACTCCTGAACTGTTCATCCAGATCTGTCCTTCCTTCCATGAAACATTCAGTATTTAGTGCTGAAGGCTGCCTCAACATTTTACCATTAAAAACAAAACTAAAAAAAGCTTCATGGTCATTTCACAAACAAGAAAAAGCAGTTAAATGAATGTGCACTCAATCTCACTCCACTCTCTTTAACAGAAAGATGTAAATCTGGTGGACAAAATTACATATTTAATGCAAAAAGTGGAGCTGTAACGCATCTCCACATCACATCTTTCCTCTGATATCAGAAAGGAGAACTGGTTTTCAAGGCTCAATATGACTTTGTGACGACTAGTCTGACATTCCTGCTCTGTTTTACCTCATCTATTACATCCAACTGGATTTTAATTATTTTAAAAGGGCACGTTTATTAGAATGAGGTGAAAGAAATTTGATTGATATTTAAGTAGATTTAATTAACTGCCAGCAGACGAGCATCCGTCGCTAAACTGGGCATAATGTTTAATTCTTAGCTTATTCTTCTTTGTAAAAAATGCAGTGAAAGTATGTAAAAATGCAAATTATTGACATTAATGACGACAACTGATGCCACCCAGCAGTAAACACAAATATGATTTCACATTGTAAACATTAAATTCATAGATTTAATACGGCAGACATGAATGTGCCCCGTATATATATATATTTCTATGAACATAACTTAAAAACAATACTGTGCAATGGATCATTTCTGGTTCCTGATAGAAGGCATGGTGTAGGCGCGTCTGCATTCATTTGAAATCAATTTCATATCCCATAATGCAGCTAATCTAAACATTTTGAAGTTGCATCTTTGAATCCATTTGCATCATCATTCATTTTAGTCATTGTGAGACATGTGGACAAGGCCATACTCCACCACTCACCGTGAAGAGGGAGTCATTAAACCCCTGTTCAGTCTAAAAATACTATTTTATAAGTGTTAAATCAAACTGTTCTTTCTTTATGATTTATACTTAAATAACTTAGACAGACTGCTGCTGTCATTTCAAAACGATTCAGGGAAGTTATGATTCATTAGAAATAATAAGGCTAATGCACATAAATTAGATTTAAGTGCCAACTTTAGAGCAATAAAGAAACTGTCTTACAGTTAAAGTAGCCTTTCACGTCCGCTGAGCTTTGCAGCTCTCTGCACATTATTCACAGCCGGTTACACTTTTTCTCGAGATGCAGCACTCTGCAGTTCCTGCAGGGGGAGCTGTTGCAGCTAGAAAAAACATAAAGCTCTGAACAGAGCGGCATCTACTGGGGAGGCGATGCAGCCACATTAAAGCGGAACAAACCTGCTGCTCAGGACGTCACACATAGCCCTTGAATATCTTTTTTGGGTGGAAATGGCTTTTATCAAGTAATGGCTTTAAAACTGATTAATGCGTCATTTCCCATTCGAAAGAAACCCGGGATTCTTTCTGGATGAAATATTGTTTCTACAGCTCTGTGGAGTTTCACGCTTTGGGATCAGTGTGTGTGTGTGTGTGTGTGTGTGTGTGTGTGTGTGTGTGTGTGTGTGTGTGTGTGTGTGTGTGTGTGTGCGCACAGGAAGCTACAGACACAGATGCAGGTGAGATGGAGATCACAACCGACGCGACAGCCGGCGATTCAAAACTGGATCCAGTGTCCGGCGTCCTGCGGTGGTGACGGTGGTGGAACGGAGCTGGAGACACATAAACTGATGTTAGCTTTTCTTTTTATGTATTCAGATAATATCTTAATCACTTATTAAAAGGACAATACCAGTGTTTTGCATGTTATGACCTGTCTTTCTGCAACTAAAAATAAAGAACTAAAAACATGCCATTTTAAACTCAAATTTGTATGATGTGTAAAATGCACAAAATGTATGTAAACAATATTTACATTATATGAAGAAAAGTATATTGACATACATTATACTGCTTAGAAACTCAACATGAGTCACATCTTCCCCATTTTTTTTAAACAATTGCATTAGAGTTCTGTTAACGGTAATATTTTAATTGAAATAAACGTCTGGTGAGTCACTATTTATCACCTCTGGCTCTCTGACGAAAGCCCTTACATGTGAAGTAAAAAAACACCTGCAATTACTCCTCATCACCACAGGTGCCGCCAAAAACAACAACTGAGCTCTTTAAAATTGAGACTTGATTAATACGACAATACGATCGCTTTATTTGGACCAATACAGTTATTAACCAATTTATGTTCATTTGATTTGTTTAGCTGTAGTTTAAAAATAACTTTATGTGGTGTGGACAAATGTGACAAGTCCTGACCTCGACCCCCATCCAACACCTTTAAGATGAAGGTCTTATCTCCCAAAAACAGGTTCCCCATAAAAAAATAACAGAGTTACATGTGGCTGTCCACATACTTTTGGCACGCACAGTGTACATTACAAAAAATTACCTTGAAGGAGAGGAGAAGTCTCCCCAAAGATCTGAACCAGGGTTTGACTGAACCACTGTGTTCGAGTTGCTACTGTCGAGCTCCAACAGGCAGCCTGACAGAGATACAGGGAGACACACAACAAAACTCATTAAAAAAGCAGCTGACACACATTTCACTTCATTTTCCTGCCGCCTGAAGCTCATTCAACAAGAAACTAATCACCACCGTGATTAAGAAAACAGGTCAGTCCCGTCGGTTAAAGCTGCACAGAGATCGTCGTAATTTCACTCACTACAAAGATGCTAACCTACCTGTTGTCATGTCCCCCGTCTGGGGGACTATGTTGTGATTGGATGAGCCTGACAGAGGAGGCGGGGCTATCTTGCCTCCTGGTGGTGGTGGGAGGAGTCCAAACCCACTTGAGCCTTGTGGGCGGGGCTTATCCCTCTTTTTACCTTGCTAGAGGCCGAGACAAAGAAAAATTACATTTCTCAGATTTTCAAGAAGTTTAGGAATGTTTAAATTTTTTAATGCCAGTTTCTCAGCATGACTGTTAAAACTTTTTACACTATTTCCTTGTGTTTGATCCCATGTTTTTGTTAAATGTTGCTTGATTTTTAAGAGCCATGTGATGTAAAGTTGCCACCGAAATAGAAATTATGATTTGACTGATTTGTGAATTACAGATGGTCCTCAAAGCTTTTCATCTCGAGTTACACTGGAGCTCCAGTTTTTGTTTTATAGGTAGCATTAAGTCATTTCTGATTTGTTTCGACTACTTTCAGGCTAATTTAACTATAAAACCACCGACTAAAAGACTGCTACTTTCTACACTTACCAACAGTGAAGTTTTATTCAAAATGTTTTGAAACTGTGGTAACAGCTGGACATTTTGAGGCTCTTACCCCTATGTTGAGTGTGATGGTCTGTCCCTCTTTGAAGCCCAAGTCCAGTTTAGGTCCCGAATCCCCGAGCTGGGCACTTTTACTGAATTCATGCTCCTGTTTCACCCATCTGCAGACGCACACGAACAAAACCATCAGCACAGATACACAAATAAACAAAGTATCTCAGCAGTTTCCAGAAAAAACCACAGCGTGCAGCTTTCCACAAGTGAAGAGCTGTACATCTCATAGACAAGCGTCTCGTTTGGGGAGTGGACTGCATATGCTGCAGAGGGTTTTGGGACAGTAGGAAATATAAGAATATAACAATATAACAATACAAGTCTAATTATGAGTCATTGCTGTGAATGTACATGCTTCCAACCAAACTCGAAGTTTGAAAAGTGTGAGAGTAATCCCATTACTTTCATCTCTAGGAGAAGACGTGAATCACTGCTTACTTGAAGTGGTCCTGCAGAGACACGTTGAAATCAAAAGCGTCCCCACGGTCCCCGAAGCCGACTCCTATAAAAGCGCTGCGACCTGCGGACGAGAGATGATGTTTTAGTAACCGACATGACCGAAAAAAGGGGACTTCAAACATGGCCGGCTTCGTGGTCATATTTTCATAACACGCGCGTCCTCACCGTTGTCATCCTGTATCCGCAGAACGAAGTATCGGCTGGAGTCACTGACCGTCTCCATGGCAGTGCCGGGATACTCCTTAATGGGTGCCTGGGCAAACAGCTCCCCTGCAGGACACGAGGGGAAACGACAAGAGATGAAATAGATAACAATGTGTCAGGACCACGGACTGTATATAAGAAGTAAACGTAGTCATCGTGAGGTCACACATTGGTTTGTGGACTGACGTGTTGAAGCCTCGAGTTATGCGATTTTGCCGTCGTCATGTTGTTTTTTTCGCAACTAATGAACAGAAGTGACCATATTTAGAATGTGGAGTGACGTGGCAGTATACGGCTGTGGTAGAGACCTGTCAATCACAGTAAGCCCCGCCCTAAAGCATCCCCTGCTTTATGGTCTGTTTGACTCTAAATGGACCATAATGTACTAAATGAACATCATGCTGTATTGAAGAAGACTTGAAACTAGAGATTGAGACCATAAACTCATGTTTACAATGTTTACTGAGGTAATAAATCAAGAGAGAAGTAGAGTCATTTTCTCATAGACTTCTATACAACCAGAGGAGTCGCCCCCTGGTGGACACTAGAAAGAATGCAGCTTTAAGACACTTCCGCACTGGCTTCACTCGGGAGAACCGGAGGTCATGTCACTTAATGAAAAATGTTAAAGTATAACACACAAGGAAGTCCCACCTGAGACCTTGTCCTCCAGTTTGACGTACGCCACTGGTCCCTTGGCTGTGATCCTCATTCGACCCGACCAGTCTGGAGTATCCAGCTTCCAGTCAGCTGCCCTGTAGACAAACAAGATGTTTGTGTGGTATATTAACTGTAAATATTAACATTATTATTGATATATTATATTAACTATACAACTAACTGTTTCACAAAGAAAATGTAAATTTTTATTTACAATGGAAACCCTAAAATAACTAATAATGAACTCGACATTTAGCATAATACCTCCGTGATGACAGTATGTGAAAATCTGTGATATAATCTTAGATTTGTATCGCTGTGAATGACAAATATATCTTTCATCTTTTCAGGTATTAATTCATGTTTTACCCAAAGAGATCTTCGATGACACCAGTGAAATAAATGAAGTCATCTCTACTTGTGATGCCACAGAACAGGTTATCGCTTTGACATGAGTTATGAGCAGTTGAAGCAAATATTTTTGTTTAATTTTTAATACTTTTAGAGGTATAGAGAGGTGAAAGTATCCAGTATTTTTATTTGTTTTAGGGACCTGAAGAAGAGGTGAAAGTAACAAAAGAAAAAGTTGTTTTTCTTAACCTCTCTCATCCCTTTAATCATCTTGTGTACCTTCAGAATGTTCTTGGAATAAACCACCTTAAAATGTTTTTAACATACATAGTTATTTATAGGCTTTGGTATATGAATATAAAAAGGTGGATAAACATTCATATACCTCCCTTTCTAATTCCCACACTCTCATAATGCAGCCCTCTCTATCAGATAAGGCTGCTGGTGCACATATGGATCCATATGTTTATTTTATGATCTCTCCATGCATGTGTAACCCAGACAGTTTGAATATATAATGACAATCACAATCAAACACTAGCCACACAGAAAACCCTGAAAATGTGTTTTTGGTCTCAATTCAATGGTGTCAGTGTGTGAAGAGGATCCCGGGCTGTCACACAGGAGTGGGACTGTCCTGGCACGATGACAAACGGCCCCGTCACATCTCTGACAGCTCAACCGCTCTGAACAACAAAGCGACACACAGAGAACCTGCGATTCAAACCGTAAAATAACATATTTTAAACTGGACATTTTTTATCTCCACTCTTTCAACCCCCCCCCCCCCCCCCCCCCCCCCCTCCCCCCTCCCTATTCGTGATTTGTAAGCATGCTCTGGCTCTCAGTGAAAGTGAAATGCCCGCACCGAGCGACACCAAACACCGTTAAAACCATATTGCAAAGCGCCGTCAACGACCCGGCGGTTATTCCTTTACCTGTATGCGCGATTTGACGCTCGCGGCGGGATGCGATAAACGTTGACATCGGGTTTTACGCACAGGATCGACTCGTACTCGCCCTCGGCCGCCATCTTGATTCAACTGTTATTGATGTGGGAGTAGTGGTTGTGACTCATTTATTCTCTTCTTTTCTGAGAGGGGGGGTTGTGTGTGTGTGTGTGTGTGTGTGTGTGTGTGTGTGTGGTCTGCGTCCTAACCGTCAGAACGCCGTCAGTTGAAGCATACCCCACTAACCAAAATGCATCTGAAATGTTACTAAACGGAACGATACTCTCATGAAATTCCTTCAAATTGTAATTTTATAGGAAAACTAAATAATTTCCTGCTAATTTATTTTTCAGTTGTATTATAAAAGACGCAAAACGGGTGGACAGACATGTATATTTAATTGAGAATATAAATAATAAGTTAAAAAAAAGCACATCGTGAGGGGGCGTGGACTAGCAGGTGGTGCTGAAAACTGCGGAAGCGGAAATCGTCGTCGTGTCCAGGATCCTTCGAGGAGATCTCTCAGGGTTAGTCCTTTATTTGTAATGCAAATACGCATGTTTGACACACGAAATAACGTGCTGCGAGTTTGTGTTCTTGTTCAACTTTGACAACAGCGACTGCGTCTACAACAACCTTTTGATTAGATGGCAAAAAGTCGTGATATTTAAGCTTATACTCCAGCTGGCTCGATAACTACGTACGACCGTATTTACGGCTGCTGCTCGTCTTCAGTCGCTGTCCGAGGTCCTGAAAACAATCCTCACAGACACGTTACTTGCAAGCACATCGACTCACAGTTGATTGGGGATCAGGCGGATCATCCATGGTGTAATAGTAATACTAATCTCTATGCATGAGGTTGTGAGCTTGTATTTTCTCACACCGGCCACAGGAGGCTAGCAGCTAACTAGCTTGTAGCTTAGCCAGACGGCTAACCGAGGTGAGGATCTGTTTGTCGCAGTGATTATGACAAACTACCACGAGCTGCCACGTACAGCAGGTGTAGGCACACCTTTAGAATAGCTTTTTCAGTCATGCATTCATAATTGTAAGCTTGCCACTCAATGCCTCAGCTCTTTTGTTTTAATGTTGACTGGTTCCTCTCTGCAGCTGTACGATCTGGTTTCTGAGCATCCGGAGACAAGTCAATGCAGTCAGAGAGAAGATAGAGCAGCAGGATGTTCACTCACTGAGCCTGCACTGAAGAAACATACAAAAATACATCTTTGACAGCACAGGCGTTATAAAAGGTAGAGTGGTTTGTGTGTTTTTTATTTGTACGCATGTGTATGTGTGTGTGGACCCTTCTTGTGTAAGCATGCAACATTGTTCACAAGTTTTCTCTGAATCAGATCCCTCCCCCCCCCCCCCCCCCTTAGACACCATGACGTCCTCTATGCTCCGCCGACAGCTGAAGAACCTGGTCCAGAACTACTCTGAGGCCGAGGTCAAGGTAAACAAATGAAGCTGGTGAAGAACTACGTGAACCCCAATACCCCCACTATGTCAGCTAAATGTGCCCGGTAGCAGGAAATAAAATGCATTCTCATTGGATGTTTTAAGTCTAGTTTAAGATGCATTGTTTTTGGAACATTTTTGCTTTAATTAGATATGGTGATGAAATGCACCTTAAATCTGTAGGCCACGAGCACACCTACAAGATGACATTAAAAATCACTATATGTGGCATTTAAATACACTTCTGTGGCCTGGAACACTTGTTGTCTGTACAACATGAGTTTGAAAGGATGCACCCACCACAGGGTCAGTTGAGTTGAAAGTTAGAGGTGCAAAATCAATAAAACAAGCCATACATTTAAAGTTCTACAGCAGTAAACTCTCACAGTTCTCTTAAATCACAGTGAGCCATTCTCTTGTATCCTAACCTTCAGGTTTTAGGAATCAGGGACATCTGGGGGTATCCTTCTTTCTTCATTATGCTGATTTGATGAAACATGATCCGTAATAACCTGCCAGAACAGATTACTTACCCTTTTTATAAGCATAAATAATTGAGGTGATGTAAAAGATGACTTGCTACATTGTAATCACGATTTCTACGGTGACTGTGAGCCTTTTTCTCACAAGCTGGCATCTGTGACCTTCTGACTACCGCCGCCTTATATTTCCTGATGTCTCTGGCTTTGCTTCTTCTGCAGGTGAGAGAGGCGACGTCTAATGACCCGTGGGGCCCGTCCAGCTCTCAGATGGCCGACCTCTCTGATCTGACCTACAACGTGGTGGCCTGCAATGAGATCATGACGATGCTCTGGAAGCGCCTGAAAGACGACAAGAACTGGAGACACATCCACAAGGTATCAGAACAAGAACAGAACAACAGAACAAATTCCCCTCAAAACAGGCATTGTTGTGGATGTTATGATAACAATTCATTTAAGGCAAATAAGGTCACCCAAAGATTCATCTGTAGCTCTTCTTTTGAAACATGATCAACATTTCTCTGACAATAATTAATTTCAGTTCCGTTTAAATACAGCTTATAAGAACCATCATAAGACATAATAGAAATATGTTAGATGGGATACCCTGATAAGCTATCTGAAGCTTGAGAATAGGGGCTCAGACAATATTTAGAATATATGTTTACTAACTTATTGTCTAGATTTGAAAAAGTGTTTTTTTTATATAGTTACATTCACAACCTACCACATACCAAAGACTAACCATAAATTACAAAGTCATGATATTTTCTTATTACCGAGCATTTTATACACTGACTCCTTTTGATTTAGACTTAAATGTTAGAAGAATTGTGTGTATTACATTCAGAGTGACTTCTTAAAACTTCTTAAAATCTTAAGATTAAAATATTTAAAGCGTAGCAGTTTTTTACTGTTGTAGCTCTAATGAAATGTATTGCCATTTATTGAAAGCACTCTGGGTTTGATCACAAAACGTGATTTATTAATCTGGTCTTTAGAAACGGTGTAAACTGCACCACATATATAATTTTACACAGATTTTGTTTTCTTCTCATAGTTTTGTCTTATAAATTCCACAATTATATGTTTAAAAAAAAAGCAGTTAAACTGTACAGATTGACAGTTTATTTTTGTTTCAGTCATATACATCTTTGTTTCACATAAAAATGTGCTCATTGTCATGCTTCTTTTTTTTCATACCAGTCCCTGACACTGCTGGAGTACCTGTTAAAGACCGGCGACGATCGTGTGCTTCTGAAAATGAAAGACAGCATCTACATCGTCAAAGCCCTCACAGAGTATCGCTTTGTAGAAAAGGATGGCAAGGATCAGGTGATACTTTTGGTATCCATTTAAACGTTGAATGCTGTACATTAAGATTGTCCATTATTGTCACTATAATATCTATATCATCATACTCCTTTTAACCTCCAGGCCAAGTTCACAATTAAAGAACATATGGTGTCTCACACATTTGTAAGAATCCCTTGATTTAAAAGTTTTCCAGAAGACATTGCTTGACACTTTTGGGTTTACAAAACTTGTAATATTTGGGGTTTGTTTTTCAGGCTTAGATAGAGTATTGCTCCAGTGAGGTGTCAATCAAAGTCTAATTTAAGCATATCTGTCCCAGGGTGGAACTGTGAGAGAGAAGGCCAAAGTTGTCCTTGTTCTCATGGAGGACGATGATAAACTGAAGGAGGAGAGAGACTTTGCCGTCAAGACCAGAGAGAAGACTTCAAAAAATGCTGCTGGTGAGCCCTTCTGCCCTAAACTATGATTGGCTAAATACCAATTGTTTAAACCGTTGTAGTATAATTCACTTAATGTGTCTGTGTCTCTCATTAAAATCTCTTTTCCATTCCTTTTAACAAGCCTCATCTGCTGACGCCATCAAGGATCCCAGCTACAAGCCATGCTACGTTGGCGGGGCCGCAGGGCTTCCATCCTTAGACAACATACCGTCAGTGGCCGACTTGACCGCTTCCTTCGCTGCCCGCAAAGAGGAGCGTCTAAAGCAGGAAGTTGAGAAGAAAGAAGGGGAGAGGAGGGTAAGTGTAAAGCAAGTACAAAGCTTATCTACGGCAAGTGGACACAAAAGCACAAATACTACACCACTGCAGTGTAATGCAGTCGAGTACAGGAACACTGCAAACCATATCCTCAAAAGTAAGCATAGTTATATCAACATGTTTTTAAAGTCTCAACAAACCCAATGTTCTATGCACCATGCCAGTTTTTGGAGGCAAAATTTCAGTCAAAGAATGGATCATTTGAAATGAGATTACAGACCGGTTCACAATACCAATTGCAATCGATTACTTGCCTTAAACAAACAGTTAGATCTATGTGTCAACAGGACAAGTTCAGTAACACCACTAATGAAGCCATTTGTAAGCGTTTGTGTTTACCTCTCTAACTGTAATATCCTAGGCCAAGTTGAGTGAAGACGAGCTGAAATGGGAGGATGCAGGAAAAGGCAATGACGATAAAGGAGGTGCTTGGGGAGGGGAGAAAGCAGAGGAGGAGGAGGAAGAGGAGAAGGAGAAACCAGACGCATGGGGAGCCCCGAAAGAACCTAAAGAAGCCGCAGGTCCATGGGGCGCACCCTCAAAGCCTGACACAACTGACGCACCCGCCAGCGGTGATCCTTGGGGGGCTCCAACTAAAGCTGATGAGGATCCATTTTCAGCACCAAAAACTGATGACGATTCATTTGCTGCACAAAAGAATGGAGAAGATCCTTTTGCAGCTCCAAAAGATGAACCCGATCCATTTACTGCATCAAAAGGTGACCCATTCAACGCACCAAAAGATGGGTCAGACCCCTTCAATGCACCCAAAGACAAGGAATATCCATTTGCTGCTCCAAAAGATAAACCAGATCCCTTCAATTCGTCTAACAATGATCCATTCAACGCCCCCAAAGACGATCCATTCAAAGCCCCCAAAGATGATCCATTCCACTCCCCGAAAGATGATCCATTTAACGCCCCGAAAGATGATCCATTCAACTCCCCGAAAGATGATCCATTCAACTCCCCGAAAGATGTTCCATTCAATGCCCCCAAAGATGATCCATTCAACTCCCTGAAAGATGTTCCATTCAATGCCCCAAAAGATGATCCATTCAATGCCCCAAAAGATGTTCCATTCAATGCCCCCAAAGATGTTCCATTCAATGCCCCAAAAGATGATCCATTCAATGCCCCCAAAGATGATCCATTCAAGGCTCTAAAGGATGATCCTTTTAATGCCCCAAAAGATGATCCCTTTACTGCACCAGCATCAACACCCCCTAAAGAAGACCCATTTGCAGCACTAGCATCATCTAAAGATGACTCCTTCACTGCTGCAACACCACCACCCAAAGAGGATCCTTTCTCTGCATCATTCAAACCCACAAAAGAGGACCCCTTTGCTGCACCAACAACACCCCCTAAAGAGGACCCATTTACAGTGCCATCCAGTCCACCAAAAGATGATGCCTCCGATCCCTTCAATGCCCCTCCAGTGAGCTCGCCTCAAGGCAGTGCAGATGCGTGGGGAGCCCCTGCTAGCTCTCCGCCCACTGACGGGTCAGATCCCTGGGGGGCGCCGTCTGCTCAAGAGGAAACAAAGGGCGGAGATCTCTGGGGGGACGGGACAAGCGCCTTCTCACCTGTTGATAATTCTGATGCATTTGGAGATTCATCCAAACTGGACAATGACCCATGGGGAGCTCCAGGTAAGAAACTAACAAATAGATGCTCCTAACCTTGAGGTTAACTTAGTATTTCTTTCAAGAGCTTGCATCCATATCCCATCGCCCTCTTTAAGAAATAAAACTTTCTCAGGTGTCATCAGAACTTCGATCATGAATAACAAGTGGTCATATATTGTGTGAGTTCCAACCCCTGTGCCACCAGAATCATCCCAGTGGGACTTTATTACCTGGTTTAGATTAGATTAGATAGGTCTAATTTATTTTATCTGTACGTTATTGTTTTGTCCTGTTGGAACCTTTCTTCTCTATTTCCCTGTTAAGCTGCAGCTCCAGTCAGCACAGATGATGCGTGGGGTTCACCTGCTCCACCCTCAGACTCCTCCCCGGCTAGTGACCCCTTTGGCGACGGAGCATCTAAAACAGGTGATCCTTGGGGTGCGCCGAGCAACGCATCTAGCAATGGGACAGGTAAATCACACTTCACACTCTGTCTAAAGGCTTCTTAATGTGATCCATCCATTATACATGGGAATAAAACCTCATTGTCTGCTTGGTACTCAGCAATAAAATCTTCCCTCTGCAGAGTTTGTAAAAATGTATGCTTGTTTTTAATCCAGAGAAGACTATGCCAGCTGGCTTAGTGCTCGGTAGAGAACGGTGACTCTAACAACCTAACTGTCTCTGTGCCTGAATCAGATTTTATGTCAACGTTTTGTTCCATTTTCTCCATTTCACCCCCATCTTCCCATCGGTAAGCAGCTGCGACTAACAATCATAATCAATTAAACTTCTCTTCCGCTTTGCTCTCTCTTCCTCCCTGACCTGTCCCACAAAAGAAAACACCTTTTAGAGTAGAATTGGACCTTTATTGTATTGCAGGGAAGCGAACCGCGCAGGAGGAGAAGGCGTACAGAAAGACTGCTTCGTTTCTGGGCTCTGCGGGCGCGTCGCTCGTAGACTTGGACGATCTATTTTCTTCTAATCCCGAACCCAAACAGCGCTCCCTCCCCAACACGCTCGTCACCCAGACACAAGCCATCGGTAAGGACGGAGAAAATGCTTCACTCTGGGTGACGAACACCATTTTTGACAAAAGGCTTCTCGTGTGGGATCATTTGTGGTGCGCTTGATTCAAATGGATGCATGATCCACTTCAATGACTGGAAAATCACCGAGATACTAACAATCTGTAAATCGCTGGTGATGATGATTCAAATGTATTCCACGACTGTTTAGCTGAAGTCCAGAGAGAGAGAGAGAGAGAGGGGGGGGGGGGGGGTGGAGACGGTATGATTGACAAATATATATTTATCAATAGGTTTGTATGGAAAAGCTTACTGTGTTCATGTGTTTTGCCGATTCACCCCTCCCCTGTGTTCTCGCTGTATAGTGTATAGATGTTGTGTGTGTGTGTGTGGGCATTAGTGACCTATTGAAGTTTAGTATAGAAGTGTATATTAACCAGCAGATATTTAACTCTTCTCACCCCTCTCTCTCTCTCTCTCTCTCTCTCTCTCTCTCTCTCTCTCTCTCTGCTCTGGTGCATTTTCTCTTTGCTGGAATACTTCAAACTCCCTCCCTCCCCTCATCCCTCCGTCCTCCTGTTACTCCTCCCTAATTTCCCAGGCGCTTTCAAAGCCCGGGGCATGACATCTGTCCCCGTGGTCAGATCAGGGGCTGTTGCAGGGTTATCCCTTCCTGAAACATCAACCCCGTACTGCAGTCCGTTTGGTTCCACCCTCACTCCCTCCTTTGGTGCACCTTCTTACACTTTTGGAGCTGCTAAACCTTCCAGTGAATCTCCCTTATTTCAGCTACCGTCCTATTCCACGAGAGTTTCTCATTCTGGTTTAAACATGCTTCAGGCAGCTCAGGTGGCTCCCCCATGTTCAGGAACCAGAATGGTACAATCTGTTTCTATGGGAGGGAGTCCACAAATGGGACTGAGCATGAACCCCTCCTTTGGAGGACTGGGAATGGTGCAGTCTGGCTCTCTGGTGGGGATTCCTTTGACAGACCCCCTCTTAATGGGAACAGGAATGG
Source organism: Anarhichas minor (assembly GCF_050575085.1). Lineage (NCBI taxonomy): Eukaryota > Metazoa > Chordata > Actinopteri > Perciformes > Anarhichadidae > Anarhichas > Anarhichas minor. The sequence continues at coordinate 7,372,878 of NW_027466497.1, read as the reverse complement.
GTCAGTCCAGTTTCTTTGGAGGGAATTGCCAGACAGGGGGGGCTCACTTGGGAGGTTCCACTCCACAGGCCGGGGGGAGAGTCCCCTTCCAGCCACAGTTGCTCTCAGGCAACGGGTCGGGTGACACGGTGAACAAAAACAACAACCCATTCCTGTTCTGACAGTTTGACATGGAATATGTCCTGCTAGATACATATATAAGATTAAATGACCGCAATTGGTAGTTTTACATGTTTTGGCCCTCTAAACCATTTTTCCAATTATAGCCCAAATACATTCGATTGCTTTACTATGTATCTTCAAGGCAGTCATTGCGTTTTCCGTCATAATATTTTGTCAGCCTTACAATATAATCAAATGGTATTTCATTTTTCTTGTAGGCAGGGACTGTCAGGACAACTCGTATTGGTAGACTCGTAAAAAAACGATTTTGTGAATTTGGCCATTTCTTGAATTGAAATGTTGTTTTTCAGCGACCGACTCTTAAAAATCAGATGTCAGAATATGTCCTTGAATGCACCAAGAAAGAGGACTAGTTTATAAAACGTATTTAGTTGTGAGAGTCCCCGCTCCTCTGATTCACGCTGTGATAATGACATAATGGGTGGTATGAAATCACAGGCAGGCTGGTGAACCTTGTATGCTATACTTTTGGAAAATGAGCAGAAGCAACGTTCATACAACTCGTAAGGCTAAAACATGCAGAAACACTTTTATAATCCTTTAATTAAACCCGTCAGCTCCTCGGCTTGCCTCCCTTTGAGATCTACACACGTCCAAATAAAATGACAGCCACGGTTTAAATGTATGCAACATAGTATAATATAATAACAGAAACACACACAAAACGTGTGTGAAAGGTCCGTATCCTTCTGTTTCAATGCACAAGTGTGAGAAGCAGAGAGCATCCTGAGTGTGTGTCTATGTGGAAATACTGAAGAATTACTGTTGATGTGAGTGTTGACCTGTAAAACATTGACAGAGCTGATGTGGGGAAGACGCCACTGTAGGTTTTCATTTATGTGTGTGTGTTTGTACAAGGCCTGTGTGTGTGTGTGAGACCTGCATGCACGCAGTGCGTGTGTGTGTGTTCAGTATATATTGTGCTGATGTAAATAGTGGAAGTAATCACAGATAAACCTTGAAATATACTGTATATTAGAGTGTTACAATCATGAGTAACTATTTATTGATCTATTTATTGATTGGTTGATTATTTATTGATGCAGCAACGGCCTCCAACAAAGACGAGTTCAGGTTAACTTTCTTTACAGTGTCGTCGTCATCGAGACGGGTTGACCGGATTGTATTGATAAGATTTCAATCATGATTGGCTCCAAGCTGACTGTTCAAACACGGCGTTATCAATCAACTCAGTAACCAATGGTGGCTTTTCTTTCTTCCCTGTTTAGATTTGTAGTCGTTCTGGATTCATTGTGTAATTGAACACGTCCCCGCTGTACCTCCTGAAACAGAAATGTGTTACTGTGTGATGTTTAGCTGCAGTGTTGGCTGAATAAAGTCTGAATTTGAACATACCAACCTCTTTAATGTGCATGCAGTCTGAGCCGATCCTCCTCTGTAAGTGTGTGTGTGTGTGCCTAATGACATTTCAACACACACCTGCATCTCTTTATGTTCTTCTACGAATGAAGATACATGTGTTGAGAGGTTTTGACTGAGAAAACATGAACAGTAGCAGAGTTCACTGTCGTTTATGAGACGTGGAAACATCACAGCTCAGTTAATCAAAGCCAGACACGACCAATGAGGCGTCTAAGAGGTCACTCAGTTTTGAATTGTTGCCGTTGTTTGTGTTTTATGGGCCTCGTCGCGTCTTTTGTGTATTTTTTTTATATCTTTTAAATATGAACTTTGGTGGAAGATTTGACTGAAAGGATCTTTGAGTTATAGGAGGAAGATGAGAAACTAGCCCAAAATGCTATTAGTATGATTTCCTCTCATATTTAATTTTGTATGAAATTAATTAATTTAGCTGTGTATTTAAACTTAAAGCTGTGTTGTAAACTGTGACAGTATGCAGTACATTTGAGAAATAAAATGATACAATAAGTGACCTGCTGACTGTGTTTGTTCAGCTCTGTGGCTTTTCTGTATGTCACATTTTCTGCTGCATATTTTCTGAAATGTTAATTTTTAAACTGATTTGTTTATTGTTTATTGTTTATTGGGGATTCCTTTGAGCAACACTTTCTTACAACCCAATAAACTTACCGGCCGTCACCACAAGAGGGCCATAAATACACACATTTAGACACATTATTGCAGTCAGTGGAATGAGATGCTTAATGAACCACCAGTTGATATCACTGTTATTTACATATGTTTTAATTATTAAACATCACATAATATAATATATTGCTGAAGGGTAATACATTCTGCGTAATTGATGTAAAATAAATGACTGAAGTAATTGATTTAGTACATAATAAAACCTCTATGCACACAAACTGAGAATTCACTTTTTACAGAAGTAGGAGACTTGTATACTTCTGATGAAACCAATAATTAGGTATTAAGAGATTCTGTATTTCTCATTGAGAGAGAAGGACTATAGATGTGCTTTTAAGAATGTTTAAGTTTCTTCAGCTTTTTGGCAGAAAAACATGAAACACAAAGTATGTGAACATAAAAAGCTGTGTTTTTGATAATGTATGAATTACTAAACGGGCTTATTGGTCACAAGCAAAGGGGCCCAACGTGTCAGGAGCCTCTCTGGTCTTCACTGACAAAATGCCACAAAAACAGACACCAAACAGGAAGAGACTCAATATGACCAAAATATAAAATAAAATAACTAATAAAACAGACATAAGACTACAAAGAGACCAAAACAACTACAAATAGACTCGCAACGACTATGAAAACAAGCAAAACAACTACAAAGAATTAAAAGAGAGATAAAATGATAACAGAGACTCACAATGCGAATAAAATGAAGGAAAACAATCACAAAATTACACAAAATGACTACGAAGACACATATAACAACTACAAAGAGTAAAACAATAAGAGAAAACAATAACAAAGTAGAGGAGGTTGGGTCTTTTGCATGTCTGTGCTCAGGGGTCCACTGTCTCATATTCTGCTCTTGATTTTGATATTTCTTAAAACATGTCTGGAGAAGATCTCCATCTAAACTCTGTATTATTCATTCATCTACTCACTGTATCTCCTCAGTGATTCAGGAGAGTAAGGGGAGTGGAGTCAGCCACACAATTTGATGAAAAGAGGAGGAAGCGTAGGATTGGCTCTGAGCCTCCCCATTGATGCTGAGAGAGCTTAGTGTCTAAAAACAGAAATGGGGGAGATTGGGGATTTTGATAGTTAGTGAGCATGTGCTACATTAGGACACAATGGTCAGTTGAGTCCTTGTGTTGCCTTTTTGTGTTTGACAGAAGTAAGTCGGATTACATAATGCACTCACTGAGAAGTTCTCATTTACAGAGAATAAACCATAAACTCCTGCCTGTCTAAACATATTGTCTTGTTTTTCCTCACCAGCACACCTTTGCTCACCAACAGCTTTGAGTGATTAAACATCTAATTTGTCAAAATTCCCATCACCTGACCTTCCCCGCCCACATTCTCACCTGCTCCCCATTTCCTTAATCAGCCTCCCAGTATAAATACACCGGCCCATCTCCACTCTTTCCCAGTCAGATTCATACATTAAAGGATGCACACGAGCGTTGAACCCACAACCTCTCTAGTTGTGGGAGTGCTGCATATTTTTGTAGGCCAATGGGATTTTTTATTTGGATTTTGGATTATTGCAGAAAATAAACTAATATAAATGTTCATGATACACGTTTTGTTCAGCAGGATAATCTTCACAACTGAAGAACACTTTGATGATTTGTGAATACAATCGTCAGAATAAAGCAAGCGTTATAAGGTCACATGACTTCACGTCATCACCACTAAGCTAACTAGTTGGCGTGATGATGTTTTGTAGTCTCATTTAGCCGCTTGTTAGCAACCACCTTTTTTTAGACACGTAAAAACGTCAAAATTAGCAAGAGGGTAATTTACTGTTGTATTTTATATCATAGAACAAAACGTTAAAATCTCTTCAGCTTGTGTTGACCACCGATCTTATTTCAGACATCAAACCAAACACACATTGAAATAACCCGTCGACTTAGAGACGAGGGAATCAGAAGTGCAACATAGCTGCTGACTCAATACTGGGTTTGAGGACTCATTCCTGCAGCGCTTTGTTAGTGTCGCTCTGTCGGCCTTTGCTCCAAACCTTAAATATATCTCAACAACAGTTGGATGGATTTCAATGAAACTTCACTTAAGAACTACTGAAGGTTGTTTTTATAGAGTTTGTTTCTCCACCTTTAGACTTTCACTGGGTGTTTCAGCTTCTGTGTGTGCAAATGCACTTTTTTGGGGATTGGCAGGACGTTTAGCTGCTAACGAGGATCAACTTGGGGAATGAGGTTGTGGACTTCTCATCTTCTCTTCGGTGTACTTGGCTAAATACTTGTATTTGTCCATTAAATTGCTTGTATTATAAATATAGATATGTATATACGTTGTATCTGTTGTTCTACCGGAGCCCAGCAAGAAAACCTACAAAGTTGGAACAAACTGTTCCAAACATGCTGTCGCTGTTTTACCAATCAGAGATTCAAAGCAACGACTTTTCGAGGCATGATTGCCTAAAGCCAGCAACTGTACATCCTGCACAGCTGTACTCGTTTGCGTTAAGACGGGTTGAAGTTTAGAGAGCGACAACGCTGACACACTCATCTCGATCCAAGCTGTTCCATACCATATCGTCAGATTAATCACTATAGGAGCAGAGGTCAGGAGGGTTACGAGTGAGCGAGCAGGAGAGATGAAGATAACGAGAGAGGAGAGAGAGAGAGAGAGAGAGAGAGAGAGAGAGAGAGAGAGAGAGAGAGAGAGAGAGAGAGAGAGAGAGAGCTGTGGATGAATAGACACACTATAGAGAACAAACGGGAGGGAAAGTAACAGATGGACTTGTGAGGATTAGAGGAATCTGGGTGGGTTTCTGATGGAAACTCACCCCAAGACGGAGGAGGGAGTGATGAGGGAGCGCAGAAGAAAGGTGAAGGAAAAACCGAAGCCCCATTCGAGGAGCGGGGAAAGGAAACACAAAGAGTCTCAAACATCGGTGAGTCGTTTTCTGAGTTTTTACTTTGACTCTTGAGCGTAAGCTGCAGAGTTGAGCTTGAGCAGCAGCTGGATTTTTCCAATCACACGCAAAGATTTCAGTTTATCGTGATCAGCCGATACAAAGCATTAAAGTGTGCATTCTGCTTTTATTGACTGTGAATCTCCTGTTGTTTCAATGAGGAGAATATATTCATGATTTGTTCATGTTTCTGTACCCACAAAGACTACCGACTAAAGTCACTAAAAATGCATGTTCTGTATGCTGGGATAGTAGATTGAGTTCCTGTCTCAAAGTTGTTTGCTTGCAACAGTTAACCTGTCAGCTGTTGGTAAAATGGACAGGTGTGTGGAGACATTAAGTCTACACATGCACAGTCAGCAAAAGCAGAACACAATACCGTACGGATTATAGTTTCACACCAGGAGATGATTTGATGGAACAAATTAAAGTCCGATGGTTGAACATAGAACAGAACAGACATAGAAGAACGACTTACTTCTGGCATTAGTAAATCAGAATGTAGTGTTTATGTTTAAGACAGATGGATCACATGTTAACTTAAATCTCATTGACTCTGGTCTCTCATTACAAACTCAGGCTGTGCTGCCGAACATTATTCAAACCCTCGGAACTTTGTTTAGAATTGCAGTGGACGATCGGAGTTTCCAAAGATAACAAAGGTTGGATTTTTAGGGCTTGGATTTGTGTAACATGATGCACAAGACTTATTGGAATATATATTATATATTATAAGAATATTTTGAATATCTGACTCACCGTAAAATTCATGTAGCTTCATTGGAGAACACAGAGTCTTTAAGTTACTGCCAGAAACCGTGGAATGAGAGGATTTTCCAACTTTAAAACCACTGAATAGCATAGACTGTATTTAAGAAGTGGATCTAGTCACTGTGACATCACCCATTGGTTTGTGGACTCGAGGTTTGAAGCCTTGAGTTTGGCATTTTTGTTCGTCTCCATCTTGGTTTTTGTACGTCTTGAAACTAGAGATTGAGACCATAAACTCATGTTTACAATGTTTACTGAGGTAATAAATCAAGAGAGAAGTAGAGTCATTTTCTCATAGACTTCTATACAATAGACCCCTCATGGACACTAGAGAGAATGCAGCTTTAACACACTTCAGCATTGGAGTTTGCCGCCTGCTGGAGGGGGATGAACTGATATGATGCTGCAGATGGACCTTATTTTGCACTGCATGATATGTACCTGGAAGCCAAACTGTTAGTTAAAGCCACTTCAGCCTCAGCTGAATTTTACTTGGAAATGAAAACACTTCCCCCAAACTTCTGTTTTAAACCTCCTTTGAAAACAAATTCAGATTCAAGTTTTATTGACTAGCGACCATGTTAACAGGTTCTGGAGTAACAACATACAACAGCAACACAATAATGTTTAGTGACTCAGCTGTTCATCTCTTAATCTCCCTTCTTTACTTCCAGGAGAGGTGGGAGAGGTTGAAGAACGGGATGTGCCCTGAGAGCGTGACTGATTAGTCGCAAAATCCGCAGGATAAGATCAAGACGTCTATCTTTATCCGAGCGAAGAAAAAGTCATAAAAAAAATTAAAGACGTCTTGATACGTGGAAACATGGGGTAGAGTCGCAGCTCGGTGACAAGAAATGTGTGGAGTCAAACGTGTCGCCTGGCTCGTGCCGTAACATCAAGAAGAAAGGAAGGTCTCAAATTTGAATCTGATGAACTACTTATGTGAGTTTCTTTGACTGCAACTGGAGCAGTAGAAGAGCCGGAGTTCCTCCTGCAGCCTCTGACCTGCACATCTGTCTCTGTCTTACTCCGCTGGAAGTGATTAAATCCCACGCATTTCATCTTTCTCTGCTCCACTGTCCTCTGACCTCCGCCTGTCGACTGTTCTCCTACTTCAAGCTCCCCAACCCTCCCTCCAGCTCTCCACCCGACCTCTGACCCTAATCCCCTCTCTTCTCTCCTTTCCACCATCCTCCTTGAATCATTCTCAATCACCACAACCAACCCGCCACGCTTCATCTTGGCTCGCCACTGTGGTGTCACGCAAAACCCGCCCGCTCCCGATTGGTCAACAGAACCTTTCTAACCCTCAAAGTGAAGCTGAAGCCGACTCTCTGGTCATAACTAATTTCTCCCAGAGTGTCCTCTTCGTGGCGAGAAGCAACAATGCTGGAGAACATGTCCAGACGTAACCGCTCCCTGCTGTCGCTTTCCCTCACCTCGCTGGCCCTCACGCTGTCCGTCTCGGCTTTCTGCACCTCCTATTGGTGTGAGGGGACGCACAAGGTGGTGAAGCCTCTCTGCCTGTCACCTGTCAAGTTGAAGAACTGCGGGCAGAACAACAGCCAGCCGTACACCACAGGTGAGGCCGGGAAACAAAGGCCAAGTTATCATTTCAGCACGATCAGGTACTCAAGTTTGACCAGATACTGACAAAACCCTAGAGGTTTGGTGATTTGCAAGCCTTATTAAGTCTTTAGAAATTTAGTAGAAAAGTGAAGGATTTTTAGACATCTAGATTATAAACAACAGAATTTTAACATCAGACTTCACATCAATCAATTCGTTATGAAAATGCTGTTGAAACAACAGGTTAATATGACGCAGATTTCGAAACTAACTTTCACTTTTCAACGAAATGCCCAGTTTAACCTCAGGCGTCTTTTGGCTGGAAAACACAAAATCAGTGTTTATTTGGGAACTTAAAAGTTCTAAATTCTATATAGCATATCCTATATATATAGTGCATGTGAGTGCCAGTGTGCATGTCCCACTATCTAACTGCCGTCGCTCTGCACTGCGCTCATACTGTGCTGGTAACACAAACCCGACCCCACGCCGTCGCCATGGAAGCTTAACGTCCATTTATCGCCCCCCCCCCCCCCCCCCTCAAGGTAAACACTGTTAGCTCTGCCAGCACTTGTTGCCGTTGTTAGCGCTGTTAGCTGCAAACTGCCAGCTCAGCGGTCGCCATGTTGGGAGCCATTTGGAGGCAATCCCCCAATGCTATGATATGAATTCAGCACCTTTATCTCACAATTGTGTCAAAGCAGCTTTCACTAATTTGGCCAAGAAGGGTAAGACAGTACATGTTTTTTTTCATTTAGTTTGATTATTTGGTAGAAAGTTTGGACATCATTCAAAGCATGGTGTGGATCCAGTAAGTATCAATCCAAACACTCTCCCTGTGACTTTGGTTTCTTTATTCATTCATGAATGTGAAATAACAAAATAAAGTCAAAAATGAAAAAATGCACCTACGTGCTTTTACACAAAGCTGCTGTGAATAAAGCTGCATATGCAAAAATAATAATAGAATAATATGTATTTTATATAGAAAATATATATATATATACTTATCGTTTGCTCTGACCTCCTTTCTGCATGTGAAGGCCTGCTGTCACATGTATGATTAAAAAAGTGTTGATATCTTACTTCTAATCCATCAGGGAGCGTACAGCATATTAATAACGTAAGAATAATTAATAATATTTCCAGAAATAGAAAATCAAGATTTTTATGGCATCCACAGTATTTTTCTTGCACCTCATATTCAAGTATTTTTCACTTGACTTGACTGGCAGAGAGTCACATAATCCCGGCTTTGTTGCTAACTTTGTATCTGCTTCTGCATGTTATCTGGATTCACTCACCCGCTGTCTTATCTCTCAGCACTAAGCCTATTTGTTTCCATGTAGCATTATATTTTCGCTCCATAGAAAATGACAGATTACCTAAAGAGCTGTGTTTCAGGGCTGGATTGTGTTACACGCTGTGAACTACAGGAGACCCTTTTAGGATTTAGAGCCAGAGTTTCTTAGAATGCTTAAAAAAAGGCTCCCAAAGTGCATTGAGGAAAATAAAAGTCTCTTTCTTCACCTCTACTTTCTCCGTCATTTACTTACAAGCTTTATTTTCTTAATTTCTTTCCTCCATCCAGAGACCCCCACACCGGACCCCAGGCAGCTGCTCTCCAACGTGACGCTGTCTCCGCTGCAGAAGGAGGAGCTGGCCAGGATAAAGAGGAAGCAGATGGCCAACGCCGTCCAGTACATCTGGGAGACGGGCGAGGACAAGTACATGCTGCGCTACTTCCACACCGGCTTCTGGCTCTCCTGTGAGAAGCACAATGAAGGTGTGTGTGTGTGTGTGCGAGGGAAGCAAAAAATAAAAGTTCATTGGTTACACAACTGGGTTTGTACTCAGAGGTTCGTTGTTAAAAGCACCTGCATGGTACCAGTTCAGTACCTGAAATAGTTTTACCCAATGTGAAGTATTTGTAGGACAAGTAGAAAGGTACTTAATTATACTAAATTATAGTGGAGTATAAATCTAAAGTAACATAAAAGAGAAACTCTCAAGTAAAGTAAAGTACCTCAAAACTGTACATTTTGGCATTGTATGTTTCTGCAAACCGTGGATGTCGACTTTTTAGCATTCGTTCAGAGGTGACGTAACTATCGAGCGACCGTTATTAAAGGTTACCTGGTATGAAAGTTATGTAGTATAAAAAAGAGTATAACAAGCGAGAAAGTCCACCAAGGGAGAGTGTGAGGGGTGGTGGGTGGATCAAACAAACACACTCTAAGGGTGGTTGTTATTTATTTACGTCACGTTGTTGCGTTACATTGTTGCGTTACATTGTTGCGTTACATTGTTGCGTTACCTTGTTGCGTTACCTTGTCGCGTTACATTGTCGCGTTACATTGTCGCGTTACATTGTCGCGTTACATTGTCGCGTTACATTGTCGCGTTACATTGTCGCGTTACATTGTCGCGTTACATTGTTTTAACACAAACCATGATTCTTTTTCCTAACTTAGTAAGTTTGCTGCTTAAACTTAACCTTTGTTTCACAACATTAACCCCGTGGCATTGTGTGTTTCTGCGAGTGTGATATGTGGCTGATATGAAACGTATTTTTGGTTCAGAAATGTCCACATTCAACTTATCCCGTGGTTTGTCGAAACGTACAACGGCAAAAAAAATGTTGGCAACTGGGCTGGAAGTAAAGTACTTGAGTATAGTGTTCTTTTCCACCACCAAATATTATGATGTACCATTCCCGCCATGTTTTTATTCCTACAAACAGTTCCATCAGTTGCCCATACTTTTCACAAATTTAAAGAACACATTAGAAGATTAAACAGTTGTTATTTTAACCCATGTTATAATTTGAAAGTTGATTTCAACAGATTGTGTTTCATTATTTTAAACCTTTTAAACCCCTGCTTTTCGTAGATACGATCAGTGTATTTATACCTGTTTATTTGTTATTTTTGTTTGTTATTTGAGACCACAAAAAACAAACAAATTAAACCTCATCAACATCATCCTGCATCAGTTTCTGCCACGTTTACTGCTGTTCTTTTGACAATTCTGATCAACATATATGTATAATATAATTGAATGTTGTTATTAAATGACAGGTGAGCCACACATTTCGCACACATTATGTGAGAAAGCAGGCACAGAGCAAGCTTAGGTATCCTAAAACAAAAGTAATCACTGACATGTATTGTACAAAAATAAGACAATGTGATTGGTTGACATTTAATTCTTTCTCCCAAAGGAATTTAAACTGGTGGGCTTAAGGCAACTCTTTCTATTTCGTTTTCAGGATTTATATTGAGTAAAGACGTAGCATTTGCAAGAGATTATTTATGTCATCTCGCCCCAAAAGCTACACAACTCTAATCCTTGAGCTTTTGTTGTGGCTATAAGCACAGACATATATTTTGCTAAATGATCGTTGACGTACAATTCAAATATGGAAAATTCAATGTGGTAATATTCAGAGACAGAAAGGTAGCATTTTACCACAGTAACAAGATAACTCTGCCGTGATTGTTCCTCCAGGTGAAGATCAGGAAGAAAGGTGTCGCAGCTTCATCGAGCTGACGCCAGGAGAGACACAAGGTCAGTAACAGAAGACACGGAATATATAACCTGTGTTCCAATTAATATTTATATCACCAAAGCAAAATATCCAGTGTATTCAGTATTCAGGTCCTTCACTTGTAAGTAAAAGTACTAACACCAAACTGTGCCACTACAAGTAAGAGTCCTGCATTCAAAACCTTTCTTAAGTAAAAGCATGTATCCACAAAATGTACCGAAAGAATGAAAAGTAAAATTACTCATTGTTCCCTCTCCGTGTTTTACTATTATCGTTTCTGGATTAATATCACTGCTGCATCTATAAAAAGTTCACTTTTTCCTTGTTTTGTGCTTCGTGACGATGATCCAAGAGCTTTTTTTAAACAGTAAATTATATTTTGACTAAAAAAGTAGGAGAATTTTCTCACCACATTCAAAATCACTTCTATGGTTTTCACTGAACAGGAAGGGAATGAAAAACTGTAATCTTAAAAAGTAACTAGAGAAATGTAGTAAAACAGAAACAATTGCACAATACTTGACAAAATGTAATTGTACTTGTACATGTACCAAAACATGTACCAAAACATGTAATCAACAGTAAGACCTTTTTTTTGGAAATGACTTAGCATCCGATGCCCCTCTTGTTGGCTTGTCACAGACAGTTTACATAGAGTTTCAAAGGAAACATAAATGTATATTTTTTGTCCCCCACAGGTGTCCTCTGGCTTTCAGTCATCAGTGAGTTCACGTACATCGGTCTTCTGGCCATGGGCTTCCTGCTGATGTGTGTGGAAGTGATTTGCCTCTGTGCCAAGAGGGAGATGAACGCCCTCAAGATCAACGCCTTCGCCGCCATGTGCACTGTCCTCTCAGGTGAGGGGGGGGGGGGGGTCATGTTATAAACCATCACTTTGTTTTGAGCTAGTTGTTTTGAACGTTTAATCAAAGCAATGATTAATGCAAAAGGTCCAAACTTGTTCTGGTTGGAACAATCTTATGGACACAGACAAAAAATGTGACTTTCAAGAGTTGCTTTGCTCACCAGATCACTCTATTTCTTCCTCTATTTTCCCCCCAGATGTAAATATTTTTCTCTTTTTTAACTCTGTCTCTGCCTATTTCTTCCTCTACCAGGTTTGATGGGGATGGTAGCACACATGATGTACACCACAGTGTTTCAGATGACCGTGAGCATCGGGCCCAAAGACTGGAGGCCACAGACCTGGGACTACAGCTGGTCTTTTGCGTAAGTTTGTTCCAATTTAACCCCAAAAATCTGACTTCAGGCTTGGTCACAACCAGCTTTCAGAACTGTGAGATTTTGCAGCAAAACAATACATTTTAAAAGTTTTGCTGCAAAAAGAAAATTGTATCTCAAATTTCGAGTCCAAAATGGAAGAAGAATCATATCTCTGGTGTGACGGACCTTCAAACAACAAATTGCGTTAGCATGCAGGTCTGATTGAAGACGTTTAAAATGTTCTTCCAACTCTTTTCTCCCTCACCAGCATGGCGTGGCTGTCCTTCAGCTGCTGCATGGGGGCCGCCGTGGCCACGCTCAACTCCTACACCAAGACCCTCATAGAGATGAAGCATCGGGCCCGGGTGAGGTTGGAGGACGCTCGCGCCGCCGTCTGCGCCCCCTCCTACGAGGAGGTCGTTCGAGCCAGCGGTGGAGGCGTTTACTCCATCAGTCAGCTAATCCAGCTCGGCCAGCAGGGGGCGCTCATTGACCCTCTGTGGCCCAGAGGAGTGGGACCAGCCGTCGGTCCCCTGGCGTACGGCGCCGGGGGAGTGCTGCTTGTTGGCGGAGGAGGGATTGGAGTTGGAGGGGTGGGAGCCGTGGGCATTGGGATGGGAATGGGTGGAGTTGGAGGAGCTGGAGTTGGAATGGGAGGAATGGGAATGGGAGCAGCAGGAGGAGCTGGAGGAATGGGAGTGATCGGCTATGGAGTAAATGGTGTTGGTATGGAAGGAATGGGAGCAGCTGGGGGAATGGGATTGGTCGGCTATGGAGTAAATGGCATTGTTATGGAAGGAATGGGGGCAGTGGGAGGAGCTGGGGGAATGGGAGTGGTCGGCTATGGAGTAAATGGCATTGGCATGGAAGGAATGGGAGTAGTGGGAGGAGCTAGGGGAATGGGTGGATGCGGAATGGGAGGGCGAAGGCTGGTGGACCCTCATGGCATGGTGGTGGTGGAGGGATGCTGCGCTGAAGGGTGTGAAGACTGTGAACGGGAGATGGACGAGATAGATTACGCTCTGCAGGAGGAGAGAGAGGACTCACTCTGCTGAGACTTTGGAGGACCGAGGACTGTGGCGATACCTTGTTAGGAGCGGCTCCATTTGTATTTTAAACAAGACTTCAAAAATATGTATTATTTTATTATTTATTATAATGTGTTTTTGTACATATGAGGTTTCAAATGATAATTGTTGTTTGTCTGGACTGTTTTCAAGTTACACAATTATCATTTCAAGCAGTGACATTTGATTTTTTTTGGACCACTAGGGGGCAGAAGGACTCCAAAACAGACTCACAGCTCCAATGCTCAGATGGTTTATCCCATTGTTATGGCTAACAAGTAAGCAGAGAATAGCCCACTCACACATCCAGCAGACACGGAGCAACATTATCATACTATCGCAATCCTTTGCTTTTACGAGGGAGGTTGATGAAGTGGTGACTCTACCATCAAGTCTATGCGCAGCAGTAGAACCACAACAATCAGGGCTTACGGAGGCTAAAAGATGCAAAAAGGGGTTCATTCTAATTAGCCGGTCACTAGTAACGACCCATTTCTGCTGATAACTTCGCTGCTGATATCTGTTTAACATGCAATAGCACCCTCAAACCCTTGCTGATGTTTTAAAACTCATTTCCTAATTATTATTTTTTTCATTTTTATAGGATGTTTGCCAGCAGTTCGAATGACAGGAAGACCAAAACACAAACATTGTGTAAAATGTTTGGACTATTGCCTCTTTTTAACAACAAAGATTGAATTTATTTTAAATATGGTAAAGGCAGCAGAAGGCATTAATGTGTGACCATGTCAATAGAAGGCTACATTCTGTTGAAATACTTGCATCAGTACATTGTGAGTTTTATTTTTTATTTATTTTTATTTTGTCTTAGACTTGCTGCTCTATATGTCTCATATTTTCATGCCATGCAGGGACAATTGTCTTCCAGGATTGTCTCACAAAATAACATTTTGCGACCAACAGATCAGTATAACTCTGCTTGTGTAAATACAGCCTTATGCACAGTGACTTCTTCAGGGATTGAGATGTGTGAGAGGATGTGAGACTGTGTTCAAATGTAGATTTACAAGGTGTTGAGAGATGGTAATGATACAACTGTGGCCATGACTGTGGTAGATGATGTCATTTTTGTTGTTGTGTTTGTTGTTTTTAATCTATGATTTGCATGAATAGATGAAACTCCCCTCCAGTATAAGGTGATAAATTAAATAAAAACCACGTTGTCTGATGATGTCTCGTCAATACACGGATTCCATGAAATCATAACTTTTATGTTAATTTATAGATAGTTTTGTTGCAAACGTGTAAAATACAATTGCAGTAGAACATGATATTTAGGTTAAAACTTTAAATACAGGTCTGTAATTATGAAACATAGGTGTTAGTGCTAACATGAGCCATTTAGCCTTTTAATTATGTTTAAAGCATATTTTGGGAATCTAGGGTTTGATAATATGTTAATTTCTCATATAGACCATTTCTAGACTCGGATGTCAAGTTAAATCATCACTATGGACCAAAAGAAACTTCTTTGATAATATTTATATATTCATTTAAATATATTTAGTAGGCTTTGTCCACAAGAGAGCAACGTGGTGAACAATTCTTTGTTTACATCTGTTTCACAGCTTTCTGCCCGAGCATTTAAAGACTCTTTACTGCTGAAACAAAAACAAAGAAGTAAAACATTATCAGGATTTATTTTACCTGCAGCATAAATACCTGGTTTAGTGTGTTTATACCCAGTTATTCTGTGTTGTTTTATGTTTGCCTGTATAGAAAGTAATGATAAAAAGTCAATAAAGAAGACGAGATTACAGCAAACAGAGGGATCTGGACATTAAGACAGATGCTTTCAAATGCTGGGCAGAAGATTATGTCAATAATCTCCCCAGTCAGGGGAACAAGATTGGGAGAGAGAGAGAGAGAGAGAGAGAGATTGACATGATATAGGCAGTAAGGCAGGTCACTAAGCAGTATGTGGGAAGTAATTAAAAATGTGAATTAAATGGAATTATACGACAGTTTATGTAAAATGAGCCTCTCACTCAACATAGTTCAAACAACCCAACCTGTGGAACAGGACGGGGTTAATTCATTTATTTTTTCAGTGTGTATCTGACCTGTTTGTTCCGACAGCTAACGCATGTATTTTTTCCTTTTATTTTGAAAATTCTGAGGATGTTGCAGCTTCCATTTGGAGCTTCTTATTCCAAACTATGAGTTTAAAGAATATATTTTGAATCACACTTATAGAGGATGTATTTGCTCAAAGTCAAAGAAGTTCCACAAGAAGGGTTTCAAGTGTTGTTTTGGGTAAAAAGAGTTAAAAGGGTAAAAAGAGAAGAAACCCACTAAGATGTATTTCCTCTTTGGTGAAGTCATAAAAGATTCTTAGAAATTATTTTGGCTTCACAAAGAAGGAAACACATCAAAAAACCACATCAGATGTCTCAGAAAGTGGATCAAGAGATAAAACTAGATCTTCTCATTATGAAACAATATGATTATCTTTTATAAATTATGTGTTTATTTGTAAATTATGTGTGTCTTGAATGAAATAGGTCAACTACGAACATCTGGAGACTTTGGGAGGAACGAAAGGTTGGGCTCTTTTTTTTAAGTCCACAATACTAAAATATATCAGCAAGAGTTACATATTTTGCAGACACAAAATAAAAATCCTTATAATCATTTACTCATTTACTTATAACTTATTAATCATTAAAATTTGTATATTTTCAGATCTTTGACCATCTAGGCTTATTTGTTCACAGTCTAAGCAGCAACATAGAAAAAGCGCCCTGGTTACTCTGGTTAATCCCGCTGTAAACTGGGAGAATTGATCTCTTTGACAGACGTGGGGTATGTGGATTATCCTTAAGATGACAGTTCTTTAAATTTAATTCCTCTGTTGTTAGAGATTAACCTGTGAAAGCGGGTTTACGCTGTAAAAACAGGTCAAAAAGGGGATTGACTTGAGCTCCTGTAGACCGGCAGCATTCGCACCTGAAGGTTGGTGCTGTAATGATCTTTTGTGCTGTTTTTGGATACGCTTGCAGTAAGAGATGCAATGTTGGTTCACCACTTTGGTCCAGACTGAGCTATATCTTTAGCTGTTGTTGTACATTCGTGGTTCCCAGAGGATGAATCCCAATTACTCTGGTTATCACCATGGATTGTGCTCTGGTGGCATGAGGTTCATTTGTGGTTTTGAGTCAAACATCTCGACAACTATTGGATGGATTGTATCTTAAACAAAAATGGAAGTCACACAAATTATTACCAGATAAACATTTTCCCTTCAACTCTTTAAATGTCGCAAAAAAATAAATGTGAATCAGGCGCGGGTTCCATCAACTGGTTTGGAGAGAATAGACAGGCCATTCTCATTCCCAGGGCGTCAAATACTGACGCTTTGTCACGCCCCAGGGCACCCTTTAGCATCTGTAGTATAGAGACTGTAAAGGGTCAAACAAACACAGGACTTTCAACTGGTAGACCGGTGTTCATGTCCCAAAGTGTTGTTGAGTTTAAAAGTCACACTAGTGATGTTTGGGACGTCTTTTCCGCACTTACGTCACATTGTTTACGTTTTACTTAGTTTACGTACTTATTTCAAGCCCAACCATGATGGTTTTCCTAAACACAACTAAGTGTTTTTGTTTGAATTCACAACGTTACCAACCGGTTTAGTGGGGCCGTAGTGGAGCGTCATAGTTTGATGCGTTAGATAGTGAAGCCAAGGGGCCAGTATGTGACGAGGTGGGATGAGAACGTGTAGGAATAAACTAGGCTGCATAGTTTCCTCAGAAGTTGGTGGAGGCTCTATGCATGGCTGTATTTCCACAGATGAAGAAGAAGTAGAAGTTGCGAACGGGCAACAGAAACGGGTTCACCAGTTTTAATTCTTCTATATGTCAGCTAGCATTAGTCATGTTTCATGCTGTCCGGAGACGAAGAATATATAAATATATATCCAGGAAACGACAAAGGCAAAAACCTTTATAATACATATATAATAATATAAAAATATATCAATGTAAACAAAGCTGTTCTCAAGGTCAGCCACACAGAACCGCTAACATGGCTAAATCTCTCTTTATCTTAGTTTTGAGCACCGCTGATCCGTTAACGCAGCTTAACACTTCTTAACACAATACTCTGTCCCACAATCCCAGTTTCTTCTATTGCTAAAAGTATTAACTAAAAGCGAGACAACAATGAAAGAGAAGACTCTTGACACCTTAACGTTTATGACAGCTTCATGGTTTTGATTTATTGAATAAATCGTCAAGGGCCAACACTTCTGACATGCAGTTGTACAAGGACGGAAATCTATTCTGCAATGTGCACCATTTAAGCAAACTAGAACATCAAACATATACGATTGTGCCACATGGAGGACTTGGACACTGTAAAAGACAATAACAAGAGTACAGTTACACCTTGATGCCCTTCCATGTTGGTCAGGCTTTTAAAAAACATCCCAGAGTAAAATGAGAGACTAGGCTGCCCGAAAGAGAGAAAAAATAACACTTTTCATGGTGATAATACTTTAACTAAAGCACGTGACACGTTATCATATTAAATTTGTGTGCTTGAGTTGCTACAACACACCTGCATAATTACAGTATCGCAAGATATGTAATCTAAACACAGACAGTTTCAGAAAGACAGTATGTGCTTCATCCATTGCAACTTCAGTGAAGAGAGTAACACATTTAAATTTAGATGTGAGAAAGTTTCAATTAGGTGACATGTACTGGGGAATATTGACGTCTTCTTCATAGTTTTTAGATTGACAGAGAGCTTTGTTACATTTATGTTATTTACAGTATGATAAAGAAAGCTGTTCAGACAGTTTGCATACTTTGGTAACATCTAATTAAAACCCTGGAGGAGATTCTGCATCATATTGAATTTTGAGCATTGGGGCGTTATCGTCACAGCTGCTGACGGTTTGCAGACTGAAGGAATAAAGTGTGAACGACAGGTGCAATGAAGAATCTGCAGAGGAGTTACTTCGAAGGCGAATACTGAATCAAACGAAGAGCGTCTTCATTGTCCAACACTCCCTGGATGAACTCTCCTTCTGCCACTCGCTCTGGAGGGAGAAAAGGAAAAGAAGTTTAGTTCAGGTCATCAAAATGAAATGAAATGAAAGACACTCGTTAAAGCTTTTCAAGAGTAACAGACGGGAGCAGACTGAATCATTTGCAGTCTCTAATAGTGCAAACAGACCATTTCGTCACGACTGTGTCAAAGTCACAATCATTTTGAATGTAAATGAATTAGTTTGCTCCCGTGTTCTTCTCATGGACGTTTGCTGTCCTCAAGCTGACAAGCATCTGATTCAGCTGCACGCTGCATACTGCTTGAATATGTGGAGAGACTGTGCTGTGTTGATGCATCACGGGGTTGAGAATGGAAAAGGAAAGGGTCATCATTTTATTTATTTATTTGTTTATTTGTATTGTCTCGACTGCCTCACTGAGCTTTCTGCTTTTGTCTGTCAAAGCACTTTGTAAACTCTGTTTTTAAAGGTGCTATATAAATAAAGTTGTTATTAGTATTCTAGTGGAATGCTATCATCATGAATAGATTATGTGTCTCTTTGAAGTTGTTTTGCGTCTCTTTCTGATTATTTTGTGTTTCTTTGCAGTTGTTTTATGTCTCTGTGTGGCCAGTTTGTGTCTCTTTGAGGTTGTTTTGTGTCTCCTTGGGGTCATTGTGTGTCTCTTTGTAGATGATATATGTCACTTTGTAGTTGTTTTGTCTCTCTTTGTGGATATCTTAGGACTTTTTGGAGTTGTTTTGCGTCTCTTTGTGTCTCTTTTTAGGTCCCGGCAGGCCAGTAATCCATCCTATAATCCCATGACGTGAAGTATCACTCGACACTAGACTATAAACAGGTGGTTGGACTTAAAGCTGTACAGTCGTCCAGCCGAGACAAAGCTGTTTGGAAGAATAGATCATTTTGATGGCTGACCAAACGGTGGACAGAGCAAAATCAATTCAGTCATGTCTCCGTTCACCCTGTTATATCTCACCGTTTTCGCGCTTATCAAAGAAGTTCCAGAGTTTATCTGCCCTCTTCTCAGCTGTGTTTTCATCATCAGCCAGAGCGGCCAGGTCATCTTTAGGAATCAGCTTGAAAATTGCCTGTTTGGGAAAAATGAAAAAGAATAAGAGAGTAGCATTAAATTTGAATTAACCAACAAACTCCTCTTTTGTTCTGTGATTATATGACCTCTGATCTTTAGAATATAAATGTGGTGTCTATGAATGGGCCGGCTGGGGAAAACAAGATTTCAAAGCCTTCAAAAATATAGTATTAATTGTCGTTGAGTGCTATAATGTGGAACCTGTCAGTGGGTTCCTGTCTCTTTTTTAACCTTAATAACTGACTTAAAAAACATTTTCTGTAACACTAACAGATTGTATAAATATCTGAAGCATTTTACATTTCAACATTTATTAATCTCATCACATATGGAATACAAACTACAGGAGATTGGCAGCACAGTGAATACTGAAACGACTAACTCACTGTTTACTGCATTTGCAGGGCTTAAAGAAAAGATTACCAAAAACAAATGGCCAGACTGTCAAATCAGTGATAAATGATCTTACTCAGCCATACTGCAGTCAGACTGAAGAAGGATTTGGCTTTTTTTTCCCTCAAACCATATTTTTCTAAATCTCTTACTGTTAAATTCAATTCAATTCAATTTATTTTGTATATCCTACAATCACAAATTTGCCTCAGAGGGCTTCACAATCTGCACACATGCAACATCCTCTGTCCCGGGACCCTCACATCGGTCCAGGAAAACTCACATATTAGGGTTTAACTCACATATCGGGTTTTCTGGCTATTTTGTAGTGCAAAAAAAGAATTTGATTCAATTCCAACTTTATTTAAGAGGGTCCATAGCAATACGAAAAGGAAAATAACATACAAGATATAACCCACAACAATGCATCATTCAATTAACCTGGTTTCTGAGCCTGGATGAGTCCATTTGTATCAATCTTGTAAATTGTGTTTGTAAATTCCGTCTTGCGGTAATATGTGAAGAATGTCTGTTTTATTAGTCATGTGTCTAATGTGACATTGATATCTGTCTATGTTTGATGTTACTTACACTGCTGCATTGAGCTTCCCCACCATGCCAACACGTTCTCACTCCACACTCGTCAAATACCAACGCTTGGTCAATGGACCTAAGCATCAACTAGCATCTGTTTTGGATGTGTCCCTTTCTGTTCTTTACTTGCATAGTGTCTTTTCAACATAGAATTCCAAAGTAGGTTTCCTTGGTTTTTAGTTTTACTTGGTTAGATTGAGGAAGAGAGTGTTAGTTTGCGTTAAAATAAGCATGTTTGTTAGAAAAAATAAGTATACGTGTTATGTAACTTACGGACATTGCCTTCAAGGAAAATAAACAGCAGTTTCATGGGTATGCAGACACTAAATGGCGCCTCAATGAGTCAGCATGAGACGGGGAGGGCCACTGACGAAGCGTTGGTATTTAACGAGTTTGAAGTGAGAACGGTATACCATGCTTTGCCGAAAATAAATCTCACAGACCTCGGTTGAATATCTGTCATCATACAAAATCATCAGTGAGAAAATAGCCAGGGCAATTTATGTTTTTGCATGTCATGAGGAGTATTGTTCAAGAAATACATATAAAATAATGTAATTGTGTGCCATTTTTTTCTCTAAAAACTAATTGGGAAAAAGGCATTGAAGTCAGGCATGGATAATCAGCCAACATAGTGTCATTAGCGGTGCATTATTTTCGATTGAAATGTTTGTTCAGTTTATATCTGACCATTTAAAAGTTTTAATGATGAAAAATTCTCACATTTGAGGTTATAATATTTATTATTCACTATAATGTTAAGTTCTGCTAAATTGCCAATGTTGACCTTTGTCCAGAAGCCACCAAAAGATGCAGTATGTGACATTCCGTAAAGCATTCTGTATGCAGATGATACTGTTATCTATACTGCCAATCCACATTCTCTCAACAAGAGATGGTTTAAACTGAGTTGGTTTAATTTTCTAATTTCAGTTTTAATAATTACCATGTCATGTGTCATGTCTTGATCCAAAATTGTTAGAATTAGATGAAATTAGTTCCCTGTCCACTCTTCATTCTCTTAATTCTATATTTATGTATATCCTCACTCCAAAGCCCTCGGTAGGCTTAGCCCTTAAACTGTTTATCAGTATCAATTAATCAATCAAGTCTAATCTTATGTCTTGAGTTACCTAACAAGGGTAATACCATGAGATGCAAAATAGTTTTCAACACTGCAGATAAATTTGGTGAAGGGGAAATACAAAGTATACTACTCCCACTTAACCCCAGTTTAATCACTGGTGAGGTCTGAAAAACCTGCCAATGGCTGACGTTTGGCTAGAAGTCAATAACAGATAAAGTACAGGACGGTCTAATATCAACTCCTATGCAGATGACACTGTTGTGTTTCACTCTTGTTCGTGTTTCAATTTGAGTACTAAACTGTTCCTTCATGCAATTCCTTTAATATCTGGAAGCCAAACAGTTAACAAACTGCAAGAACCGGTTGTTTCCATCTCTCTAAAACTCACCGTACAGATCTCCTTGACTTCTGCCTTGGTGATATATCCGTTCTTGTCCACATCGAACAGCGAGAAGGCCCACTCAAGTTTCCTGGTGGTCTTGCCTGTTGATGTCATGTGGAGAGCGATGATGTACTC
The DNA here is from genome assembly GCF_050575085.1 of Anarhichas minor. NCBI lineage: Eukaryota > Metazoa > Chordata > Actinopteri > Perciformes > Anarhichadidae > Anarhichas > Anarhichas minor. Next base: position 7,350,784 of record NW_027466497.1, on the reverse strand, counting down.
CTTGAAGTCCAGTGTGCCATCGTCGTTTGTGTCAAAGGAGCGGAAGACGTGCTGGGCGTATGTGTGGGCATCACTTTCTGGGAAGAACTTGCTGTAGATGTTCTGAAACTCTTCTTTTGTGATGCGCCCCGTTGGACACTGCTTCTTGAAGTTTTCATACCACTGGGCAATCTCAGTCTCTGTGTACTTGGTGTTGAGTTTCAGGTCCTCCAGAATCTCCTTGGACACAGCGCCACTCTTGCTGTTACCCATTGTTGATGGTGTTGGGGATGTTTTAGAGTTATATATAAGTGAGAATTTGTGCTCTTCTAGAGCAATTAAAGACACAGCTTCAACCTAGGGAGTTGCCTCCTCTACTCAGTCGAAGTGGCAAACAGAAGACTATCCCTGAGGTATGGCTGCAGTATGCTTCTTGATCCTGGTCGTGCCCTACTGTTAAGTCCACAGAAGCATATGCTGTGAAAAGAGCAGAAGCCGCTTGGTAAGCTCATTAAGCCAATCAACCATCAGTAATACCAGCAAGAGGTGTCACGGACAAGGGTTAACCCAGGTAAAGGCTGGAGTGCTTGCTTATTGACATTTAAAGTGTGGTGCTTCAGACACTTCCGCAATTCTCTACCCCTTTGCTATTTTAAAACTAGCAGACTGCATTATGGTACCGATTCTTAGCAAAGTAAAATTCTATAAGCCATTAAATTATGTTACCTGACACATTTTGACAAGAATATAATCTGTGATAACTGATTTATGGAAAATTGATCCATCCTTTCTTTTAGCAAAGTTGACAGATCTTAAAAATGTGGGCTTCTAAAGGTTTGTATAAACAAATCTTTGGGGATAAAGAAATCAATTACCACAAATTCAAAGTACAAAAAAAATGTAATTTCAAGCTGCTGGACAGAATGTGGTGAGCAAAAGGCAAACCACAGTCACATGTTCCGGTCATGTTCGGACAAAATTGGCTTTTGGGAAAAATCCTTTGAGAGAGTTAACATTTTTTGTAATTTCTCTAAAAAATAAACCCACTTATGCAACTATTTGGGAAAATACCAGAAGAGATCAAGAAGGAAGATTTGCATTAATTCCTAGTGATAGGGGTAGCAACAATTAAACAAATTACAAAAAAATGTTTCAAAGATCCAAATGAAAGGAGCTTGTACATTAAATATATAGAATGGTACAAATAACCATGACAATTATAAAATGAAGATATTATCTTTGAAGAAAGATGGGGAAATGGGTGAGGTATACAGCACACAACATTTCTAATGATTCTCCTGCAGACGTGACAACTAAGGCGAACACTTGTGAGTGACCGCCTGTCTGTCAACTATATCCTATGAATTGATAATTATGTAAAACACTTTTAATAAGTTATCGGTAAGTCTTCTCTTTTCATCATCTAAGTTATAAAAATTCCACATGGTACATTAATGTTGATGGGGAACAAAACAGATCAATTAAAGGTGAAAAGACAACAACAGAAAATGTATGTAAACATTGCTTTTCATCCATTAAAAGTCTTCTCTTCCCTTCTTATGCCTCTACGAATCTCACTTGAACCTAGTTTAAGATAAATACCTCCAATACCAACAGTCAAATAGTCTAAAGGTCCAATTCAGTTTCTGGAGTCCTAAGGATGGTGATATTCCGTTTGTTTCCTACCTGTGAGAGCAGCTGAGGAGTCCAGGACCAACAGGGACGATGTGTTTGTGAGCAAGAGGAAGTCAGCCTCCTCTTGTCCAGATAAGTCAATTAAAGTGGATCACCCTGACGCAGAGCCTCAGCAGCGACCATGTGAAGCCCTGAGCTGCTTCTTCTATTTTTTTCATGTAGTCAAGTGGCCAAGTCACATCTATCTAGAATGTGTTTTAAATATTTGATCGCTTACTTTGCAGATTGAGATTAATACAAAATACAATCTTTAAATGAATGATAATATATTATTATAGATTCAGATTTTATTGATCCCCAGGGGGAAAAACAATATTTAAAACAAGTAAATACAATTAGCTCAACCTTTAAAGCATCACTAATTATAATACAATAACATACATTATTATGATATAGTCTATTCACTCTGAGTACTTTTACTTTTGGCACTTCAGTATATTTTGATGCTAAAGTAAAAAATTTGAATGCAGCACTTTTACTTGTGAAAGAGAATTTTTGCACTGTGGCATTCCTACTTTTACTTTTAGTAAAATATCTAAGTACTTCATCACAGTCGACTTCATCTCAACAGAACAATTATACAATTATGAATCATTTGCAAATATATGCAAAGTGATTTATTGGTTTGGTTACCAGCCGCGACAGCGACGCTGGTATTGTTTTCATCTTTCGAGGCTGCGTCCATGTGTGATTTTTGTGACCGCGATAGCGTCAAAACTGTGCAAGATGCAGGAAGGAAACGTCACAGATGTGTAGTTGAGATCAAGATGAAGGCTGGAGTTTGATGGTGAGTGTGGTGCAAGCAAGGGCACACAAAGTAAGGGAGTAGGAAGTGAGGAAGGAGCCTTTGTCAACCTCCCACACACTTTATTCATTGTGATCCCGTCGAAAGATGGTGTCTATTTTAGGGCGTATTTAAGACTAATTAAAGGACATAAACTTCAGTTTAGCTTAGCTTAGTTTAGTTCAGTTATGCAATTTACCTTATATAAATCTTGGTAAACTTGAAGTAAATTTTGGCTTCATTAAATTTAGAAAATAGAAAGAAAAATAAATGTTTCCATTTTTAGTCCGACTCACTATCATTAAATGTAATTTTCCAAATGAATTAACCGAAGACTTGAGTTCATAAAAGCTTCTTTGGAGAGCGTTAGTGTCCCATGATGGTCCAAGAGTGGTTTAATAGTCTTTTACATCTTTTCAAGTCAAATGAAGAGTTGGATGTGATTTTCTGCCTCTTGAATGGTTATATTTAAAGATATTTAACTTGTCAACGCTGCCAGTATTATCAACTGCTTCAGTGTACAAACACTCTGTATTATTGTGTATGTATTGTGAGATCTATATGACAGGGAAGATGGAGGTTTGACATGTCACAGGTTAAAGGTCGGACCAAAAGCGGACTACAAGGATCGGCCTGCAGCTCGGCTCTTGTCTTGGGGCTGCAGCAGATAACAAGGCAACTGACCTGGCAGTGAAACGCTGCCTGATTACGAGCCCGATGCAGGTTTTATCCGACGTATAAATAAACCTGATCAAGTGAAGTGACAAAGTAAAAGTGAGTCCTTCCCCAAACTACCTCGGACCTTCGGGCAGGCAACGACTTAACAGTTTAACATCAGCGAGTGGTGCTGAGTGGCTCTGTGATTTAAATGTGCTTAAAGGAGAGTTGACCGCTCATCCACCATCTGCTCCACCTTAAACCAGACAACAAAGAAAAGTCCGAACTCTTCAGGATTCAGGGGTCTTGACCCGAGTGGTATTTATACCCTCTGTCCTCCCTCACCTTTCTGCCAGCTCACTTTAATGTATCTCCTGTGTTTGTAAGTAAGTTTACTGCTAATTCATCACTCAGACGTGTAGCAGGAACAAAACAATACTCGCATTTTCACATTTTTCTCTACCGTAACTCAGCAAATGTACACAGCTTTAAAGTCTCTCCACCTGAACATTGACGGGCTCTTCCTTAGCTGACACGGCTGCTGTTTAGTTTGGTTTGTTTAGGACATTTTTACAAGCGGACATCACTGATTGCTCACTCTCCATGTTTGTTTAGTTTAGATTATGTATTCTTTAAATAAATGTACATATTTATCACCTTTAACTCGTCTGGTCTCCCATTCATGTTGCCACCTTTGAGTCGGGTTGTAAATCGAAACCCTAACCAAGTAGTTTTGGGACATTTTTTGTTTTGTTTCAATTTACAACATTTAGCACATTTTTTAAACTGTTAAAAACTGTGACCGTATGTTTCCCTCTAAATGTAATTGATTTTTTGAGTTGTATGGGAATGCAGTTTTTGTAGAAAGCAGGAACTGACCATCAGAATGTTATAAAACCACTGTCCATCCATTATCCATGTCTGCTTATCCTTTACACTGGATGATATCGGGCGAGAGGCGGGGTGCATCCTCTACAGGTCGGCTGACACATATAGAGACATAAAACCCTTCACACTATCCTTCACACCTACGGTGGTGAACCCGACCTGCATGTCTTTGGATTGTAGGAGGAAGACATGCGGAAAAAGGCTCAATCCGGCAAACACAAAACCCTCTTGCAGAGGTGTGATCTCAGGAACCTGACTCCTATAAGATAATGTCACCAGGCAGAGCGACGACTACCACAACACACTATAATGTGTGATCAATCTGATTACGATGACATAACTGCACTGCAGACTTCCCTTTACACCCACTGCTTTATCTCAGGACAACTGTAGAGCAGCATCTAGGCTACAGTAAGCCCTCCTGGCAAACCGCTGATCTCTCTTCTGTATTAAATAAAACAACTTAATTCCTCTGCTGACGTACTGAGGGCCCAACTTCAGCAACCTGCCTCCCTCCTGGCAACGTCGGCCTGCGGCTCCACAGGTGATTTGGATTTTGCCATCTGGCTGCCGAGGCTTTGTGGTGCTCTGCCAAAGGACGTGCAAAATCAATGTCACCTTCTGAGTGAAATAGCTTCTTAAAGAGGAACTATGTAGCTTTTAAACAAAGAAGGAAAACACTATCTTCTCCCATGGAAATAAGAAAGTCATAGCCAATAAAAAGCATCGTCAAAAACACCTTGGCAAAGCAGGTCAGGCCTGTGGAGAGGTGCTGCATGTGCAACCAATCATCTAAGATTAATGGAAAACGGAAAATGGATAATGCACTCGCTCCCTCGCTCCCTGTAGCCCACATAAAGCTATCACGACATGAGATATGAATATTCTCTGCCCTCTCACATACGCCATAGTCCCAACAGCCCTACCACACACATCGGCTTTAAAACAGCAAGTCAGTGGTAAAGTAGTAAAGCCCCCCTCTTGCTTGATTTGATTGGCTGCCTGGGCCAAGTGTGACATTGACGAGCAATATTTAAACTTTTATTGCTCTGGAAAAACAATGGTTTTGTGGGCAGCGCGTTTTTTTAGCGAAGTGTTTCATTGAGATCGCGACCTTAAATATAATGTCTGATTTGCTTTGCTTCTTCCAGCTCTGCATTAGCTTTAAATCGTGTGTGGACACCCCACTACTTAAGCTTGATTTCTTCCCTGAAGACCTCATCACCAGAGATATGGCTGACCAGGCAACGTCTTTCTTTTTTTACCATTGTGGGTAGTGTGGCTCGAGATATTTCTTCACCAGTGAGGAGATCGGAAGTTGAGTTGCTGCTGGAGTCAGAATGTAGCGAGCAAGGAGCAAGTGAAAAATAAATGGTGTGAAGTGTCATAAAGTGTATAATAGGGGCGACTGTTTTGACTCGGCCTTTACTTGGTCTGGTATGACCAGTTGCTAATGTAGGCTAATGTTGGCTAGCTATAGTTAGCCAACTTTAGATAGATGTTGTTGCTGTCTCAACCGTAGACTGTTTATAAGAAGTCAACGTGTTTTTCGTGACGTCATCCATCGGTTTGTGGACTGCTGTTTTGAAGCCTCGAGGTCAGCATTTTGGCAGTCGCTATCTTGGATTTTCGCAACCAGTGAACTGAATTGATCATATTTGGACTGCGGTGGAGCGACGTAGATACGTTATATACGTCTCTGGAAGAGACCTGTCAATCACCGTGTAGTCCCGCCCTAAAGCATCCCCTGCTTTATGGTCTGTTTGACTCTAAATGGACCATAATGTACTAGATGAACATCATGCTGTATTGAAGATGACTTGAAACTAGAGATTGAGACCATAAACTCATGTTTACAATGTTTACTGAGGTAATAAATCAAGAGAGAAGTAGAGTCATTTTCTCATAGACTTCTATACAACCAGAGGAGTCGCCCCCTGGTGGACACTAGAGAGAATGCAGCTTTAACACATGAAGCATTGACTTCACTCTTCAGAACCGGAGGTACATTATTGAGACAGTTTGCTGACTTTACGACTGTTACACTGAGTCACAGAAGAAAAGTGCCTCCGTTTGTTTTGTTACTTTTGGTTCAAAAAAGTTCAAATTTTCACAAACCACTCAAACCAATCAAATAACAAATAGCCCAACCGTGCAAAAAACAAACCCTTAGCTGTTTCAATCTCACCTTAAACTCCCCCCCCCCCCCCCCCCCCCCCCCTTGTTTGGATTGAGTTCCTTCCAGGAAAGAGAATCCTTTAATTGCAAAGAGAGGAGGATTAAAAGAGAAGAAGGAGAGAGAGAGAGAGCAGTAAAGGTGGTGGTGTTAGGCAGCGTAAGGAGGATTTGGCAGCGATGCAAAGCAGACAAAGAGTCAAGACAGGGAATGGAAAATCTGTGGTGAGCAGAATGAGGCTGATAAGTATTATCTAAGGTCTTTGGCCCGACCTTGTCGAATCTATTCCCAGAATAGGAGCGTTTAATCTACACACCCTAATGGGCATCATGGCTACCAATATGGATACTAGTCGAGGGAGAAGAGGGGGGTCAGATTAACAGTCAGACACGAGATTGAAGAAAAATGGCTTGAACAAAATAAATCTTCATGACTTTGGAGCAAAACGTTACTTTAGTCTTCTTCTTCAATAGAAGATTCCCAAATACCATTTCAAAGTTGACAGCTTTGGTTATTTGCTCATTAAATTTGTATGAATTTCATTTTTGTGGCCACTTTGCGAGCACAACATTGACACATCATCTGTTTTTGAGCTGATTTGGTAAACGTATTCACACGTCCAGCAACTTGTGGTGAATGTTAATGTAAGCACAATATTCAATCTCTCATATATAGCTCGGTTTTTGTTCTCCAACAACTCGACTCTTTAGCTGCTAAACGCTCCACTTTGTTGACCAGCTGGTCTTGTGAGCTACCTGCCGATGAGAGCCTTGAGAGTGAACCAAAATAAAACAAAACAATGAGGCTGAAAGACGCTAAAATGCTCCATATCGCTGAGGGTGACGATTCTCTGTGAGTTTGTCACTATGAGCGACATATTTAACATTAGTCACTAGATCAGTTGTTAATATAAAAAATATTGATTATAGCTGCTTTAAACAAGACAAAAAAACAGACAGAGTAATGCAAGGTCGCTTGCATTACTCAAGTACTGTACTGAAGTACAATTTAGTACAAAAACTTCACTTGAGTATTTCCATTTTATTCTACTTTATACCTCATCACATTTTGAAAGCTAACATTCTACGTTTTACTCCATTTATTTGACATCTTTAGGTTCAGATTCAGCTTATTGATACTAAATATAATAAATTATGATTAAGATACACGGCACCGTGTAAAGTATTTAAAATGAGCTCGACCTTCACCAGCTGCAAAATTAAAGTGATGAACACATTAATGCATCAACAATTACAATCTCCAGTGTATTGTATTATTGTGAAATGGGCCTTTCTGGATAAGGAGTGCTTTTGGTACCTAAAGTATATTTTGATGATACTTTTGCACTTTTACTTAAAGTAAGAATTTAAAGTCTGGTATTTTACTTGTATCAGAGTATTTCTGCACTGTGGTACTAATACTTTCACCGGAGATCTGAGTACTTCTTCATGTGAAGTGATAAAACAAAACGTTGATGTTTTCCTGGTGATCTTTAACTTTCTAAAACCATCTAATCGTCACTTCACTTCAGTCACTCGGGACATTTCATTCTTGACTTCTCTGAGGCCAACGTCCTGATTTCCACCCGTCGGTATCCGAAGCAAGGCCGGTGAACACATGCTCGCTGTCCTCATAATCCCATTACTAGTTATACAAATACTGTCTGCAGGGGAATACCCTGCTCACGCTCAGTTCCCATGACGTTATTCATGGTGGTGGGTGGAGGGGGGGGGGGTCATACTGAGAACCAAAGAGCTGTCGAGGAACGGAACCAAAGTATCTTGTTAATAACCTGAGAGAAAAGATCTGAGTTTATAAACCTGGGTTTAATAAAAGTAGTGACAAAGAAACCTTCTGCTGTCGTTCAGATTCAATCCATTTGGGGGATTTTAACATCCGAGGGCAACTCGGGTAAAGTCTGGTGATCTGACAGACCCAGAATACAAGTCGAACTGAATCTCAAGATAAGGCTTGAGGACTTTAAGTGAAGCCAACAGGAGCTTGAGGCAAGAAACTACTGGCAAAAAAACATTGTTTCATGCTCTGGTCAATTAAGAGATTTTAGTCTATTTTTCTTCCATAACACGTCTTTCAGACTAGAGGAAAGAAAACATCCAAAATACACATTTAGTTGTTTATTTTACTACTTTGACTGTTTGATCTGTAGATTTCTCTTAAATTCACCAAAGGTTACCATTAGATAATGACTTATTTGCATATTTAAACACAACATTTCAGAAAACTTATAATACAAAACATACTTCTCTTAATGTGAGTAATGAAGTGGTGAAGTTTCACGGTGATATCTATTAACTAATCAGCTTTCATTTATGCATCAGGCTTCAAAGACGCTCTTTAATTAACAGATTCATATCAAATCTGACACTATTCTATTTTACCAATAACATTTCTCCTAAAAAGAAATTCATTTTCCTCTCCCCCTACTTTCTGGATTGTCAACGTTACTTTTCATATATAACACATTTAAGATATCTAATAACTGTTTCACATGAATATTCCCTACACAGTATAATAAAGTCTACTGAAAATGTTTTCTATTTTTTTAAGTTTTAATTATCATCTACACCTAATAACAAAGTCATAAATACTTTGTTTTCATAAATCTAAACATCTCATTTCAAGACACTAGTGCAACAAATCACCATTCTTTCAGTCTGATCTGACATCTGTTCATTCCACAGATGCTGTAACGGATCTAATGACTTGTTTTGGGATTAACTGGTCTGTTACTGTAGAAGAGCAGATTACAATAATCCCACAGCGAGTAATCTATTACTTTGTAGTCTCCGACTTGGCCAGTGTTTTCAGGTGAATCGGATTACCTGAGCCGTGTCAGAGGGAAACTCTGCTGCCACGTCCGTTCCTCTTTTTTTATGGATGTAGTAATCTGGAGTTCAGGTGGGGTTCAATCACCTTGTGTTTGTTTATTTATCTTATCTGTTCTGATCCTTCTTCTTGAGGCCACAGGTGATGTATTCTCTGCTGATGTTGTAACTCCTGTTAGTCACCAGTAGAGGTCAGTACAGATCATAGATCTACTAATTACTCTGAATATCAGAGAAGAAGAAGAACTATTTATTGATCCCCAGTGAGGAGAAATAAGGTGTTACAGCAGCACAACAACCAAACCAGATAAAGATAGGAATAATGTAAGCAGGAAAATAAGTTAAACTACATGATAAATGATGATTATTATAAAGATAAACACTACAATATCATGGTACAGTGTAAATAAAATGTTCGGTTTATTTACCTTTTCAGGAGTTTGGGGCAACTAACTGCACTTAAGACACACTATAACTTTTAATTGATATATTTATTTTCTTTATTATGTTTTAAATGTTGTTCTAATGCATTTTTTTCACCTCACCATATGTGCAAAAGATAATAAAAGATAAATAATAAATATCAATGAAATAAAACAACAATAAGAAGTACAGCAGTGCTCCTGGTATTCCTGAGTGAAGTACATGTAACAAGTGGGATCCATCCTAAAGTAGAACAGGAGTTATGGGCCAGTCATTTGTTAGGTACTAAGCTGGAGGAACCACTTCACAGGTACGTTTAACAAAGCATCGTATTAGAAAAATCATTACACGACTAATTTAAAACAAAATGATCTGCCTTTTGAATATCTCTGAGATAAATAAGATTCATAGACGTCAGACGGAAAAATAGAGGCATTCAGTTCATTACATGGAAGAGTTCCTTCAGTTCATTTGAGTTCAATTCCTACCACACTATGTGTGTGTGTGTGTGTGTGGGGGGGGGGGGGAGGGGGGGGGGGGGGGGGGGGGGGTAGCTCGTCATCCAACAGTTCAAAGGTGGTCAGGTTGATCCAGATTTACTGAGCCAGGTACACGCGATACACCTGACCGTTCATTCGGTCTGGTTCATGCGCAGCGTTCACTTGAGTTCACCATGTCGTCCGGCAGGATGGAATCCAGAGGAACACAGGAAGTAACCCGGATATTTAGCACATAAGAGCAGACCGGGATTGGCTGGATGATCTACTGCTTAACCTGAGTTACAGTAGGTTATAAATCAAAACAACTATATATATATATTAGAGGGTTAAGTACAGAATATATTATGCATGATGTGCATTTATAAATACATGTAAAGGTGTTTATTGTATACATAAAATATACAAATAATGACATATAAAATATATAAATAAGACATTAAAATACAATATAAGATAATATATATAAAATATTATAATATATGACATGTTATATATATATATATATATAACATGTTATATATAGTGAATGCAAACAGTATGCTTTCCTCTTCATCCTGTTATGATATACTATATATATATATATATATATATATATATATATATATATATATATATATATATATATATATATATATAGAAACAGCACTATCATTACACATGTTCATAAATAACAGGATGAAGAGGAAAACATACTCTATATATATATATATATATATATCAATGTTTTAATTTATTTTTGTTGTTTGACTTGTTAACTTATTAAAATGTATATATTTATTATATTACTATATTGTTTGTAAATAGAGAATTCATCTTAAATGGTTGAAAATGTAATAAAAAACAGATATTTATAGTGCAAATGCATTTATTGAAATCCAACAAGAGACCAGATATAAACACTAAATAATACTATTGATAATAAAACATCAACATCATGTAACAGAGCTGCGAGTGAAATGTTTCTGAGGTGTAACACTAGGAGTTTGATTCAGTGTCTGTATCTCATACCAACACTGACCAACACAGGAGGCAGCAGACTTTTATACTGAAAGGTAGTCAGACTTCCTGTCCGTTGGCTCACAGGTGGCCCCTGTACGTGCGGATCTTGCGGCTGATGTTGCGAGCCAGACGGTCGACGGCGCTGCTGATGTGTCCGAGCTCCCTCTTGGAGGTCAGACCGTCGATGTTTCCGCTGTACCACAACACCCACCCGGCCAGAGACATGAGCACGAACAGAGCTCCTGTGAACAGACCGGCGGCCGCGTGTTAGAGAGTCAATTCAGGGAAAGTCCACCACTTAGTCGAGTAGCTATGATCACAAAATATATATACAACTGTTACAAAGGTGTGTTATTTTACGTATTCTATTATTACCTGTTGACATCAGCTGACAGGAAGTAAACGTGGACCCAAGCTGTTTATATTTTGGATTTATTGAGATCTCATATTTGCACTCTTTCTCTAAACTGCTGCACAACAATTTCCTTTGATGTCAATAACGTTATATTTGATCTCTTATTGTCTTTCTTGTGTTTCCTATTTTTGCTTCCTCATTGATTTGACCTTTTTCTTTACAGTTTATATCACGCTGTAGACAAAACTATAGCTCATGATGTTGAACTTGGTGTTGATTTAATGTGTTTTAACATTAAATGTTGCTCGATGAAGCAGTTATCGTGAACGGGAGTGAAACCCAGATAAGAACTTTATTTGCTTTCTGTTTCTGCTCAATGATTCTGGTTTAAAAGTGTAAAAATTAACATTACATCAAAATTGCACGAGTTCAGATCAAAGTGATGAAACTGTGAAATAAAAAAAGTTCACGTTTTATGTTTGTTCCTTTTTTCAAAAGCTCTGAAATTAAAATAAAACATGATCATTATTAATTTCTCTCATGGAAACAAGCTAACATGCATGCTTTCTGTTAAGATCGTACTTCCAATAAAAAAAAAAGAAGAGAAAATAAATATATTCTTGTTTGAGTTGCATGATTTAAGGTCTTTTCTGTATGTAATATTAATACATTTTGCTTTTTAACATTTTAAATTGAAACACAGGAACAAATCAATCTCCTCACTAAAATATCAGATGTATTTTCCACTACTGAACGATCCCACTGAACCAATAAACCAATAAAGAACGACCAACGACTGAATGTTTTCCTCTTTCCTACTTCGTGAGTTTGTAACTCATCACATCTACTCCACATCACTGGGGCTGTTGTTTCATACCAGTATAGACCAGCAAGTCTCCAAAGTCCCGCCCTTTGATCTCCAGGGGGGCGAAGACTCCCACCAGCAGAGCGGCTCCTCCCAGTAGATCCATCAACACAGCGAAGGCCAGAGCCAGTTTACAGTGGGAGAGGCCGTGACACAGGCCCATCGTGAACCTGGGGAGGAAGAGAAGAAAGGCTGCTGTTATTATATTTTAAAAAACATTCAAATGTGCCATTTTTTTTCACTGAAATCTGGCTTTTAGAGCTGCAAAAACACATGTTTTTAGTGTCCACCATATATTAATATGCATGTTTACCCCGAATGTAGAATAAAATGCTACATTTCTAGGTTTTTCTTGAATGATAATTGTCATTTTCAGCATAAAACACTTAAAGATGAGTTAGAGATTCATACTGGGATTGCTTTATGTATTTGATGTCAGACATAATATTTACAAAATCAGCAGCCCAGAAACTGGCAGCTCATTGAAACAAATAGAAATTCATCAAACTTTGTGTTCAGAGAATCAAGCAGATGATTAGAGGAGTAACGGCAGGAAGGAGGTGCTAGTCTCTGTAACAACATGGATCATAAAATCAATCATTAAACCACTTTAAAGAAATGTTATTAGTACTTAATGATACATTAATATAATAATACACATAAGTCATTAGTATTATGTGTGCTTTAATCAATGATTGAAATAGTGCAGTGGTGGAAGGTACCGTAGTACAGTTACACAAGTAGTCTGTTGTATTCAAGTACAGATTTGAGGTACTTTTACACAAGTATTTCCTTTTCTTTCTTAATATTGCAATGTTTCTTTGATCATTTTAAAAACAATTTACTTCAAAGTTCATTGCACATGTAAAATAAATAAATAACTTAGAGGCACTAAAATCTAGAAAAAAAGCTAAACAAAACAAAAATCATGAATTAAAGTTCCAACAAGCGACACACACAAAGAGCTCATTAAATATGATATTTTCTTATAAATTAAACCACCGAACAGTTTATACAAGAACAGATGAAGTGATTAGTTGAATACAAATATGCAAAATATTCAGGTACAGCTTCTCAAATGTGAGGATTTGTTCATTTTCTTTTTAATTATTTTGATTATTTATTTATTTTTAGTAACCAAACAATTAATCTATTAAAAGGGAAATAATAATAATCATTAGATAATAGTTAGAAATGAGCTCCAACTACAACAGTAAAGGCCTGTTTATACATTAATGCATGAGTAATAATAATCTAATATTAATATATAACAGTACAACAGTCACAGGGGACATTTTTCTGACTGTAGGCTACTTAAACACTTTCAATGCCGCACTTTTACTTGTGGAGTATTTTTACAGTGTTGTATTAGTACTTTTACTCTAGTAAATGATCTGAATACTTCCTCCACTGCCCGTACAACCAATATGTAATCAATATTAGCCACCATGTTCATAGCCTCCCAGCTAACGTCACCAAACACCTGTGTGACTCTGGCCAGAAGGTTTTCAGGTGTGACAGTGTTCAGTTATGACGTCATCATGTCTGTGAGTCTTCTAAACAACATTTAATGTTGTTTTTATTGTGCGAATAGTCCGACAAATATGAATAATCTAAAAGTTAATCATCATGGAGCTTCATGAACTCAATCACAGCACAAAGTCTCCTCAGGTGAGTCTGTTTTCTGACAAAGATTTTTGACTTTAAATCAAACAGAACATTGAATTCTACACCATTTATTATATTTATTTACATGTTCTTCTCTGACTCACGTGTTGTTGTTGTCCGTCCAGCTGCATACAATCTCAATCGTTCCTGAAGCTCCTCTCGTGCAGCTTTTCTTTGCTTCCGCGTTGTTCACCTTTTCTGCGGACGTCGCCTCCTTCTCCAACCTTACCTGCGCACCAACCCCCCCTCAGGTGATGCGTTTCCGGTCTGGCCCCCAGTTCCAACCCTCCAATCGCGAAAGAGCAGCTCGAGACACTTCCGTCTGAGGTGGAGTCATGCAGACAGACAGTAGGAGCTGCTGAGGTGTTTGGACAGAAGTATTAAAAGGTGCTTTTTTTTCTGGAGCGAATTAACACGCATCGTTGTGCGCATGTGCGCACCTGAGCGTGGTACACCTGTTGAAGCCACTTAATAATCAGGTAATTGCCGCTGAGGGTGAGGTCGCGCGGGCAGCTGTGTGTCGTTTCAGGCTGTATTACAGAAGTATAACTGGAGACTAATAATAACAAGTCTATCACAGTATGTCAGTGTATTACTGATAAGTGCAGCTCACCTGAACGGACCCTTCAGTCATGAACCCTCCAACCAACAGAGACGATGTACACCAGCCAGGTAAGAGCACCTTTTAAATGGCGTATCCAGCTCGTGCTACTAACCCACTGACGGGTGCGTTTAAATGACTTTAAGGTGTTATAATGAGCTAAATACCACGTCTGTTCTTAGACCCGACTGTCTTTGTTGAATGTGTTTTTCTCGACATGTTACAAGATTTAAAAGAGTTGTGGAGCAAATCACTTACTGCCTCTAAACTTCCTCCAAAAAGTCATTATTATTGATAAGCTAATACATTTTAGTCCACGTTTTTATGACCTAATACCTCATTTAGTTGTACACACTTTAAACGCTGTTTTCTATGTTATGACTATTTTACTGATGTTCTGTTTTGTTGATTTGAGCTATTTTTGTTTTTGGCATTGTGTATAACATTTTATTGATATTTTTTACTCCTTTTTTTTAAATATGTATTTTTAAATTTGCACTCTTTCCTACTTTTGTACTGCTGCTGCACAACAGTTTCCCTCCAGATAAATTACATTATATCTCCTCTTATTTGATCATTTATTGTCTAGTTTATGTAAAGCTCAAGTGAATAACCTAAAAATAGTTTAGAACTTTATTAACTTTGTTATTGGAGTTGAAACAATAAGTCAGTCCACAGTCATTCATCTACAACACTTTAGATATTGATTTATTGTTTAACTCATTGATTTTTTGAAGCTAAAATGCTAAAACATTTTCTGCTTTCAGCTTCTTAAAGATGAGGATTTTGTACAAATTGCTCTGAGGAATTGTGATTGCCAGATTTGCATTGACAACATCTTGTCTTATGATCAATTTAATAATTTTAGCCCAAACCATAAGACGGACTCATTAAGTGGTCGGTGATGATATTAGAGGAGGACATATTTTAATGCTCTAAAACACTGTGGGAAACCCTGATTTATAAACTCAAATCAACTAATAAAAGAAGAATCAACAGATGAATTAATAATGAAAATAGTCTTTGGTTGTGGTGCACTTAACTTGCTAATGTTCTGCTGTCTTGTGTGTGATTGTCAGAGCACTACATGCCCCAATCATCATCCTCCTCATCGTCAGGAGGAGGAGGTCTGTATCTGGATGCCTATGAGGTCTCCTTCCCTCTGGAGGAGAGCATCGAGAGGCCACCTGCGTATCACCTGAACCAGGGTGAGCAGATGATGGACGGTACGTCACGTCTACGACACATGACCACCGCTTTACTTCCAGCGTTTCACCAGTTTCATGAAGTAGCAGCAGCAGCAAGCTGGGATAGTTAGTTAATCAGCAGTTAACGGTGTTCATGAGGAGGTCAATAGATGTTGGAAAGTCTGTCAATTTGAATAGTGTCTGAGATCAATTTAACCCTTAACAAGCATGTTAAAACCCAAAGAACCCAAAGTTCTTCCTTTAAACACACTGTCTTTTATCTAACTTTGAAGAAAGTGATGAAGGATATTGGGAATATTAAATTTCTCTGACATCACAGTTCTCCAAATCAATATACTGTGTGTATATATATATATATACATACATACATACATACATACACAGTATATGACGAGTAGTACATTTCTTCTTTTAAATACAGGCAAAATAGACAAAAAAACACGACAATGTGATGACTTGAGAATATAACATCAGAAAAAGAAAAAGAAAATACTAGAAAAAAATAATTAATTCATAAGTAAATGACAAGAGACATAATAAAATGAATAATTAGTTTGACAGTATGGATACATTGAGAAATAATAATAAGAAAGATATATATATATATGACAGGTAGATTCAGGGTTTATTTCTGTCTTTTTTTCTTTCCTTTTTTCTAAATACAAACAAAATATACATAAATAACAAATGTGATGGCATGATAATATAACCTCACAAAAAGAGAAATAATATATATATGTATATATATTTATTCCGTCGTGCAGCTTAGCATAAAGTGTTCACTGTTGTACAACAGGAGCCCGTGTGAATCACACCAGCCTCTACATGTTAGTGGAAGTGAAGGGCATTCTCTTGAGACCTGTCTCTGAGGTTTACTCTCTAAAGTCTCGTCCTGCAGAGCCCGCGGTGCAGGAGCCTCCTCACTCTCCGTACAGCCCGTTCATCCTGGTCTCTAACCTGCGAGCTCACCTGTACGTCACTCTGGAGAAGAACGCCTGGCTGCAGAAGCGCATCGAGGAGCTGGAGGAGGAACGCAACTTCCTGCGCTGTCAGCTGGACCGATTCATCGTCAGCATGAGGGGTCCCGAGGGTGAGGAGTCGGCGAAAACATCTGTTTAGTTGAACGAAATCAACAAGTTAACGTGACGGGAACATGCATAAAACTCTCTACCAGGATTCCTCCAAAGAAACTTAATCCATGATAAGAAACAATATTCACATGTAGTGTATTTGTTTAATATACTGTATTAATATAGGCAACAGATAATTCATAAATTAAATGTCATTAATATCCGTTAGGAAATATATTGTAAGCAGCTAAAATAGGCACAATATACGTATGAAATAGCCTCTCGTGTCACTTCTGGTTGCAAAAAAACAAGATGGTGACGGCCAAAACTGCCGAACTTGAGGCTTCAACACAGCAGTGAACAAACCGATGGGTGACATGTATGGAGTGGATGAAAGTGCAATGATTCCTCTGTATTTATGTGGAGCAAAAGTATACATTATTTTCAAATAGAAACACTCAAGTAGAGTTCCAGAAGCAGCCTTCACTGCATTACATTATTGGTGTTGTTTTTACACCATTTAGTTTGTCTATAAAAGACACACAATGAAACTTAAATAATATATAATATATAATGATGTGTTTTCTGGGTTTCAAGAGTCAGTAAAAACACCATGCTGTTCTTTCTTGTTTGGTATATTAGAGTTGAGTATTATTATACTTTCATACGGTGACAGAGTGGTGTGGAGACTCCCAGCGGGGTGTGAAGGTCCAGCCTGCCAGCTCTCCCTCCCCTCCCTCCCCCATGACCACGAGGTCTGGGATGACCCTGAAACGGCTGCAGGGATCAGGATCTCGGACCCGTCGCAGCACTGCCATCCCCGGTGAGCCAATCAACGCACCTTATCGTGTTAGAAAAATATATAAGTCTCAAATATTACACGGAAATAACTGTTACATTATTTACCACCTCACCTTTCACGCCTGCAGTGAAGCAGGAGTTTCATCTGGAGGAGGATAAATACTACACCGAGGACGAGTACGTGGAGGAAGAAGAGGAGGAGGAGGACGAGGAGGAAGACGAGGACTCCTCGGTGGAGAAGGGGTCGAAGAAGAAGGGCCGAGGGCGAGCCAACGGAGAGCCGAGGATGAAGATGAGGAGGATCTTCAGGATCACCCACGGGAGGGAGAGACAGAGAGGTGGGGGCTAGACTATATACTATACTATATACAATACTGTATCGTACTAAACTATACTATATACTGTACTTATATACTGTGTACTGTTGTTTAATACACAAAGTTCTTTGTCCTGCTGAAGTCAAACCAGCAGATTTAAAGGGCCAGTGTGTAGAATTTAAAGAGATATATTAGCAGAAATTAAATACAATATTCATAACTATGTTTTCATGATCACCTGAAACTAAGAATTGTTGTGTTTTCGTGATCTTAAAATGAGCCCCTCATAACTACATTGGGAGCGGGAGGAGGGGTCCGCCATATTGCACCGCCATGTCTCTACAGTAGCCCAGAACGGCGGTGTGGTTGCACCACCAGATGACGCCAAATCCTACACACTGTCCCTTTAAGAAATAAAAGCAAGCACCAAAAGCATAATTCTGTGTTTGAGTCCAAATGAATCCACATCAACCAAAAGCAGTTTCTTATGTTCAGTATTTCCACCCTCCATTTCATCTCCCCTCTCTCTACCTGCTCCTCCCCAGTTAAAGACCCAGAGGGGGTCATGATCCGCTACAAGAAGATCCTGACGACCTACCAGCGGGTGAGGAGCATGTCCCGAGCCTTCCAGATCCACGGAGTCGACCGAAACACCATGGCCTCCACCTCTCCCATCGCAGAGCTGCTGCTGATGGCTCCAGAGAAGGTCTGACTTTTTATTTATTTTTATTTTGTTCCTGTTCGTGATAGCCGGCATGTGTCTGGACTGTAGGACAAAGTCAGTCGCCTTCTATAAGGCCAACAACCTACGCTAATAAAAAAAAAAATAACCTGTATATTTTAATATGTGTGTAATTCATACGCACTGAAAAATGTGGTATTTTTTTTGTTTGGGAGCAGATTTATTACTTAACTTAAGCTCTGTTTTAATGATTGCAACACCGCAGACATTTGCTTGATCCAAAGTTGTAGAATAAAAACAGTTACAGACATTAACTTTTGTTTTCTAATCGGCAAAACAAATTATCCTAAACACTCAACTGATCCCAATTTCTCTCCTTAAAATGAAATCGACTCCCTAAACAGTCGTTATGACAGTTAGTTTAGTGTAGCATTGGTATAAATAAAGCAGATGTAAAATC
Source organism: Anarhichas minor (assembly GCF_050575085.1). Taxonomy (NCBI): domain Eukaryota; kingdom Metazoa; phylum Chordata; class Actinopteri; order Perciformes; family Anarhichadidae; genus Anarhichas; species Anarhichas minor. The sequence goes on along the minus strand of NW_027466497.1, from coordinate 7,331,810 downwards.
ATTGCAATACAATTATTTGTCAGCATCTTGTTTCGATACACTCTAGTCTCGGCCTTGACTTGGTCTGAAACCCTCAAAGTCTTGGTCCTGTCTTGGTCTCGATACACCCTGGTCTTGGTCCTGTCTAGGTCTAGATACACCCTGGTCTCGGCCTTGACTTGGTCTGAAACCCTCAAAGTCTCGGTCCTGTCTTGGTCTCGATACACCCTGGTCTTGATCCTGTCTTGGTCTCGGTTTAGGTGGTCTTGACTGCAACGCTGTTATGTTGTCGGGTTTAAAAAGGTCTGCATCTACCGGATTTAAATGTCCACTAAATCAAAGACCGCCTCTGACGTTCCTGCAGGTGGCGGAGGTCGGGGAGTTCGAGGCGTCGAAGGAGAAGCTTTTGGATTACGCCCGGCGGTGCTACAAGACCATGGACGAGCCGACGCACGCCAAGGTCCAGGCCATGAAGAAGACTCACAAGCTGCTGCCGATCTCCTACAGGTTCAGAAACTGACCAACAGGCTGGAGGAGACGGGAGGTTCATCTTTATTTTGAACTGTTTCCACTTTACTTTTTCATTGCCTTAAAAGAAGAAGAAGATACAATACATGTGGAAATGTTATTAGATGCCAAATAGCAGGATTTATTTAGTTTGAAAACATTTAAGGTTTTTTGCTTGATTTATATTTGTGATTTTCCTTTTTATTCATCGAGCAGCTGTAAAGGTGGGAAGGATTTATTTTTGCTGTAACTCAGTTGTTGTGAAGATTTTCATTCGAGGTTAAAGTTACTTTTTGCTTTTCCTCAGGAATTAACTGGAGTTATACTTTAACTAGAAGACACCAAAGTAATCAGTAAATGTGTAATTCTAGACAAAGACTGTTGAATTTGCTCTGGGAGTATTTACAGACCCCAGATGATCGTTTACTAAGATGACTGGCCTTTTGTTTTGTATCAAAAAGAGATATATATTTACTTATTTATTTATTTGCTTTATTTGTTTTTGACACAGTTTTGTAGTGTATAAAATATTATTTTATAAAATATTTGCTATTGGTAAAAAATGATCATTTGTTTCGTTCATATATTTGGTGCCTTAGTTATGCATTGTATTTATGTTGGCCAGATGTGCGTGCTGATGTTGCAGTTTTGTGAACCGTGTGGTATTAGAAGGTTTGAAATGTTTTATCACGAAAGAAAGTAAATCGCTTTAAATGTTTGATTGTTTTGTTTGTTTTTTTTACAATCGGGACACAATCCATGAATGATGTAAGTGAAGGTATGAATTCAGTTAGAGTCCAGCATTCAGACGAGTAAATGAGAAATAATACACCACGAGACACTAAACTCCATTTTACGTTTCTACCATTTATCTACATGCTCTGGTAAAGAAGTTGACTGCAGCAAAATGATTTAATTCTACAACTGACAGAGATTCAACTGATTCATTTAAAGTGACTGAACACAGATTTTACTTATTGAATATTTAAGAAATGAGACTGATTTTGCGGAAAAGATCTTATTTATAATAGTATGAAGGCTGCAGCGCCCTCCGGTGGAGGGAAGGAGTAATGCGGATGTTATGATAGTTTATGATAACCTGCGATGGATGGGTCCTGAAAGTGGATAAGGGACCTGAAACAGATTTAGCGCCATCGACACCAAGTTCAATACACTGCAGTCAGTTTTAAATAAAGTGGTCATGGAATGTTCATAAATCACTGCAGGAGTCGAGATCCAGAACAAGGGTGGATAACGTTTATTTTATTGTGATGCCATTTACAAAAGAATATAAGGAGCCAACAAAAGTAAATGTGCAGTTTTCAAGCAGTTTCACTGCAAGAAAATTTGCGTTCATAGACGCAAAATGTATTTTCTATCAAAATAACTGTCCACTCTAACTGTCCATTTCTAAAGTCTGCCTTTTTTCCTATAATGCATTCCTTTAGTTAATGGTGTAATGTTTGGGTACACAATTATGTCCTATTTTAGTAAGTACATTGTCCACACAGAAATTAATGTAGCCTGTAGCCGCGTCCATATCGGCATCATTAAACGTTTCCCAATCTGTGCACAGCAAACAGCCTTTAAGTTGTTCTGTATCATCTTCTGGCCACACTGTCACCGGTTTAACATGTGGTTTTATATGTGGGAATTACGTGGATGGTGTTGTGGTCAGAGTTAGCCAGGGGAGGTTTAAATCTGGCAATATCGGCAAAAGGTCACTGGTTGGTGCATCCATTCATCACACATTCAGGAAAGTCTGGGTTATTTTCATAATAAAATACAAATAAAGAGAAACACATTAGGATCTGATAGTAAAATAACAAGGAGCAGTAATAAATCAAACACTTAATTTATTGTATATAAATTCAAATTTGTACTTGATTTCATCGTGTTTTTAATTTATTACTTATTTTATTGAATTTAAATAATAAAGTATAACTTGAACATTTTATTGTCTCACATGCATGGTCTCAAATTTTAAAATTGCTAAATTTCTTTTGTCTTTACTGTTGTTTTTTTGGTCTTTTAGGTAAGAAATAAACAAACTTGACAGGATTTAAAGAAATTAACTTGAAAAAGATAAACCTGTTGGTCTGTCACGATAAAAACACAGTAAACTAGAGTCAATGTTGACCTCTAAGCAATCAATTTCATGGTAAGAAATGATTTAGACAACGGATTTGTCACCGTTCTTGGTTGTGTTATTATAAATAAAGTTGAGTTTAAAAAAAATGTACATGGAGGGGCGTGGCACAACTCAGTTTAACCTTTCACCTTAACAAACAGTCCAATCAGAGCAGGATATATCCCGGAAGTAGTAAAAAACAAGCTTCTCGTGACCGACAGCAAGCCTCGACGAATAAGAGTACGGGAGCGGCCAGCCATGGACCAGTCACAGACGAGCTGGGCGGGACTTGTGTCCAACAGGGCATCGGAAGGAGGAGGTGTTCCTGGCAGCCATCTTGGATGTGCGGAGTGATTGTTTAAGCGAGAAGAATTGACATTATATTTTTTTTTAAAGGAAAAAACAGCATTTGTACTGAATCGTTGAAGATTTACCGGAGTGTGGCGACCGAGGGAAGACATCGCAGCTCGGTAAAATCCAGGTAAATTAATCGCAGACTCAAAGGTGATGCATTTATGAGCCTTCCCCCCCCCCCCTTCTTTCCAAATTGTGTCTCCCACATCGGATAGAAGCTGCAGCTCTGCACACTGACAACACATCAACGCGTGTGTTTACCGTTAAAAAGACCAAACAGGCGCACACATCTGCGTCCAGATGTGTGCGCCTGTTCGGTAAAGTAACGCTAACGCAAAGCTAGACTTTGGGTTTCGTCTGTTAAAAAAAAGTAATGTTAATCCAACCTGTAAAAGAACCAGAACATGCACGTGAGCTCGGTGTCAGACTTTAAATTACTCAAATATGTCTTAGTTTCTAAAGCTAAGTTTAATTTATCTAAATAATATAGTTAATCTGACATAATGGATCATTCTGGGTCAGTGGATCAAGTCACACACGTATCATAAATAATCTAAAATAATATTTAAAGTGTGTGGGTGCATTTAAAATGTCGTAGAGGTTTTATCTGGGTCAAATATTTTAAAATAAAACGTTCCTTTATTGTATATTGTTATCAATGTTATTGATCACGTTGATCACCCAGAGGTGGGTTTTATATGAACAACGTTTTCTTTATTTAAATATATATATCTGTGCTTTATGTGAACAGTAGAGAGGTGAAGTACAAGAGAGGGGAGATAATAATACACTTTATTTAACGGCACCATTCATACAGGAGGTGTAGTTCAAAGTGCTTTACAACAAAGAGAATACTTATTAACAGGCACACTTGAAAACAAGTACAAATACAACATGATATATGTATATACATATACACACACAAGACAACGCTAATATTGGTCTTTACTAGTAGAACACTCGATACAATGTTAAACATTTAAATAAATATATATTATGTGGTAAACTGCAGTAGAAAAATTCATACAGAAAAAAAACACAAACGTCAAGATAGAGACCGTCGTCAGTGCTCCATTCTTTTTTTATTTTAGTATTATTTGAAGTGAAGGTGTTTGTCAAGAAATAACATTTAAACTACGTCATCGTTCCTAAATGTTACTTCTTCATCCTCGTATTTTTATTTGCTTTATTGTTATTTGCAAAGGCAGCAATCTGTGACAGATGTCCCACGGTGCAAAACAGCAGAAAGAAAAGTTAATTTAATCTAAATACTGAAACTCCTTCAAGGATAGTAGCCAGGCCACATGTAGGAGCAGATATACTTTACGCTCTTGTGAAGTTATTTAGACTTAAATTATTGAATTTATACATCTTTAGTTTCACTTATGGATTCATCAAGTGTAGTCTCAAAACGTGCTGGCTCTCACGCTTTGGTGCCTCACGCTTGAAGCCATGAATCTCAATCAGAAGTGTCCCAATGAAGGCATCTTTCCTGCCTCTTAATTCATATCTCGCTCCACTTTGTTGTGTGAAGATCTCGTGCTAACGTAGTCAAACGTGCATCACGTTCAGATTTCTCCAGCAGTTTGATTGCAGAATAGGATTCATCAACTATAAATATCAACAATAATCCGTAGGTTTCGCTATCAAATCAGCCGTGGAAATGCATAAGATCACAACTTGAATAGAACTTGTTCAAACTTGTTCTCCGGTGTGTTTGAAAAACATTTTAGTGAGATGTACACATGATCAGCTGATGTGCATTCCTGGAAATGACTCTTTGAACATCACAGATTAAAGAAACGAGTATAAAAGTATCCAAGGGAGGATGTTTCTTTTAGTCCCAGTCAACTCCTGTCGGGACATTTTGGAGGGTAAAGGTTCCATCATCAGGGATTCACTTGTTCAACATGTTCATTTGTGTAATAATGTGCACTTTCCCTGTTTTAATTAAACCAACAAACGCACACAGTAAACAGTCTTTTGTCTCTCGTTTCCTGCAGTGAAAGACGGCATGAAGACATCATCCTAGTCATCAGTCATGGCCGATAAAAGGAAACTTCAAGGTGAGATCTTGTGTGTGTGTGTGTGTGTGTGTGTGTGTGTCCCATCAAAACACCTGAACTCGTGCGAAGCAGGACTCGTTGTGGTCTGATCAGGTTCCAGGTGGGTTGAGGTTTACGACAAAGTAAACAAGGTAACGCAGGAAGAGCCACAATTTACATTTCCGTGATCTGAAAGTCCCTCCGATGGCGTCCACGCCCGTCTGTCACTGTAAGGAGGTTCAAACACCAGATTCAAACATGTGCTCGGCTTTAGTGAGATCACACCCACTGCTGCTTTGTTCTGTTATGTGACCCGAAGTGGAGAAACAAAAACAACTTTTAGTTTCACGCTGCTCGGTTGACAAGAGAAGCAGGGATGTAAACAGAAGTCACCAGCAGCTTGTTCCCCGGGTCGTCCTGTCGGGTTAGAGTCGGGTATACGTGTGGTTTTGGTTTCTGTAGATTCAGCTCAAACATGATGGATCTACCTGAGCTCTTTGTCACCTTTTACCTTCTCAAATAAGAACAGAAGAAGAACAAACACTGAACAGGTGCATCGGTACGCTGTTCATTTTGTTATTCTCAGGTTTCCAGTGCGAGTGTCCGTCTCTTGTCTTTGTTGTATGTTTAGTGTTTTTATTCCCCCTGTTTGAAACTAATTAATCTTCATTATAAATGAAAGAAATAACAGTTTTAAAGTCAGTCAGCATTCCATTTCACCGTGAGCACAAATTCAATTATACAGAGTTATGAAAAACAACTGTTTAATTAAAAAGATTATTTTTCTGAACGGCTTCAGAAGCTTTTTTTAGCTGCTAAACAACTCCGGCCAACATTCTGTTCTGTTACAGGTGATTAAAACACGCTGTGGCTTCTTTGTATTTCTGTAAACTGATCAAAATCATCTCGGGCGAGTCAGACGAGCACTTACAAAGAACATGAATTAGATATATAAACAATTAGAAACATAAAATGTGTTTTCATACAGACTACGACGTTCTTTTGTTGCTCATCTTTCGTCGAGGCGGTGTGTTACTCCCTCCACCGTCGTGTCCAGCTGTGTCTTCTCCTTCTCCTCCTTCTCCTCCTTCTCCTTCTTCTTCTCCTCCTTCTTCTTCTTCTTCTTCTTCTTCTTCTTCTTCTTCTTCTTCTTCTTCTTCTTCTTCTTCTTCTTCTTCTTCTTCTTCTTCTTCTTCTTCTTCTTCTTCTTCTTCCTCCTCCTCCTCCTCCTCCTCCTCCTCCTCCTCCTCCTCCTCCTCCTCCTCCTCCTCCTCCTCCTCCTCCTCCTCCTCCTCCTCCTCCTCCTCCTCCTCCTCCCTCCTCCCTCCCTCCTCCTTCTTCTTCTCCTTCTCCTCCTCCTTCTTCAAACCGGCAGCAGATGTCAGCAACTGTTGTCCAACTCAGACCGTAAATAACCGCCACGACGAATGTGACAAATACACAACCATCAGCCATTATTAAGACAAATATTTGGCCGATGAATCGGTGCATACCTAATGCCAAATGTCAGCATTGCTATTTTGAATTTTTACAATTGTGGTATTGATGTAAAATGTACATTTATTTTGTCAGATGAAACGGTCAAAAATCCATGAACAGTAGTTCTATTGGTTCCTCTGTGATACTTGTATCAGTATCTCCACCCGACCAGAGCTTTGTGTACAGAGACGGTGAACTGAGGCTCTGCGTCCACCAGACGTCTTCCTCTTCTTTAATCTGACTGTCAGCTGACTGTCTGAAACACACTTTTCTGACGGGATTGATTCGTCTCGTCCCTTCGCGTGACGTCTCCCGACTGAACCTCAACAAATATCTCCCCTAAAATCTCCCCTTCATGAAGAAGAAAAGATTAAGCACAAGCGCCAACTAGTCTCTGTCAAGTCTTAATGTATTATTACCGAGGAGGTGGACTTTCATCTAAAAATAACTCACCCGCAGCACAATCCTCACATCAAGGCAGTTTAAGGCCCAACTACAGTTTGTTCACATCACTCGTTCTGTTCTCGGTCGCACAATCAATCAATTAATAATCAGAACAACATTAATATAACCGTTACAGATTGTAATGAGTTAGAAAGCTTTTTTCAAACAGGAAGTTATTTAGTCTTTAATGGCTCGTTCACAAGCACAACATTGTGTCCGTTTTTTAATAAAACTCTTTCACATTTTAACCTCTGAACCGGTTCTTTGGGCGTTCCTGAACGCAGCACACGGTTCATGCGATCACAACAACGAAAACACTGAAAAATCATTAGAAAATTAGAAAATATCCGTTTCCAGGCCTTCTAAATAAACCCAGAACATTTAGTAGAAGTCATGGAGACAAAACACCTGTTTATAGAGTGTCTGTGGTTCAGTTAAGATGAACTAACATCTATAGCCCGTTGGTTATAATCAGATCAGTTAGGTCATGTGACGTTCTGTTGTTCTCAGCATGGAGTGATGTCTGACTCTGACCTTGTTATTCTTTTTCATGTATAAACAGATGTTTTTTAGAGATGATATGGTCATGAAAAGTTGCCTGAAAGACATTGAAAATATATTAGTAAAAATCTTTAATTTTAACCTCCATGTTTCCTAAACGTCTCTCCTGGTCACAGCTCCCAGTTTCTACCAAACCCTCCTTCAATGTTCCCTCTTCATCTCTTCATAGTCTTTCTCTCCTGTGCTGATTGGAGTTTACTTAAATAGTAATTAAATAATCTCACATACGAGATTGTGTTCTCAAAGAAAAATAAAAATAAACACTTATCAAAGATGGCAGCAACAATAAATAGAGTAAATGTTTAAAAGTCGATGTAACTTGTAATGAAACATTTCAAATGATAACTACTAATACTATTAAATATATTGAGCTTAAATTAGGATAAATATACGAGTTAAACATCATCTAACTATCTCCTGATAATCAGTATTCTACCGTTTTAATACACGGTTGTTGAGACAAACTGACAATAGTCTACGTAACAAATGAACGTTATTCTTTCTTCATGGTTAATATCAGAGTTATGACCTCAGAGAACATGTGACGTGTTTATTCTTTGCTGTTGTTTTTTTTATTTTTTATTTTTTTGGCAAATCTGCACAAATTAATGACGACAGATATTTTCCCCCAATTTGTTTCATGTTTCCTGCTCAGACTGCAGTCACGTGACCGCGAGTGTCAGCTTTGGATCAGATGCAAGAGAACAAATCATTCCAATTCAGGAACTAAAAGAGAACGTCTCACATGTGCTTTTGTTGTTCTGAGTGACACACAGAGCAGAGAGAGAATAAGCCCCCCCCCCCCCCCCCCCCCCCCCCCCGGGCCTTAGACCCAGTTCTAGTCTGTCCCGGTGCTGGAAGTATCTTACGTGCCGATCTGTCTCGCTTCCTCCTCGTTACCGTTGAGAGTTGCCCGCGCACGGCACCCAACGTGCAATCATGAGGAAAATGGCGGCGGGTAAATTTGCAACAGGCAAGTGAAAAAAAAAAAAAGAAGAAAACTTTAAAGTTGAACCCTGAAGCTTAATGTACCTCTTTAAGATATGCATATTTCATAAGGACGTCAAACGCAATCTGTAAACGCTCTGCTGGTGTGTGTGGGTGTGCGTGCGCGGGGGTGTGGGTTTGTGTGTGTGTGTGTGTGTGTGTGTGTGTGTGTGTGTGTGTGTGTGTGTGTGGGTTTATGTATGTGTGTGTGTGTGTGTGTGTGTGTGTGTGTGTGTGTGTGTGTGTGTGTGTGTGTGTGTGTGTGTGTGTGTGTGTGTGTGTGTGTGTGTGTGTGTGTGTGTGTGTGTGTGTGTGTGTGTGTGTGTGTGTGTGTGTGAGTGAGAGAGATATAAGAGGCAGGCTATGTTACCTGCGTTACTTTGCCGCGTAGAACCTCAAACCTGGAACCTCGAATGACTTTTAAAAGATGTGTTTTCTGGTTTTTCTCCAGATAATCCGTTAAATCTGCTCCTTCGTGTTGTGATGTTTGTATTCTCTTTTAACGTGATCAGTTTTGCTTCTGTAATTGTTAATCCTGCTCCTCCTGCTCCCCTCGACTCCTCCTGCTCCTCTCGTCTCCTCTTGCTCCTCTCGTCTCCTCCAGGTGAAATAGATCGATGTCTGAAAAAAGTAGCGGAAGGAGTCGAACAGTTTGAAGACATTTGGCAAAAGGTGAGGAAGGATATAAACTACAGTTTGTTTAGATTGCAAGAAAATAGTCCCATCGCTATTTGCCAGAGACTTTTTTAAGTCTGATCCACAGTCTAAGATGTAATGATATTAAAAACTCAAATGGTTTGAAACTGGAATCTGTAAAATGTCCGAAAACTGTGACAAACTACAGAATAACAGAGTAAGAAAACCAGCAGAGAGAAGCTGCAACCAGAGAACTGTGGTATTAGAAATAACTCCAGATGTTAATCACAGCTATTGTTGACTATTGTTGATTATTGTTCCAGCCTCTAATTGTCATTATTTGTGTTTATTATTGGGGAGTAAATGCCGACAGAATGATGTTGAATTCCATCTTCGGATGTTTTATTTACTGAGATTAAGATCTAGAGAAGTGAACGACGTCTCTTAGTGAAACATGTCAGTGTCTTTAAAGTGTTTATTTTCCTGCATTCTTTAAATTGATTTCCATTTTCTGCCTCTTGAGTTTCTGTTGTTAGCTGAGACGAAGGCCTCCGCAGCCACAGCAGTCCTTTAGAGGAGCGGGCGTCCCAGTTCCTTCACTATACCCCCGATTATTGTGCTGCTGTGGTTGTAATGCTGATCGTTCACTAGTCTTGTTCTATCATCATTTGTATCATGTTTTTTAATAATCCATCTTGTCTCATGTTTGTCTTTTTTTCCGTGATTAATTGTGACTTTTTGCTTCTGCAACGAACATGAAATTTCCACCACAGAGATCAGTAGAGTTGCACAAAGCTAAAACAAATGTAAGTGTGCATTTAAAAAAAATGATATAACTAATAAACTGTACTTTTTTTATAAAGTGTGTATTTATTTGCATATAGTGTGTATCTTTTTTAACTGGCTTTTAATTTAATATATATATATATATATATATATATAAAGCTGATTCTGAGAATATGTACCTGTACAAATGACAATAAATCTAATGTAATCCACAATACTTTGTTTTCAGGCCGGCAAAACTTGTCACAGATATTGACAAGTATATTAATACGTATACTTATTAATTCATGTATTCTGTGCAGTATTTTCAGAACATATTTATAAAAACAAAGACATTTGCTGTATTGTTCTGTGTTTTGACCGGAACTTGTTTGATGCTGTCGTTTGTTTTCCCTCCTCAGCTTCACAATGCAGCCAACGCCAACCAGAAGGAGAAATATGAAGCAGACCTCAAGAAGGAGATTAAAAAGCTTCAGGTAAACACAGAGAGATCGGTCAACACCGGCTGTAGAAAGAGTCTCAACATTAGCCAGTCAGCAAGTGAGACAGAAACAGCCAGATGTTGAGCGGTTGAGGTGTGATGTGTTTCAGGTTTGGTCTCTGAAAGAGGATGAAAGGACATTGATTGTTTGCTGACCTGATACTGTTTAACCTGCCCAGAAGTGTGTGTGTGTGTGTGTGTGTGTGTGTGTGTGTGTGTGTGTGTGTGTGTGTGTGTGTGTGTGTGTGTGTGTGTGTGTGTGTGTGTGTGTGTGTGTGTGTGTGTGTGTGTGTGTGTGTGTGTGTGTGTGTGTGTGTTACCATGAGGACCAAACTCCAAGCCAAGCCTGTTTGCTGCGTATACAACACTCAAGTTCACCATCCATGACTGTTGAGGACGAGTCTCTGCATGCTTTCACTGATGCATCTGCATCTCTCTCTCTCTCCCTCTTCTTCTTCTTCTTCAGCGTCTTCGAGACCAGATCAAGACGTGGGTTGCATCCAACGAGATCAAAGACAAAAGGCAGCTAGTAGAGAACCGCAAACTCATAGAAACGGTGAGTAGGACCTGTCGCGGTGGTTACAACAGTGACTCTGGAGGACGGTGTTTGTTCTGAACTCTGGAAGTCTTCAAAAGGCTTTTAAAAAATTGGATTTGACAAAGTCCACGTCTTTCTAGATGATGATGAATGACTTATGGCTCTTGTAGGGAGATTACAATGCTCTTTAAGTGACATATCGGGTAATAAGTTACAAGTTTACCTTCATTTATCTGCAAATATTGGACTTTCAGGAGTGAATGTAGCTACCAGGAGATCCTGATGGAAGCATCACAATCTACCGAGTGTTTACACCGAGATGTAGGACGTCACTGTGACAGTTCAGGGCCCGACTACAGGTCGGCTGTGAAGAGGCTCTAACGTCCTAGTTCTGCTCTGCTGAGTGGGCTTCTAATGGCTCCTCTGGTGCCAGACTTCCATTCATTGTTGCCAAGTTCTCCCAATTTACAGCTCCGTCATTGTTAAGATTATTTAAGAACAGAAGAATTAACAAAAAACGGGGATTTCCTCTGTCTTTTGTAGTGTAAAACAACCTGTGGTGTGTTTCCTGCTTATAGAATATAAAAGATTATTTATAGTATATTGATCAACAAGTAGAGCTTTATTTTAAACATGCTGTGTTTGTCTCTTGGTCTTTGTGTGTCTGTCTGTCTGCAGCAAATGGAGCGGTTCAAAATAGTGGAGAGAGAAACCAAGACGAAGGCGTACTCTAAAGAAGGGCTGGGTCTGGCCCAGAAGGTGGACCCGGCCCAGAAGGAGAAGGAGGAGGTCGGCACGTGGCTGACGGTGAGTAACGTTGTCTCAAAATGTTCCTAAATACAAGTCGACTCTGGTCCACGCTCGGCGTTAATTTGTCTGCTGATGGGAACGTTTGTTATATTTTGTTTTTAAACTAAATCTGGAACTGAAAGTGGGAATAAAAGTGGAACCGAAAGCAAAATGAAGAGAAACTAACGTCTCGACTTTCAGAAAAACCCTCATTAACCAGCAGCTGCTGACATTAACACATCAGAGAGTAAGAGAGGACTTATATTTAGATGATGAAATGTTGGAATATAATGAAAAGTCTTCAAATCGCTTATTTTTGTCCAAAACTCTGAGATTGTCGGTTCACATGAGATAAAGAAAAGCGATTTTAAATGAGAAGTCGAACAGCTCCTCGTCACACGGTTAACCGTTTGTTCCTCTCTCTCTCCTCCAGAACACGATCGACACGTTGAACATGCAGGTGGACCAGTTTGAGAGCGAAGTGGAGTCTCTCTCAGTCCAGACGAGGAAAAAGAAAGGAGACAAAGAGGTCGGTCTGTCCTCACCCTCTCATCCATTCACTCTGTCTTTAATCCTCCTTCCTGGTATTTGCTCTCTTGTTGGTCCTCAGATAGTGTTTCCTACATGTATCTCCTGATGAGGATAACCTTCTTTCACTACTTCTCTCCTTTAAAGTCCTCTACGGGGCCTTTTTTATAGAAAAATGTTTCATCTCCAACTGCTCCCTTGACGGGCACTGTTTTGCACGTCAACATATTTTATGAATGAGGTTTTCTTTCTGTATTCCAGAGGAGTTGCTGGACTCCTGCTGACGGGGCGCTTCTGATCTCTGCACCGCTAAACACCATTAGTTGGTCAGTTAGACTCGGTGGATGGAAAAGCTTGTTGCTAAAAAATAAAAAGTCCAACAGCAGCGAGAACTAAATCATTAAAGCTGCAGTTTGTTTTGTTTTGGCTTTAAGTTCCAGGTGTTTGAAAAGATCCGAACAAAAGCATTTCATCCTGCATGAGACGGTTAATTCAGCGCGGTTCTCTCCTCATTCCTCAGCACTTAAAGTTTAAATGTACCCTCGTAGATCCTTTATGCACTCAGCATCCCGCACATTAAGGTGCATTGTGATGAAACGCATTAGTTCCTCCCTGCGTTATAATCACATCAGTTCAGCCGGTGACCCCCAGTGTCGCTCTTGTTTGTTCTGTTTATCCAGATATCTCTGAGAAGAACACAGTTCGACCCTCAAACACAGGAAACAACACACAACACGCATGACATTTAAAGTGCTTCGGAGCATTAATTAAATATTGAAATCAGAAGTGGTGCTGTGCCTGTTGTACGATGCATAACGTCATAAAGTGCACATGTAGCCTTTCACTCCTGCACTGTATGTTTAACTTTAAAACTTTAATAAGTTTCTCGTAAACCAGTTTTTTCAATGAATAATTGATTTAAATTAGTTTGTGCTTTGCATTGGAACAAGGCGGCGTACATCCCCTCCAGCATGTTAAATATGAACATTTTTACACCAAATAGTCCAATAAAAACGTGTGTTTGTGCCGTAAATGTAATAACATCTGAACTCACTACATTACAGCTGTTGTTCTCTTGTAGCTGTTGTTCAGGAGGAACCACGAGGTTGTTTCATCATTTCATCTGCTAAAGAAATAATAATAACTCGCACCACAATCATCTACCCCCCCCCCCCCCCCCCCCAGGACCGGATTGAGGAGCTGAAGAAGTTCATTGAGAAGCATCGGCACCACATCCGGATGCTGGAGACCATACTGAGGATGCTGGACAACGACTCGATCCAGGTGGACTCCATCAGGAAGATCAAGGTAGGCTCGTGTCTTCAGAAGACCTCTTGCTCGTAGACGCAGCTCATCTTATACAATATCTGACATTCGTTCTGTCTTTTCTAAAGGATGACGTGGAGTATTATCTAGACTCGTCGCAGGATCCGGACTTTGAGGAGAACGAGTTTCTGTACGACGACCTGGACCTGGATGACATCCGTAAGTTTAGTTTGCTTCGTTTGTTTGCACACAGTAGAAATATAAACTGTGTCAATTTAGGAGCAAAGCTCAGGTTCAGCCACAAGAGAAAGAAACGTTTATTAACAACAGATGTGCAGGTAGAGCGAAGAAGATTCACATTTCAAGAGTTGAATAACTGCAGACGCTGTCATCCGCACCACGGCGTGATGATCCAAAACAGCGACCGTGTTGTGACCCTCACTGAACTCTTCTCTGTGTCTCTGATGAACCTTCAGCTCAGACGCTGGTCGCCACCTCCCCGCCGGGGAACTCGCAATTGGAGGACGAGATCTTCCAGAACTCGAGCAGCACACCGAACTCCACCACCTCGTCTTCACCCATCCCGCCGTCGCCGGCCACTTGCACTACGGTATGAAAACAATACGAGAAAATTTACCCCCAAACTATTGTCCGTCGGCATGTCACGCTGACATTCTGGCACAAAGTGTTGAGGTTTTCATGCGATCACATTAACGTCAAATAGTAGTAAACTGATCATCAGGCTGAAACCTTTCCACATATTGACAACTTCTCTTTTCTCTCTTCACTGAAAAGTAGA